>NC_133331.1:103454607-103802107 GCF_042186555.1 Aquarana catesbeiana | reverse complement strand
TGCCCCCTGCTGACTAGTAAAAGCTGATGCCACTGCTCAGATGGTATGAAAAACATTTCTAAGATTTTATTTATTTAATTTCAGCTTAATGTAAGCATGGAAAACAAAAACAGGCTTTAACGAGAATAAATAAAATTTAGTTATATATCTTTTGTTTTACAGAATTTTAATTGATCTGTATTCATCATGCATCAGCATCTACCGCTAATGGGCATGGTGTAGGTTGAGCAGCCCCCATAATCAGGGACACATATTATTTACAGTTTTTATGTGGGGTGTTTAGAAATCACATTTAAATTGAGGCTTCTTAAATGCAACGTTAGCTTTTTTTTTTGGCTGCGAGTTTGTTTTTGGATTTTGTGTATGCATTTTGTCCTATCTTTATGGTCAGTGTGACCTATCAGTTTGCCTATTCTGAGCAAGCAGGAATTTTTTTCCGAACAGTGCTGGGATTTGCTTGATGATCATACCCAGACTGATTGAGCTGAATGGTTGTTGGATGTTCTTTCTTGGTGTATCTCAGACAGGAACGGTATCTCTGATTGCACTTTGTATTATGTTGTACTTTTATGTCATGTATTGTGAAACTATGTCATAATTTTATTGAGCTTTGGATTTTTACCATGTTTGTAATAAAGATTGCCATTTGCCTTTTATATCTTTATACATGACCTTGCCTTTAAAGTCCCCTGGAGGGGTTTTCTTGGTATTTTGGAAATTAAGAAATGTTGACAAGGTACTTTTTGGAACATACCACTTAGCTCTACCCTTTGCTTGGAGCTCTACACTAAGTATCTAAGCGGATAAGGCGATCCCTCTGGTAAACGTATTTCTTTGCCTTGAAAGTTTAATTGAATGCAACGTCTGTCGATAGGAAAGAACCTAAAATGCAGAGTCAGCAATGATTTTAATACCCTTTTTCAGGAGATATTGACAGTGACATTGTTAGTAAAACAAAACTTTATTTAATTTGTTTTGCTTCTTCTCCTCATTGCAGGCAGAATTAAAGTTGTGCCAAACATAAAACTTGACTTTGGCCAGCTCTCCTCCCTATGCCAATGTAAAGTGTGTGTAACTAGAGAAAAAATATGTGAAGGCTGAACTCCAGGTGTGATCTTATTTGTATAGTTAGGCCTTGTTCACATGTGCGTAGTTAAACGTACACTCATATGAGGGCTATGTTTGCCTACACAGAGATGTAAAGGTGTTCTGTGCATCCCCATACAGCTGGTCTTATCAGTTGGGGCAGAGTGGCTTCAGGGACACAGCTGCTGCTCCCAATTTAACAGCCATGTGGCCCTTGCATGAGTGTACACCTATTACGCCTGTGTGAACAAGGCCTTACATTGGTCCAGCTTGGCACAATGTAAGGATGCATATGTCATACCTGAAGGATAGCTGGGGAAGCTGAAAATCACTGTAGTAGTTGGCACTATCACAGTGATTGCTGCAATCTTCTGGGTCCTGTGCCAAAATACCTTGTATTTTTTAAATGAATACAAGGTGTTTTCTGGTTAGATGAGGTGGAGATTGGGACCACTCTCCTTATCCCTCTCCCTCTTCTTCTCACTCTTCTTCTCCCTCTTCTTCTTCCACTCCCTCTTCTTTTCCCTCTTCCTCTCTCTCTTCTCCTTCTCCCTTTTCTTCTCCCTCTTCTTCTACCTCTCTCTTTTCTCCTTCTCCCTCTCACTCTTCTCCCTCTCTCTCTTCTCCCTATCCCTCTTCTTCTCCCTCTTCTTCTCCCTCTTCTTCTCCTTCTCTCTCTTTTCCTTCTCTCTGTCCCACTTCTCCAGCTCTCTCTTCTCCCTCTCGCTCTTCTCCTTCTCCCTCTTCTTCTCCCTCTTCCTCTCTCTTTTCTCCTTCTTCCTTTTCTTCTCACTCTTCTTCTACCTCTCTCTTTTCTTCTTCTCCCTCTCACTCTTCTCCCTCTCCCTCTTCTTCTCCCTCTCTCTCTTTTCCTTCTCTCTGTCCCTCTTCTTCTCCATCTCTCTCTTCTCCCTCTCTCTCTTGTCCTTCTCCCTCTTCTTCTCTCTCTCTCTCCCACTTCTCCCTCTTCTCTCCCTCTTCTTCTCCATCTCTCTCTTCTCCCTCTCTCCCATCTCCTTCTCCCTCTTCTTCTCCCTCTCCCTCTTCTTCTTCTCTCCCTCTTCTTCTCCTTCTCCCTCTTTTTCTTCCTCTCTTTCTCAATCTCCCATCTTCTCTCCCTCTTCTTCTTCAGGAGCCTGCAGGGACAAGGGATCAGGTAATAAAACTGCTGTACCCAGTCCTCAAGGCATACGCGAACAGTTAACCCTTGCAGTGCAGACACATCCCCAGTTCAAGGGAGGACTTTTCGTTTTCCCAGAGTTCAGCTATGATTGTGTTTTCAGCCATTCAATCAACAACATACTGTTTTTTAAAAAGTATCGTTGCATGAGAAATGTGATGTATTTTAACTTGATCAGCAGCTGCTTCTTTCTGCATCTCCTTTGATAAATAACCACAAATATGTCAATAAAACAAGAAAAGTGAGAGCAGAGTGAGAAACAAATAGAGAACATAAAGCTGAGGGTGGAAATGATATGATTTTCATGCTTCACTTTGTATCTGGGCCAAAGAAAAGTAGATCAGAGAGCAAAACAATGCTCAAGTTTAGCTGGCTGAAGGAAAAGCAGCTTTCACTAATCACTCGGGCTGCTTATGTTTATGGCTCAGCGAATCAAAATATAAACAGGGAGTTTATGTTTGTATCATTTGTACAGCCCAACAGGGAACATTGTTACCAAAACCACAGGAAATGAAAACGCTTGTTTAAAATGTAGTGTTTTTTTTTCACTGTTTTATGTGATGAAATGAAAGCTTAGTGAAAAAGTTGTGCTATGACATGGGGGGTATCAAGCCCACAAACTGTCATTTGGCAACAGCTGGAAGATGTAATTTATTCATCTTTTTTTTTATGTGGAGCAAACATGTTACATAGTGCTTTACAGAGTACATAGGATATACAACAGTCCCTTCTTGTAAAGGAACTTAGAGTCTACTGTCCTTGTCACATTTGTACAAACACACAATAATGTTGGACCACTTTGCTTAGAAACCAGTTACCTGTCACTGAGTTCTGGGGTTGTAGGAAGAAATCGAGGCACATGAAAGAACTTAGTTCATCTTTTGAGAAACTAGCTTATGGACTCGAGGGGCCCCAGTAGATATTAAAAATTGTGCAGGTTTGTAAAATATTCATTTTTTTTGTCTTACTTGTAGGCCATTTGGGTCCCCCCAGAAGTCTGGCTGAAAAAGTCTCAGTTAGCAATCCCCATGTCCTGCCTTGTGTCTAGGATGAAAAAAACTGTCAGTTTTTACTCTCCTGTAATGTTGGGAGTGAGCAACACGTGGAGAGCTTTTTTTAGCCAGGTTTCTGTGGGGACCCAAATTGTTTAGAGGTATGGCAATAAAATAAATAAACATTTTACGAAGCTAAAACATTTTTTAATATCCAATGGGACCCCTTGACTGCATAGGCTTTTTTCTGAAAAAGATGAATTTAGCCTTTAGGGCCGGTTCACACTGGTGTGATGTCAGAGATCGGATGTGATTCGCGCTGCACTGCTGTGCAAATTACATGCAATGTCTGTGCGATGCAAATTCAGCCATACAGAATGTATGGCTGAATTCGCATCGCATTCAGACCAAAATCGTTCACACCCATGCGATCCGATTCCTGTCCATATTGACAGTTCGCACTGCGATATGCAAACCGATCTGGGGGTGTCATTAACTTTCTGTTGACACCCGCAGCGGTTCACATAGGGCAGTGTGAACCACCAGTGGGTGACACGCAATGCCGGAGCCCGTACTGGATTTGCACAGGATCTCGCATCGCAGCAGTGTGAAATGGCCCTAAAAGGGCGTAATGACACCATTCAGATAACATTCCTGTTGGATAATAAACTAAGAACCTTACTGCTGCAAGGCAAGCCTAAAGAAGAGAATGTTTTATTATTATTATACAGGATTTTTTTAGCACTGACAATTTATGCAGTGCTTTACAACAGAAAAAAAAAAAAAAGGGAGCCCTGCTCGTTAGAGCTTACAATCTAAGAAGGAGGGTCTAGAGATACAAGAGGTAATAACTGCGGGGGATGTGCTAATTGAGAAAATAAATGTACAGTTGTTAGGTGGGGGCCAGATAGGCTTGTCTAAAGAGATGAGTTTTCAGGGATCGTCTGAAAGTGGACAAAGTAGAAGCTAGTCGGACAGATTGGGCTAGAGCATTCCAGAGGATGGGTGAAGCTCGGGAGAAGTCCTGGAGGCGAGTGTGGGATGAGGTGACAAGGGAGCTAGAGAGCAGGAGGTCTTGGAAGGAATGAAGAGAACGATTTGGTTGGTACTTTGAGATTAGTTAGTGATATAGTTGGGGGCAGAGTTGTGGATGGCTTTGTAAGTTATTGTTAGTATCTTGAATTTAATTTGTTGGGAGAGTGGCAGCCAATGGAGTGATTGGCAAAGAGAGGTAGCAGATGCTGAGCAGTTTGTAAGATGGATGAGTCTGGCAGCAGCATTCCTGATGGACTGAAGGGGCATAACCTATTTAAAGGTAAGCCAATGAGGAGGGAGTTGCAGTAGTTGAGTCAAGAGATGACCAGGGAGTGAAACACAAGCTTTGTGGTGTCATTGGTTAGGAAGGGGCTTGTCTTGGAGTTTTTGCGGAGATTGAGGTGGCAAACTTTGGACAGCGATTAGATGTGGGGCTGAAAGGATAGTTCAGAGTCCAGGATTACACCTAGGACCTTGGCATGGGGGTACAGGTTGATAGTTGAGCCATTGATTTTGACAGAGAAATCAGGGGAAGAGGCACGTGCGCGAAGAAATGTTATGAGCTCGGATTTGGATAGGTTGAGTTTGCTGAAGTGATGTTACATCCAGGCTGATATGTCTGTTAGTAAGTTGGTGATGCGTGAGGAGAATGATAGAGGGAGCTGGGGGGTAGAGAGATAGATTTGGGTGTCATCCATGTAGAAATGGTATTGAAAGCCATGAGAGGCAATCAACTGACCCAAGGAGGAGGTGTATAGTAGATTGAGCAATTTTATTCCTATTTCTTTCTTTGTGGTCAGGACTAAAAAAAACTTTTTTTTTCAAAAAGTAGAATATAAAATATTAAATGTAGCATATAAATATTGTAAATATTTCTATTCAGACAGTAGATGGAGCTCTAATCACCTTTTCATTATACCTGCTGTTTATGGTTTCAGCTGTTATTTACAGAATAAAACAAGTAATCTCAACTGTGACTCATCTCTTATCAGTACAAAGTTCTAACACGGGGTAAGCAATCTCGGCACTCCAGCTGTGGTGAAACTACAAATCCCATCATGTCACTGGGTGTCATGCATGTGGCAGTCAAGGTCTTGCAGTGTTTCATGGGTTTTGTAGTGTCACAGCTGGAGTGTCGAGGTTGCCTACCCCTGTTGAACCTGACAAAAGAGCTGCAAATGCTGTCTCTTTAGCAAACCTATAATGCTTTGGGAGTCCTTTGGCATGTATTTGTAAGATATAGATTTGTGAATTGGCAGGGTAATAGTATCTTTTTAAAAAGTTAATTTAAATATTTCTATAATCTACAAAATATGTAGCTAGGGAACATAAAAAGGAAACCGTATTGTTGGTAATACAGCGTGCGGTTTCAGAAACACATTTGCTTGTTTAGGGGCCTTGTTCTGAAATGGTAAAGCTTCTAACACCAATAAACAACTTTAGATTATTTTTGGCCATTCTGCAAAGATGGAAGAATATGAGGAAAGTACTACCAGTCTTCATCCGTGCTATTCATAATCTCACAGTATGGTTGCTGCTGGAAGACTAATGTAGTGTGCTTTTCAAATGAAGACAGATAAGGTGAAGAGTTTCCATGGCCAAGTGCCAGGAACGTTGGTTGCTTTTCTAGTAGGACAAAATGCTTTGTAGTACGAGTCCTAAAGCAAAAGAAAAATTATCAGCATACTTTTCTTATATAACCATGGAAAGCCTGGCTATTGTAAGGCATGTGTCAATGTGATAGTTTGTGTGTGCATGATTGCTGTATGTTCCTGTGGCTATAGACGCGTGAGCTATTACACAACTGCAGTTTTCTTGATAGAACACGCAGGTATCAGGTGCATTTTGACATTGCTTTACAGAAATTACCACGTATTTTACATGAATGCAAACTTAAAGCTATTTTTTAATGGGACTTTCACTTTTACACAAACCTAATCACCCATATTTTTGTTATTGTATTTAATATTAAAACTAGTAATTCAACCCCTAGAGGGTGCACTAATAAAACAGGATTAAACCCAAAAGCAAACATTTATTATATGACAGCTTACTAGTTCTTAGATTTGATTGCTGCATTAGTTTTCTTTTTTATGCTTTTATTTTATTTTTATTTTTTTAGGCTTTCTTTCTTCTATTTTCATTTGGTGATCCAGCCAGTAAGTCTGCTATTTTTCAAAAGAACAAGCTCTCTTGCAGTTACAGGGACGAGACAAACTATTTAACACGGACAGGGGTGCTTACAGTTATGAGCTTTTATTTATTTATGAACAATCTTTATTCCAAAAAAAACAAAAACTGCTGTATTTGCTTATAAAGTGTTAGCTGGAGTTCAGATTTAATTTGTTAGTGTATTTAAATTTGCTAGTACATCTAACACTCTCCTCCCCCAAGACCAACAGCACTGCTGTCCAAAAGTGCCCCTGTGCTCCTTCATCCAGAATTGAGGCACTCCTATACAGGAGGTGTGTTACTGGCCAGATCACCAGGTGAGAACTAAGGGAAAAAAAAAAGAGAAAACCAATACAGCCACCACATCTTATGATTGGTAAGCTGCACATTTTTGGTTTTTGGTTTAATACCACTTTAATTCCCTTTAAATTTTGTATACCGTATCCACAATCACAACAGAAACAATCTATTCTGTAGGGGATTACACAAAACACAGATTAGGGTATTGCTAAACTTACGGTATGAATAAAATGTAAAACATTGAAGCTTTCCACAAATTGCCACAAATTAGATATCGTGGCTGTATTTGTTTTATTTTTTCAGACATAGAACATTTTCTGCAAATATAGAAAGATGCTGACAGGAATTCATTGTCTAAAGCCGGCCATAGGCGATTCGAATGTTCGCTGGTTCAATAGGGACTGACCAAAATTCAAACCATGTATGGGCAGGCTGAATGCAACCAAGTTGATCAAACAATTAACTTGGGTACAACCAGCCTGCCTGATTTTACACATGATTTTTTGCTTACTGCTATTATAGCTGCTAGCAGTAATCACTGTGTTCTCCCGGCAGGGACTGCTTCCCCTGCCCTCCCACAATGGCTCCATGGAAGGGATTCCCCCATCAACACTGACTGTGTTGATGGGGGAATCAAGAATTTTTCTTTCATGCAACGCGTGGTTGCAAGTGTGAACTCCTTGCGGTTTCACAGTCCCTGTGCTCACTGCGCATGCGCGAGCCTCGCTGCACTTTGTAAATGGACCCGCAGCCTTTTGAGACCTGTGACGTGTCCCAAAAGGCTGTTGGCAGAGTGGGGAGAAAGAGAAGTGGGAGAGGGTACCTATCAAAACTAGGTACCCGCTTCCCCCAAAAAAGTATTATGTTCCAAATATAGCAGGGGGGAGCAACATGGGGGGGGGGGACAGTGGAACCTCCACTTTTGGGTGAAGTTGTGCTTTAAGGATACATAGTTGAATAAAATTCTATTCTTTTTTAAAGTTTAGTGTCACTTTAGCAATGACATAATGTGATATACTGCCTTCACCATGGATATCATAGATTGTTTAGACCACCAAAGCCACAATTGTGAAGAGATGGTAACATGTAGTAACTGGCTATTTGTGCAATATATGTACTGATCTGAATGATCAAATTTGTTTAGTTGCTATGAGCAACACGGATGGTTCTATTATTGGACACTGTCAGACCTTTGTAGAACATTAGAATGGTTGATGTTTATGACATCTTAGTAACTAATAAAGAGCCCTTCTGTAGTCCCTTTCACTGTATGACAGCTGTCTAGTAATCGATACATTGCAGAACCAATGTTTACCCTCTCCTGCAGAAATGACAGGCTCTGGGATATTTGCTGGAAGCTGATGTTTCTGCTACAAGATGACTGTAATTTTGTCACGCCAGCTGTGCTGTTGCAATCTCCAGAGTCTTTTCATGTATCCATTCTATGACCCGAGCTCTGAGTGCAGCTTTTATGTGCAGACAGGCTTTGTAATTTGCCCTGTATTGTTTGCACATGGATGTAAACACATGGATGTCCTACTTTCATCACAGTCATTTCATTATATGAAGAGCAAGAAATGAATTTTCAAAGCTGCAGGGTTGTATATAAATAGCACACTGATCTGCTGAAATGTGCAATAAATAAACATCCAGTGCCGGACCTCCGTTCTATGAGCATTGCATCTGATTAAAGATTTTGAGAAATAATGGTTAGGCCTCTTTCACACTTGTGCGACTTGTCCTGCGATTTGGGACTGCACAGTCGCATGACAAGTCGTACGCCATGATCTCCAATGAGTGCCATTCATATCTGTGTGTCTTCAAGTCGCAGCGACTTCAAAGTAGTCCCTGCACTATTTTGGTCTGACTTTGATGCAGCTTAAGGTCCATAGACCTCAAGATTACACAGGCATTGCTTCAAGTTGCGTAAAAGTCGCACGACTTTCAGGTCGTACGTGTGTGAAAGGGGCCTTAAAGTGACACTAAATGATATCCTTATTCTCCAAAAATAATCCATACACATCCACTACATAATGTGGAATTCCAGTCAAATTCTAACAAAGCCAAAACCTACTCCCACCTCCATTCTAATGCCCCGTACACACGGTCGGACATTGATCGGACATTCCGACAACAAAATCCTAGGATTTTTTCAGACGGATGTTGGCTCAAACTTGTCTTGCATACACACAGTCACACAAAGTTGCCGGAAAATCCGATCATTCTGAACGCGGTGACATAAAACACGTACGTCGGGACTATAAATGGGGCAGTAGCCAATAGCTTTCATCTGTTTATTTATTTTGAGCATGCGTGGCACTTTGTGCGTCGCATTTGTGTACACACGATCAGAAATTCTGACAACGGATTTTGTTGTCGGAAAATTTTATAGCTTGCTCTCAAACTTTGTGTGTTGGAAAATCTGATGGAAAAAGTACGATGGAGCCCACACACGGTCGGAATTTCCGACAACACGATCCGATCGCACATTTTCCGTCGGAAAATCCGACCGTGTGTACGGGGCATTAGATTATTCTATCTAACTTATAAAAGAAGAGATGCCTATACTTACTTATTCTAAAGCCACTTCGTTCCAGTCACATGATCGGGTCCCAGCGCCGCCTTCATTGTAGAGAAGGGACAGCTAACAACTGATGCCCCATTAGATAAGCTCTTCTGAGCAGGGCCCTCTTAATCCTATTGTATTGTATTATAACTGTATTGTCTCCCTTTTATATTGTAAAGCGCTGCGTAAACTGTTGGCGCTATATAAATCCTGAATAATCCTGAATAATAATAATAATAATAATAATAATAATAGGTATATGAAATCCCACATCTGCGCAGATAGGACAAATAAATATCCCGTGTGGAAAAATGATTTAAGTGACAATTGCGTTAACAAAAGCGAACCAATGAATCAAAAAATATATAAATTGAGTGTTATGTCAAAATTAAATTAATGTGTAAATTGTGTTGAGAGCTGGTTATTAGGTGACTAATAAAGTCTAAGGAGCCAGAATAGCATAAATGAGTAACTCTCACATGTCCATAATAATATATCAACATAAACCATACAAAGATTTATATACAAAATAATCCAGAATAAATGGATTATAACAGCAAGGAATATCGGTAATTGTTCTTTTCCCCTCCACCAAAAAACTATGAATGTGCAACTCACTCACCACTCATCATACATAAAAATGGAGTCCATGAGAATCGCCTAGTTATGTCATCGCCTAGGCGGTCGGAGCCAGAAGTGCTCCATACAAAAAGGAAAAAAAGGTATTTAAAAAATAAATTAAAACTAAGCTATTTGACATTTGAAATATAGATGGAGGTGGACATTGCATTGATCACAAGTTAAAAAAACTTTTTGAACTCCGCTTTAAACTGGCAGGCTTTCGCATCAGGCCCTGGAATTAAGCACTTCAATCACATCTGACAATGGACCAAGATACATGAAAAGGTGGGCACCCAGATGTGTTAGTATGGTGCTCCTGTGCCCTTAAATAAACTTTTCATATGGCTCAATCACATGTAGAGAAGAAAAGGGGGACCTCTCATAGTGTACTAAGTTAAATTTAATGAGTAAAAGGATAACAATTGCACTTACACTCAGTAAAACAATTCAGGCATTAAAGTGAAAGTGAAAACGCTGATTTATGCTCCACTTGCGCTCAAAACAACTGCCATTTGGAGCGCAGGTGGAATGAAAATCAGTGTTCTTCAGGGTTCCTTTTAGATGCCAGGTTTTTCAGGCTCTTGATTATCTGGTAGGGGAGGGGGTGACATCACAATTCATTCCGGCACAGCCAGGGATGGCTGAGGATACACACTAAAGAAAAAATATATATAACACTGCGCTAACCCAATGTGTAGAAAAAAGCAGCTACATAAAATATGACCAATATTCTAAACATGTAATAAAAATAAATGTAGCGCTAATAATAATGGTGATAAACAAATCAGTGGTAATGACCACTGAAGCAGGAACGTAAGTATAACCCATATAGCACAATAGGCAAATGAAATTCAATAGTGTCCAGATGAGTGGCAATGGAATGGTAGTCCCAAAATAAACAATTTGTGGAATAAGTCCAACATAAATGGGAAATCTTCACATCTGTATATCATTGTTTATACGATCTTGAGCAGGAAACAGATGAAATACGCTTACCGGAGAAGGTGGATTCGGATGCCAGTGACACCCAATCAGACAAGCTCAGAGATCCCAGATGGAAGGTGGTTGGTCCAAGAAACCCCTGATCTCAAAGGGAATCTTCCCTCTGTAGTCCCAATTGCAACTGCCAGTCCGGAAGGCCAAAGGGGAGTCCCAGCCACATGGAAGTCTCAGATGTATAGGTGGTTCCCAAAAAATATATATGAAAGCGCCAATGGTGCAGATCAAGTAGAAGAACCAAGAAGAACTGTAAGCCGCACACCGGTGTACTGATGAATGCTTTTATTGGTAAAAAGCTAAATCATAAAGGAACACAAGACGCCACAGCAGAAGCGTACAGAAAACAGCTGACGCGTTTCACACTCACCACGAGTGCTTACTCATAGCTGAGCTTACTCATAGCTGAGCTATGAGTAAGCACTCGTGGTGAGTGTGAAACGCGTCAGCTGTTTTCTGTACGCTTCTGCTGTGGCGTCTTGTGTTCCTTTATGATTTAGCTTTTTACCAATAAAAGCATTCATCAGTACACCGGTGTGCGGCTTACAGTTCTTCTTGGTTCTTCTACCTCATCCTGCATCAGCCAGCACTTGGGACTCTTCCCCTTGAAGGAAAAAGTTACACTGGCTTTCATCTCCACCGGTTTGTGCCTACCTGAGCGGTGGGACCTTTCTCTCAATGGTGCAGATCAAACGATGTATTTATTGGATGAAACCAATAATCGACAAACAGTAGAAAATAGCGTGATCACGTAAAAAGATAAAATCAAGTGTAGGGAAGAGTGTAGCTCGTCCGACGCGTTTCGTCCAATTGGACTTCAACTGGGGCATCAAACTCATCCCCTACACTGTATAAATATATATAAAAACTACACAAATAGTGTGACCAATCAAACATCAATTACAAGGTCACATGGTAAATCAACTCCTGATGGGGCAGAGAGGAGTCAGCTGACTGCCATGAAGTGTCCAATAGGACCACCCACCAATGAGAGGGAGAAAATATATCCATTAACCAATGGGGAATTATTGAATAAATAGGAGAAATAAAAACAAATGGGAAAAGCCAGCGAAAGTAAAGTTTCAGCAGTGCTGTAAACATCTGTACCCAATCAAAAGAATTCTAGGACCTGTGAATAGGTTCATCTACACTGTATACAGAGATGACAACAAGATTGTGTGTATAAATAGACCATGTGGGAGAAGTATTCCTCCACGCCGTATGTGAAAAATAAACAAAGGGTCGCATGACTGCGTCTCCTCTGACGCGGCCAGGTGACCTACGTGCTGTGCGTTGCGCAGTCACGTGTGTCGGATCAACGCGATATGCGGGAAGCAAAAAACAAAGAAGATCATGTGACCTGTCACCTGACATGGTCATATGATCTAGAGAGACGAATGACGTCTCGGCTGCGAGGATCCGGAAGAGAAACACGCGGCCTATCTATGGACAAAAGTCACGTGTTCCCCAGGAGCCAATAGACAGATCTAATACGTCAGCCCAACCAGAGCTGTACGCAAGGAGAGTTATCTAACCACATCGCATACGGAAATAGTGAGTCTTGGGCCGGGGGACACCCGGAAGCCAGAGTGGAAAAACATCCCCGCTTCTCATGGTGTCACCCCGCAAGACTGACAAAAACTAATATATGACTGAAGATCCTACATATTCAAAAATATGAATAAGGAGTGCATAGATATCTAATGGAATAGATGAATATGTGCACATTTGAATGTGACGAGCAAAAGTGCT
This sequence comes from Aquarana catesbeiana, assembly GCF_042186555.1. NCBI lineage: Eukaryota > Metazoa > Chordata > Amphibia > Anura > Ranidae > Aquarana > Aquarana catesbeiana. The sequence continues at coordinate 103,789,407 of NC_133331.1, read as the reverse complement.
GTGTGGGAATCTGTATAAAATCATATAATGGAATATAAAAGAGTGTGGAATGTGAGTGTAAGGTGGAAGGTGTCCATAACCGAAAAAGTAAATAAAATAGGCAAATAGAATAAATGAATGAATGAAGAAAATGTCGCAAAAATAGTGAATAGTAAAAAATGGTGAATAAGTGGAACAAAAATTATGTAATGGGATACATGTGATGAGATATCCACAATCTCTGACAGAGGGGGACACTATGCCTGGTTGATGAAGGAATTAATATCCCACTCAACATTCATCCCTTGGGGCGAATAAGTACGTAGTTCAAATATCCAGTACGTCTCAAGTCTGGAAACACCCCGGACCTGTGATTCGCCCCTCCAATTGGCAATAAATTTGTCAATTATAAGGAACTGAGTTCCAGTGGGGTCCCGATTGTGGTGCGTAAGATAATGTCTTGGTACAGTATGGTTGGTCTTACCTGCCTGTATATTAGTAAGATGTTCACCTACTCGGACAGAAAAAGTTCTTTTAGTAAGACCCACGTACTGTTTTTTACAGGGACAAGTTAAAAGATATACTACATATTGCGTAGCGCAAGTAGTGAAGTGCTTCATGGGATATGTACATTGGGTAACCGTGGACTGGAAAGTTTCCGTTTTTCGTCTCCCATTAGTATTATAAAAACAAACCCTGCATTTCCTACAAGGGAAGAAACCTTTACAGTTCTGAAAGAAAGGAGTCTTTTTGGGAGGATCAATGATGTTAGGGGCAATTTGTCCTTGGATGGAACTGGCTCCTCTAAATATAACCCCGACACGTTCCGGAAGTACCGGGCCCAAGAGAATGTCATTTCGGAGAACCCCCCAATGTTTTTTAAGAATACTCTGGATTTGTCTGGCTTGGACAGAGTAGGTGGTAAAAAAAAAGACCACTTAAACTTGTCGTTATTAGTCTTCCTCAGATTGGTAACCAGTACTGACCGTCTATCTGTAGACGCAACCCTTTGTATTTCAGCCTCCAATTCAATGTGAGTTTAACCTTTTTCTATAAACCTATTTTTGAGGGTCTGGGCTTGGATGAAGTAGTCTGCCTCATTTGTACAATTATGTCGCAGTAGAAGAAATTGGCTGCGAGGTACTGATTTTAGCCACTGTGGGTGGTGGCAACTATCCACTGGGATGTACCCATTTCGATCTGTGGGTTTGAAGAATGTTCTAAACTCTAAGCGGCGGTTATGGACATTGATCTCTTGATCCAAAAAATGTATGGAATTAAGGCCAGCTTCATAAGTTAACTTAATGCCTCGATCATTACAGTTCAAATGGGCCATGAATTTTTGCAATGAGGGAAAGTCACCCTTCCATAGGAGGAGGATGTCGTCTATGTACCGTACCCAGAGAGCCACTTCTGGCCTTCTGGGTGAATAGACGACATCCTCCTCCCATTTAGCCATAAAGAGGTTGGCCAGGCTGGGGGCAAACTTAGCCCCCATGGCCACACCTCTTGTTTGTAAATAAAAATTATCTTGAAACCAAAAATAATTATGGGTCATAGCAAATTTGAGAAGATCCATAATAAAATTGCGCTGTAATACTGGTAGGGAAACCAGAGATAGATAGTGTTCTACTGCAGCAAATCCGAGATCATGAGGGATACAGGTATATAAGGCCGAAACGTCGGCCGTAACTAGGATCATACCTTCTTGGTAAGGGGTGGATTCCAATAATCTGATAGTGTCTCCTGTATCTTTAATAAAGGATGGTGTGCGGCGAACCAGCGGTTGTAAGTGATAGTCAATATATTGACCTATCCTTGATGTGACTGAGTCAATCCCATTGACTGCGGGTCTGCCGGGGGGATTGACTGGGTCTTTGTGTAATTTGGGTAGATAGTATATCGCAGGAATGCGAGGGGCCAAAGGTATAAGGTAACTGCTTTCCTTTTTGTCCAGGATCCTTAAAGCGGAACCTTCTTTGATCAACTGGGACAAGGCCTTTTTATATGTCGTGGTGGGATCTGTGTGAATGTGTTTGTAAGTGGTTGAATCATCAAGAATTTTATGCATTTCACAAATATATTTGGCTTTGTCCAAAACCACTATGGCTCCCCCTTTATCCGCGGGGCGAACAATCAAATCTTTGCGTTCACACAATGATTTTAGACCTTTTTTGAGGTTGGAATCAAAATATGTTTTTCTAATGGGTAGAGCGTCTAAGTCTGACAAAACTAGGTTCCGAAAAACTGAAATAGAGTGCTGTGGCTCCTGGAGGATTAAATAATGAGGGATTAGAAAGCCCTGTATGAACATAGTCATCCACATTTCGAGGATAATTATTGGGTACCTGCGAAAGAAAGTGTCTTTGGACACTCAACTTAAGGATAAACTTTTGAATATCAATCAATGTATTAAATTTATTGAAAGACCTTGAGGGGACAAATTTCAGTCCCTTATTAAGGACATGTTCTTCTTCTGTTGTTAATTGTGCTGTACTTAGATTAAATATACCAGTAGTGGTTAGATTCTTTTTCTTTTGGGCCCGCCTCCCCCCTCTGGTGCCTCTCCTCGCTCTGGACTTTCTGAGTATTGGTTTGTACCCCTGGGAAAATCCGAGCGATGAGAGGGCCCTGGATAGCTGTAATTATAATTGAAGGGGGATCTGTTAATAGGGTCCTCTTCTTTATGTGTATATCCATGAGAATTATAAGGAGTGGTCCTGGTATTTCTATCTTGTAAAGGTTGAAACCTATTGTAAGTCTGAATGGGTGTTCTAGGAGTATGATCATACAAAGAGTGACTAGATCTGTAATTATCCCTATAGTCCACCCAACCAAGTGGAGGTCTCCCATGTCCACCCTGTGAATGTGGACGGGTGGAAGGTCCACTTTGTTGTCCTCTCCGTGTATTCTTAGGTCCTTTACCTCTTTGGTTCGACTGATGTCGGGGAGGGTAACCCTTATGTGTATTATAGTTTTCATAGTATGGAGGTTCTGAGGGGCCTTCACGATATGGTATATGTGATCGGGAAGTAGTAGTATTCCTAGCTGGGTAGGATTCCTGGTGAAATAACTTTCTGTCAGGCTTTGGTGTTCCGGGGGCGGAAAATTCCATCCCAGAGACATCTTGGCCTGACGTAACCTGAGTGTCTAAGATCTTCTGCCATTTGAAGACAGAATTGGTTTTGTAATCAGTCAGATCTCGGTTGTATTTCTTTTGTTTTTTAGTCCTCTGATCTTTTTCTTCCTTTTCTAAGTGGCTCCTCAAGTTAGCGGAAAGAGATGATACACACTAAGCTGTGCATTCACAGCTCAGTGTGCATTCAATAGATTGAGAACAGGCAGGTAAGTGGGTGCTACTGCAGAAGAGACATAGCATAGCTCTTCTCCAATAAAGAGCTCCCTGCTCACAGTATTTAACAAAGTAGGTTTAGTTCCACTTTAATTGACATTCAGACTCTTGTTTCTTTAGAACAGGGGTCTCCAAACTTTTTAAACAAAGGGCCAGTTTACTGTCCTTTGGGCTTCAGGGGGGCCGCACTTTGGCCAGTGTGAGTAGAAATAGTCCCAGGATCAGTGGGAGTAAAACCTATTCAGTTATTGGTTTTAACAGGAGGAATAGCTCTCCATCGATGGTGTCAGTGGGAGGAATGATGCCCCAATATTGGTCTTAGTAGGAGAAACAGTGCCGTATTTCTTAGTAGGAGGAACAAGGCCCTATCAATGGTGTCAGTGGGAGGAATGATGCCCCATCATTGGTCATAGTTGGAGGAACAGTGCCCCATAGATGGTGTCAGTGGGAGGAATAGTGCCCCATAATTGGTCCTAGTAGGAGGAGCAGTACCCCATAGAGGGTGTCAGTGAGAGGAATAGTGCCCCACCATTGGTCTTCGTAGGAGGAACAGTGCCCCATAGATGGTGTCAGTGGGAGGAATAGTGCCCCAACATTGGTCTTAGTAGGAGGAATTGTGCCCCATCAATAGGGTCAGTGGGGAGTAATAGTGCACCATCATTGGTCTTCGTAGGAGGAATAGTGTCCCATCGATGGTGTCAGTGGGAGGAATGGTGCCTCATCATTATTGTCAGTTGGAGGGATAGAAGCAAGCAAAGGGCCCCAGTTTGGAGACCACTGCTTTAGAACAATATACTGTACCAATACAGGTTGGTTATTTTTATTCTTTGTGGCATAATAAATCACAGAATGTTCATTTATCATCTGTGATTTCTTCCTTTTAAATGTCCCAGTGATCACTAAATATCTGGTAATTTTTATACTTATCTCATCCAGCTCTTGTGGTTTAGAAGATTGGAGGTTAATGGGGTAATGTACATGTAGCTGCCTCTATGTATGGTTCCGATGTGCAGCTCACTTTATATCCAAAAAGGTCAGATCTTGTCATATGTCATCTCCATTCACAGTTCAGGTGGTAGTTGCCTATCTTTAATGTCACCTCAGGTTTACCTTAAAGCTCAACTCTAGGAATTAGAAAGAAATCAGTCCTTGCAGTGGAGCCCCTTGCATGTAATAGTTAAGTGCACGTTATGTCTAGGGGCTGAGGAACAGTCATTATTACTTACCTTGTCCCTCGCTCCAGTGCTGCCCTTTTCTTTCTGAAGCTATGGTCTGTGGGAGGTCCCTCAGCATCATCAAATACAGTGCAGAGTTATTAACCCTGCATTGTATCTGGAGGGGCCGACTGTGGCTGGGAGTGCCTTAGAGAAGAGGCTTCAGCGACCCAATCACAATTAAAAATTGTAAAAAGTATTTCTTTTTCCGGCATCCCTAGACATAACATGCATTTAATCCTTACAGTGCAGGGGCGAGGGGCACTGCGAGGGTATTTTATTTTGCCCAAAGTTGGGATTAAAGCCCAGTTTAAGCATCTTCCCCCTGCCCTTTCAGTCATCTCACCTCCTGGTATAGAGAGTAACAAGCGCTCTTCTTTGAGTTCTGAGAGTTCTTTTTTAAATAATGTATTTGGAAGCACACACTGTAAAAGTTTAAATATGACTAATTATGCAACTGAGAGAGATGACATTACGCAGCGCAGTTCTCAGGAAGTACGCATCCAATGACCCTCTATTGAGCAGTGTGTACTGGTGGGACAGAGCCAAACTCCAAACCACTCTATGATTGCACCTTTGTGTGCAAAATAGTTTGCGACAGTCTATATGGAAAGAGGACTCTTCCTCCTAACAGCATTGATATGGAAACTAGGCACCCCAAAGTCCAATAATATAGTGGGTTCTTTTGCTCTTCTGTATAATGCTCTGTTCTTGTTATATTGCTGTTTATATTATCTTCTTTGTAATGGGCTGTGCCCTTCTGTACAATGTGCTGTTCATGTTATCCTCCTCTATATAATTTGTAGTACTGTCCATGGTATCATTTTCTGTATAATTTCTTGTTATCCTCTTCTGTACACTGTGTTGCTTATGTTATCCTTTTCTGTACATTGTGCTGCTGATGCTGATGTTATTCTCTTCTGTATAATGTGCTGTGCTGTCCATCTTACCCTCTTGTAAATAATCCTCTTCTGTGTAATGCTCTGTTCTTGTTTTCCTCTTCTGTATAATGTGCTTTTCATGCTATACTCTTCTATAAATTGTGCTGTTCATGTTATCTTCCTCTGTATAATGTGCTGTTTAAGTTATGCACTACTATGTAATGTACAGTTCATGTTATTCTCTTCTGTATAATGCCCTGTGCTGTCCATGTTATCCTCTTGTAAATAATGCCCTGTCCATGTTATCCTCTTCTGCGTAATGTGCTGTTCTTGTTATCCTCTTCTGTACATTTACATATATATATCAAAATTTGTATTTAGAAACATTTAGAAATCAACATATTGTCGTTATATGTAACCATACAATACATGGAACAGATTCAGCTGATTTTAATCTCTACATGTTTCGCCAAACTATAGCTTCTTTATCAATCAAGGGATGTGATGCTGATGACTCTCAGACATCCAGCAATTTTCTCTATCCTCTACTACAGTGGTTCTCAACCCTGTCCTCAAGTACCCCCAACAGGCAATGTTTGCAGGTTTTCATTTATCTTGCACAGGTGCTTTAAATCAGAGTCAAGGGCTTGGTATTTTAGACAGCTATTTTAAGAGATATTCCCAAAACATGGCCTGTTGGGGGTACTTGAGGACAGGGTTGAGAACCACTGCCCTACTATATAATGTGCTCTCCATGTTATTCTCTTCTGTATAATGTGCCATCCTTCTTATTCTCTTCTAAATAATGTACTGTTCAATAAGAACAGTACATTATTCAGAAGAGAATAACAAGAACTGCACATTATACAGAATAGAATAACATGGAGAGCACATTATATAGTAGAGCAGTGGTTCTCAACCCTGTCCTCAAGTACCCCCAAAAGGCCATGTTTTGGCCTCTTATCAATGTTCATGTTATCCTCTTCTATAAATTGTGCTGATCATGTTATCCTCCTCTGTACATTGTGCTGTTAATGTTATTCGCTACTATATAATGTGCTCCCCATGTAATTCTCTTCTGTATAATGTGCTGTTCTTGTTATCCTCCTTTACATAATATTCCGTTCATGGTATCCTCTTCAGTACATAGTTTGGTTCTTATATTTCATATAAGCTGTGGTACATTCCAGGGTATTGCTTTTGGTTATGAAAGTGGTGCCTATCGACGTGGGTCTCTACTGTATAACCCCACTTTCTTCTGACATTGCAGTTTATTTATTTTATACGTGACCCATTGGAAATCATTCTGGAGATGTCTACAGCACAGCAGAAGGTTGGAGAGTGACTGCTTTAGCGAGAAACCCATGACATGAGTGGCAAGGCATTTAAATATAAATAGGATTCCTTAGCTCAAGGAAGCGTTATCGACCAACATGTCGTGCTTCTGTCTGAATTATTATGGCATTGAAATTGCCGGTTTTGTCACATCGTTGGGAATGCCGTCTTTTCATCATCCATATTGCAAGATGAACTCATATGTACTTCCAGTCCATTTACTTTAATTTCTCAATGACTGGCAAGATGGGTTCATATTTAAACTTGGCATATGTGAATATGTGTTGATTTGTGCTCTTTATCAGTTTAACTGTTATGTTTATGGGACAAAGGGTAGCAACATTTGCCCTATGTAGTGTATCTGTCTGTGGTAGGATTCATTTATCAAAACCTTCTCATGTGCTCTTAGATCAGAGCCATATTTTAAGCAGTTTGTAGGCCTCTATCTAGGGTAGCAGAGTAAGAGGACGTGGCAGTAAAACACATTGGGAGCAGTGGATGACATACAGTCAATTTAATAAACAGCTTTTTCTGTGGCTTTATGATACCAAATGTGAAAGGGCTATCAAAATGGAATATTTAATCCACCCACAAAAGTAGAGTGAATAAAATCCATCAAAGTGGTTGTAAACCAAAGAGAAAAAAACAACATAAAACTTCCATAATAATGTTTATATACTTTCTGTGCTCTTTGTTTTTTATCTAAACTTTCCAGTCTTTAAATCTGGTGGCTGTATTATTTTTTTTCTTGAAAACATAAAGAATCCTGCGAGCCACCGCTGACCAGATGCCCATTAAATGTATAGAGAAAGAAAAAGCTGCTGGCGTTAAACACGTCTCACAATTTGTGCAAACATAAATGAGTAAATACTACGCCGCGCTGTAAATATGATCTCATCAAAAATATAAAAATATGTAAAAGGTAATAGGATCAGTATAAGAAACAGCAGCTAAAATCAGAACAAATTGTAAAATAAATGAATTGAAAAGTGCTGTGCTATACTGTAATATGCACTATACACCCAATAATTGGATACCAAATGTATATATAACATGGAAACACACAAATATTGACCAATGGTGAAGTGCGAATAAATAATAAATAAAAAAATATAAGGGAGTGGAAACTCAAATACACAGTAAGTATATAATGCTCATGTGAAAAAAACATATAGCTTCGTAAAATTCATAAAGTTCGTAGAAGTCCATAAAATATATGCAAGAAAATTTTTTTTATATATGTATATATAGCAAGTAATAAAGTGCTCATGTGCAAACAGAGTGTCCTGCTGTGTTTCTAATCATTACGCAGGGTAGTCCATGCAATCACAAAACAGCTTGGTAGGTGCTCAGATGTGCCAAGGTGTCCTCCCTCCAGTGATCCCCAAGGTAGTGAATGCTCACCTTAGAGCGTGCGACTTAGCGATTAAGCCAAGTCTAAACACGCATTAGAACCTCCTCTGGGCTCAGAAGGGAAAAACTGCATCCAGGGCTCCTCAGTGAAATACCTCAGTTTATGCAAAAATAAAAGCGCTTCATAGTGTAGTAGGTTTAAACAATTTAATGAACACAAGCAAACAAACCCCACATTTATAAAGTGCGTCTAGTGCACCACTCTATTGCCGGCAATAACCAATAAGATTAGATACCAGAAAGTTATGGGGGTGATGTGCGTTTCCTCCTATGGCAGGTAGACTGCTCCTCATGCCGTCCTGTCCCCTCCCCTATTTTTTTTCTTAATTTCACCTAATAATCCTGTGAATAAAACACACTTCCTTTCTTTGGATGACACCGCCTGGGCTTTAAATATGTTGGCCTTTGTTTATCTCCATTACAGTGGAAAGGGGCTGTGAGATTAGTAGTTTATAGAAGATAGATAACATTGTTTTTTTTTTCAGTTTAGCTCAGGAAGGGAAAAATATACTACATTTTTGGCTAGATCAATAGGTATTCTCTGTAATTGCTAAGAATGTTCTTATGCCCCATACACACGAGCGGAAATTCCGCTAGCAAAAGTCCAATGAGAGCTTTTGGTCCGAAAATGCGACAAATGTGTATGCTCCATCGGACTTTTGCTGGCGGAATTCCAGCCAGCAAATGATTAAGAGCATGTTCTCAATTTTTCGGTCAGAAAAAGTTCCGCTCCGAAATTCCGATCGTCTGTACCAATTCCGGCGTGCAAAATTCCTACGCATGCTCGGAAACAATTCGACGCATGCTCGGAAGCATTGAACTTAATTTTCTTGGCTCGTTGTAGTGTTGTACGTCACCGCGTTCTTGACGGTTGAAAGTTCAGAGAACTTTTGTGTGACCGTGTGTATGCAAGCCAAGCTTGAGCGGAATTCCGTCGGAAACCACCTAAGATTGTACGCGGCATTAATAGTAAAAAAAAACAAAAAAAACAGCTCACCCTTCTTTTTTTTTTTGTATAATCACTTTTTATTAATAAAAGAAAACAAATAACATAATTATATGCAAAACCCTGCGAGCCACTTACGGATAAATGCCTACAGAATGATAAGTGAACAGTGGAGACAAGCTGCAAACACTCAGTCACGTTCCATATTCGTGCAAAGTATTAATGATAAAAACAATGTGTCTGCGCTAGAAAAAATCGCTACACTCAAAGTGCAGTATTAATATAAACAACATAGATGTTGATATAAATGTGCATGCGTGAAAATACCCCTAAGTGCTAAAGTATAAAGTGCACAATGCTATGTAAAACACAGAATGTGAGTGATCAAACAAAACAACATATCAATTAAAATATCAAAATAAAATACAAGAGAATATAACAAAATAGTGAATAAATGAAATCCAAAACCGTGTATATCCAATGATATAAAAGTGCCCAAATAAATTAGTCCAAAGATTTGGTGAATTTCACATATCCTATCTTCCAAAATGTGCCACCAAGAAACATGCTGTGGTGTCTTCCAGCCGCCCCCACAGGTGTATATGCTCACCTTCCTATGTGTGACACAGCGATTAAACTATGTCAAACAAAGCCTTGGAGCCACTCCTGTGCTCATTAGGAACCAGCTGTGCAAACTTCCAATGTTCTCAAATGGAGATGGTTTATGCAAGAGAAAAAAACTCCATAGCGCAATATGTAGGTATAAAGGATTTTAATCAAATAATTAACTCCCCTAGCTGGGGTACTCACATATTGTGGGTGCGTGAGTGCACCATCCTTAACAAGCATAAAACGGTCAATCTCTCGGTGTGGCGTGCGGTGTGGCGTATGTAACGAAAAAACTCCTTCTCTCTCTCTGCTGACAGCTCCGTCCAGGCCCCTCCCCTACGCGTGTTCGGCACCGGGACCACGTGCCTTCTTCAGGTCCCGGTGCCGAACACGCGTAGGGGAGGGGCCTGGACGGAGCTGTCAGCAGAGAGAGAGAAGGAGTTTTTTCGTTACATACGCCACACCGCACGCCACACCGAGAGATTGACCGTTTTATGCTTGTTAAGGATGGTGCACTCACGCACCCACAATATGTGAGTACCCCAGCTAGGGGAGTTAATTATTTGATTAAAATCCTTTATACCTACATATTGCGCTATGGAGTTTTTTTCTCTTGCATAAACCATCTCCATTTGAGAACATTGGAAGTTTGCACAGCTGGTTCCTAATGAGCACAGGAGTGGCTCCAAGGCTTTGTTTGACATAGTTTAATCGCTGTGTCACACATAGGAAGGTGAGCATATACACCTGTGGGGGCGGCTGGAAGACACCACAGCATGTTTCTTGGTGGCACATTTTGGAAGATAGGATATGTGAAATTCACCAAATCTTTGGACTAATTTATTTGGGCACTTTTATATCATTGGATATACACGGTTTTGGATTTCATTTATTCACTATTTTGTTATATTCTCTTGTATTTTATTTTGATATTTTAATTGATATGTTGTTTTGTTTGATCACTCACATTCTGTGTTTTACATAGCATTGTGCACTTTATACTTTAGCACTTAGGGGTATTTTCACGCATGCACATTTATATCAACATCTATGTTGTTTATATTAATACTGCACTTTGAGTGTAGCGATTTTTTCTAGCGCAGACACATTGTTTTTATCTTTAAAACAAATAACATGTTATATCGAGCAGTCCAGTATATCAAGAGCCATAGGTATAAAAAGACACGTATAACAGACAGATACAAGATGGACAAAACAATACAATAGGGAACAACAATTGTAGCTCAAAGCCACTATCGGGTCTGGGTGTAGGAAGCGGGTCCAAAAGCTAGCACTAGGCAAGTGGACACTGATCAAATCATCCAATTAATCACAGGGTAGCCCGGCGGGACTGACCCCGGAGGTGAGGGGCATAAACAGCCTTCAACAACCACCTCCAGCGCACTGCTGCTACCAAGGTCTCCCCGAGGCTAAAGATGGTCACCGGCGGGGAATAACAGTGCCAACCCTCCGGACAGGCGGCCTCCCATGCGGTTACAAAAGTACTAGAATTATAAGTCAGGCTATGTTAATGACATATAGGGCCAAAGCTCTCAATCTATGAACCCTAAAAGCGAGGGTATCGTTCCAAAAATAACAGAGAGAAAAGCAGGGAAAGAAGAAGGAATAAAAAAGAGAAAAACAAAAAAGAAGAAATAAGAGCATACCTGTAGTCTCGCATTGAATATCCCCTTCCGCACCAGACCCAGCTCTCCGCTGTCCAAAGAAAAAGAGTGCCTGGGGAAGGAAGACATCCCACCCATATTCTAGTTATGCCTCAGCTCATGTCTGGCTAGGTTGGTTCCTGTGTCTAAGGGATGGCTCCGCCAGTTCCAGCAGCACCAGATCTAAACTAGATGACAATTGCCCTGAGTCAGAGGTGTAGTCAGTCCAGGATGACCAAATGTTGGTGAAGAGGTCCCGGGTATCTCTGCAAGTCGCTATCCATTCCTCGGCTTCCCTGATTTCATTTACCTTACAGATCCACTCCCCTCTGTCAGGAATCTGGGTTCTCTCCCAGAATATTGGAACATTCAAAAGATGAGGCACTGCACTCTTCTTGTATTGGGTAATTGGTAGGGCAGGGATGTGCAAGAGATAATGAAGCGAGGAGAGAGGACCATCAAGACCCAATATCTCCTTTATCTGAGCCAGCTCACCCTTCTAATCATCTTTCCCAAAATCATTCCAGAGTGCACAATCCATTTGCTCCTCCATGTATTGAATACAAAGTCTGACATTAGATCAGCACCACCACAAAAGGCAAAATGAAATCCTTTATCAATCTCATTAAAAGCATTACAAAGCTGGCATTCAGTCAACTCCTCAAAGTGAGTGTTTTTAGCCTGAAAAAAAAAACAAATGCAGCTACCACATCTCAGGACTGGTAAGCTGCAATATATTAGATTTTTGTCCTTGGACTTAGATAGCCTTTAAAATATGTGCTCAGTGAAAGCATGCCCTGTTTTTCTTTTCTGGATGAACATTCAGACTTACGGTATATGTAGTCTGTGATTGTACTGCCATCTATGTCACATTACTAGTACCAGAAAAGGAACAGAGCTGAAATTGTTTTGGTCATCTTGTCCTGGTTTGACTTTCCGGAGGACACTTTCCTAGTTAGTGGATCTCAGTTTTTATTATGCATCTAGATAGTTTTAGATATTTAACTTCCTATCTGCAAGACATGATAGGTTTGCCGTTTCAAAAGAAGACACATTAGTTATATATGGGACCTTTTAGGTGCCAAATATACATAGTACTTTTGTATTTTCATAAAAAATTGTAAACTTTTATTGACACGAAAATTTGATTACTTCCATTAAATCCATGTGACATTACAATTTATTAAAAAAAAACAGAAAACAATTGCTAAATCCAAAAATATATTATGCTTTATAGCTTATCTTCTGGTACAACTTGATAGACTACTTCAATTAATTGTATTAATGGGGAGAAAAATCCCTTAAGCCTGCCATACATGGATCAAAATTTGGCTGGTTCAGCAGGGAGCAGCCGAAATTAGATCCATGTATGGGCAGGGTGATTGTACAGAAGACGATCTACTAATTGACTTCTGTACAGCTGCCCTGATGAAAAATTTTTGCTCGATCAGCGCCGCTGGCCAAAGCCAATGGCGCTGATCAGTGTATTCTGATGGCAGGAAAGTCTTCCCACTGTCAGAATACAAAGACACAGTGAGAGGATTCCCCTATCTACCTTGATAGTGTGGACGAGGAATCAAGTCATTTTTTTTTTCGTTCAACCTTCTGGTTGAACGAAAAAAATGAATCATCTGTCGGCTGCCTGAGAAAGTAAACATATATCTTTACATCATTTCAATACATTGATTACATCATAGAGATACCTGGGAACAGCTGTATTTTGACACATTTCATGGTTAGCTTCTTCAGAAAACAGGGAAAATGAAAAAAAAGTTTGATAAAAATACCATATGTGTGTCAGATCAGAGAGGAGACTGAAAAACTCTGCACAGGGACTGATTCCATTCACGTTTTCCTCCAACTTCCTGTTTCTAACAAATCCCTTACTTGTTTTTTTAAATCAAGTCTCTACCACCCACTTATACTAGTATTCATCTTAAAGTGTTACTAAACACACAACAGTAAAATCAGTCCGTATATGCAGTAAAGCATATTTGTTATACTCACTGTGGAACCTAAGTAGTTAATCATGGCCATTGTGTAAAAAGGCTGTTTAATCCTGTCTTCTCTGATCCTCCCTTTTTTTCACTGTCCCCAATCCATCTCCTAATAGAATAGAGCCCTAGGAGGTACTCTGCATATGCTCAGTTTTGTGTGTTTTGCTAGAGAGTGCATGTGATCAGCATAGGGCCAATCAGCAGTGTCCAGAGTTTCAGGGGTCCTGCGGCTTCATAGGACAATCAGAGGAGAACAAAAACTATTCCTACCAGCTTTAACTAGACACTGATAAAAGTCACAAGACTGCTATATACTGCCGATGAGAAAAGATATTTAGCAGTTTATATTTACTAAAATAATTACGTTGCATTTCCATGTTCTTTGTACTGTGGGAGACCTGATGTGAATAGTGAATGCAGGGTCCTGGGTTTAGTAACACTTTATTCTGCCTCAGCCCAGTCCTCTGGTTTCAGCGCTGGAATATGGGAAGATACTTCAAGAGGCTAATGACATTAAGAAGCGGTCCAGAAACAAGAGGAGCATGCAGAGTGTTGGGACAGAAGTTCAGAATAAGATGTTACTGGACATTTTTTTTTACCTGGCTGTGGTTGGGTAGATTTAAATCAGGAATTTCAGGTTGTGAAGGCAGCAAATGCAATGGTGGCTTTCACCACTGGAACCAGGAGTTGGATTCCAGCCTCTGTATGTAGTCAACTCAATACGTGATAATCACATACATTTCCAGTTAGTAGGTACCTGCCCATACCTGATCAATTAATTATCCTTTACTTCCCTTATTGGAAATATTTGTGCTCCACACTCACTTACAAACATCATACAGGTAACATCTTATTGTAGAAAGAACAGAATGCAAAAGCCTCAGCTTCTAACTCAAAGCTTTATAATCTTGGTAAAAAACACAAAAAGCAGGCAAAAAAAAATAAATGTGGTTTTCCTACTGCTTTTTTGCATTTTTTACTTCTGCTGACATGAAGTTACAATAAAGTTTCCAAGTTTGTAACTGAAACTGTTCTGCTCCATTCTACAATAAAGGGTCTCTTAATATAGGTTGAAAATTTCTCATTCATTCTTTACGTGGGATATACCTTATCCTGCAGTTTCATCGGTTTATTAGCTGCTTTGGCAGTTATTCCACTATTTTTTACCACAACGTGAAAATAAACCAGTAACATTTATTTTGCAGATAGAGTTCCCTACTTATTTAAATCAGACTTAATCCATAAGGAAAGCTGGAGAAGGAGCTTTTTTTGAGTTTGTACAATTTTTTTTCATTCTTTTGACAATACATCCAATTTTCTTTTACTAAAGTTTATAGAATTTTAAAATAGTAGAAGCGGTAGAAACATTACATTATCAAAATGGTGGTAAGAGGTATCAATGCACATTGAACAGATAATCTTCCCTAAATTCAGGGCTAAAACAGAAACAAACATGTAACACAGTAAGACTGGATTAGAGCAAGGCTTATGAGGGGTCCATTAATGAGAGGTAAGCAACCATTTGAAATGTTTAAGGCGAACGTTCGCAGAAAATGCTACGGAGACAACTTCAGGGCAATCGGGTCAGTATCATGCTTACCAGTTCGCTAGCTTCCCAGTGAATCTGTAACCCAAATAAAAGATACGAGCAAGGGGCCGAGGGAGTGAAAAAAAACGAAAAAAAAAACCTCAACCCGCCCCCCCCCTTTTAGGGAGGGGTGGGGGCAGTAAACGGCCCAGGGCTCCATTGTTCATCTGGAACCTGTAGAGGCCCTAAAAAGAGGGGAGGGGGGAATTTGTGCAATGAGAAAATAGAAAAAGAAGAGGAAAGGGAGAAGGAAAAGGGAGGGAGGGAAGCGGGTACCCCAGGGGTTCTAGGCTGTGTCGCATAGGGCCATCATAGTTCAAGGAAGCGGGAGGTCAGGAAGGAGGGAGGCCCTAAAAAGAGGGGGGGGATTTGTGCAATGAGAAAATAGAAGAAGAAAAAGAAGAGGAAAGGGAAAAGGAAAAGGGAGGGAGGGAAGCGTGTACCCCAGGGGTTCTAGGCTGTGTTGCATAGGGCCATCATAGTTCAAGGAAGCAGGAGGTCAGGAAGGAGGGAAGTGGGCTAACCAGGGTTGACATATCCATTGAAATTTGTCGTGCGTATCTTCCAATTTTCACTGTTTTCTTTTTTTATTTGTTTTAATATAAAAACTATTATTTTGTTATCGTTATAAATGGGCATCTAAATGTACAATCTGCAAAGAGTTTGTACTTCTTTATTCTGCTTGTATAGGTCTCCTTTATGTTTTTAAGGTTCTTCACATGGTCCAAAAAGCATACAGTCAATACCTGATCTTAAACAATTATATATTTTAAGAAAATGTTAATTTTTTTTCATATACTTGTAGTTCTACATGCTTAAATATGTATGCCCGTGAACAGTGGCACTGTGCATATCTCCTTAATGACAATTAAGAATAATGGACATCATCCTAAAATATCCTGCCTGGCCATCCATGATTTTGCTTGAGTTATCAAGCGTTATCAAGAGTGTTGTAGCTATTTTCTGTCCATTTGTCAAGCAATCCTGGCAAAGTTGCAAAGTCTGATGACTAGTATCTTCTGTGTATCGTGTTCCACATTTAGGCTTAGCATGGGTATTTGTCTGCTAGATTGTAAACTCCATTGAAGAGTTAATGAAGGGAATGGTTAAAAATCTCAGCAAACCCGTAATAATGAATAATTGTTACAATTAGAGGGCATCTTCAGCAGTGTATTTTGTATTAATGTCTGCACTGGTCATGCCCCTACCCCTACATCATGATAGTTCTTCTTTCCAGTATGTAAAAATTTGTCTACGGGGAAAAAGAGAAAAGATGCGGATACAGACAGGTATCGCTATGTATTGAAAGCAATAAAATCTGCTTTATTCTGGTACCTATTCCATACCTAGTCACTGCCCATAGACACCTCTCACCAAACATGAGATGTACACAGAGAATGCCGGGACATTTAGTATAAAAAATGGGTGCCATTGCCAAGCTCCATTTCCATCTGGCACTTTGGAAAGATTTTTAAAGCACATGACATTCTGAAAAGTATTACTTGAGAAAAGAAAGGGGTCGGGGGGATGGGGGAGGATGGCGGGGGGGGGGGGGGGGGGGGCAGTTTTGCTTGGAGACCATAAGGACACCAGATACATTTACGCAACATTAGTGTTTTATTAGCTGCATGGAGTTCTGCTTTAAATCTGCTACCACGGTGAATAATAAAGATAAACTGCTATTAATCGCATTGGTGTTTATTCAGGTATTATATTATGCATGCAACTGAGTGTATAAATACGTTTTGGGATATTTGGCAGCATTATCCTGTATCTGTTTCCTATTCATTAAAGTCTGCGCACAAAGCTGATTTCAGGATGCGTATTGGTCCATGAATATTTTATCGCTCAGAGCAAACTCTGGGAAATGTATGCTTTTAAATAGTTCTAGTAATAGATTTCTGAATAATTGAGGAGGTAATCAAGTCTTCTGTCTAGAACTGTGTTCTGAAATGCTGGGCTTTCTTCAGTCATGTGTAATTTTTTGTCTGGTAATTTATAGCAGAACTGAATATCATTTGGATCTGAAATTGGCCCCTGCCATAGCTTGTCACAGGAGCACAAAGAACTACAAACCTTTATATGGACAGTAATGTGTAAATTTTGTAGGCATTTGTGAAAAAATGCTGTAAAGTGAGGATGCTTTCAAAAATAATGAAATGAATAGTATTATATGTACCATTTAACACCTACCAGGTGCTTAAAGTGGTGTTCCGGCCGAAATTATACTTTTAAATAAAAATACCCATATAATACACAAGCTTAATGTATTCTAGTAAAGTTAGTCTGTAAACTAAGGTCTGTTTTGTTAGTTTATAGCAGTAGTTTGTTATTTTATAAACTTACAGCAGGCCGTAGCCATCTTAAGTCTGGGCATCTGAAGCCAGACTGTATTTCTTCTTGGATCTCATCCTTGCAGATCTCGCACATGCTCAGTGCAGCACAAGCAGTGTAATAGGTTTCAGGTTAGGTTTCCATAGCAACAGCAGTGTCAGAGGAAGTTGCCGCCCCTTTCCAGAAGGCATTGCAAACAGGAAATGATGCGATGGGCCGCGGCCAGGGAGGAGGAAGTGAAAAATGAATACAGCAGATATACAGTAAGTGCTGGGAAAAAAAAATTAAAAATATCCAATTTGTTTACAGTGCACAGTTTAGTGAGGGATGCTGAAGAGTTGTAAAAGTGGGTGGAACTCCACTTTAAACAGAAAAAACCCAAATCAAATCAAAATGTCACGTGTCCATTCATCTTAACAGGTGTGCTTTTGGTCTTAAACCTTGCCTGTTTTGTTCTTTTTCAGGAGAACTTGAACAGTGCAACCAGAAACTATTCATGGCCTTATTTTTGAAAGCATCCTTACTTTACAGCATTTGTTGGCAAGTGCCTAAAATGCCTGCACAGTACTATATATGAACAAAGGATAATGGTGTCCTCACACCCATAGCTGCTCTTTACACATGCAGGGATTCAAATTTCTGGACCTTTGTGTAGCATCTGCTAGCTGCTTTTACAATCCTATTAAGTAATATGGGTAGAAAAGATAGTTCTGATTAGGGCTGAAACGATTAATCAATATCATAGCTTGCAACTGTTCCTGATTTCGACTGTCCCTGACTGGACCTGTACCTCTGTCCCTCATTCCTCCTCATTTGTCCCTCATTTCGGTTTGATCTATATAGATGTATTTAAAATGCACTTTTTATCTATCAAAAATGTTTTCCAGCACTAAACCTTCCATCTGATTTCTAAATTGCTGCATTTGTAAATTCCATAAGCCAATATAAAGGAATAGTAGTGGTTAAAAAAAGCACTCGTGGATTTAACTAATCTTGTTTTTTTTGTACAATTCTCCTTTAAGGGGGTATGGCCAGGGGTGTGTCCTATGCCTGAATACTTTTGCTGATAGGTGTCCCTCATTCCCATCTCAAAAAGCTGGGAGGTATGCGATATTATCGATAATAATCGATAATGAAAATCGTTGTCAGCGATTTTCATTATCGAT
This sequence comes from Aquarana catesbeiana, assembly GCF_042186555.1. Lineage (NCBI taxonomy): Eukaryota > Metazoa > Chordata > Amphibia > Anura > Ranidae > Aquarana > Aquarana catesbeiana. The sequence goes on along the minus strand of NC_133331.1, from coordinate 103,770,929 downwards.
TAGTTGGTCCGCACCTTCCTCCCTGTCCGTCTGTTAAAATCCTCCTCCTGTGTCCTTCTGTGTACAGGGTGCCTCCGTATGAGACCAGGCACGTCTGCGACACACGTCCGCGCCTCTCCTCCTCGCTGACGTCAGCTCCCCACTGATCTCCTCAGCACCGCCCACTGCTGCCTCGAGGGCACAGAGAGGCGAGAAGCAGCAATGAGGAGAGCTGTGCTGCACACTGTGTGTGAAAGGTAGCAGCTAGTAATAACACAGTAAAAATGAAAATTCAGTACATTATTTTTTATGACAAGTGCCCCATGAATGAATGATCCTCCTAAGCACTTCCCTCCCAGGAGGGGGCTGGGAGGGAAGTGCCTCATCATTGGTGTTACGGGGGGTGGGTGGAATAGTGTCCCATCATTGGTTTTCCTGGGGGGGGATAGTGCCCCATTGGTGTTCCTGGGAGGGGGGAATAGTGCCCCATCATTGGTGTTCCTGGGAGGAATAGTGCCCCATCATTGGTGTTCCTGGGAGGAATAGTGCCCCATCATTGGTGTTCCTGCGAGGAATAGTGCCCCATCATTGGTGTTCCCGGGAGGATTAGTACCCGATCATTGGTGTTCCCGGGAGGCATAGTACCTGATCATTGGTGTTCCCGGGAGGAATAGTACCTGATCATTGGTGTTCCCGGGAGGAATAGTACCCCATCATTGGTGTTCCCAGGATGGATACTACCCCACCCCATCATTGGTGTTCCCAGGATGGATACTACCCCATCATTGGTGTTCCCGGGAGGAATAGTGCCCCATCATTGGTGTTCCTAGGAGAAATAATACCCCATCATTGGTGTTCCCAGGAGAACAGTACCCCATCATTGGTGTTTTATTCCGCAGTTTGAGTGTAACACTCAGTTTTTTCATTATTACTTTTAAATAAACTAGGGCTGTTACTGATTAAAATTTTCGCGTTTGATTAATTGATTTTTAAAAAATCAATTAATTGACTAATGTCGATTAATTATAACGTACGTACAGACCCATCTACTTTTAGCTGATCTCCTTGCATTGCAACTCTGCATTAGTTAGTGGCAGGGCTTTTTTTCAGCGGGAACACAGGGGAACGCAGTTCCGGCACCTCTTGGACTGACTGTATGTAATGGCAAGGGGTGCTGCGGTGTGCTGCAGGGTATTGATGCTCATTGCTGGGGATCTATTTTTGCAAGGGGGGTCTATTGTTGCTGGGGAGGACTATTGTTGCTGGTGGGGGACCTATTGTTGCTGGGGGGGGTCTTATGTTGCTGGGGAGTCAGTTGTTGTTGAAAGAGATCTACTGTTGAGGGAGGGGTCTATTGTTGATGGCAGCCAGACAGACTATTAATGCTGGCTGTGCGGAGATCTGTTGATCCTGCGGGGAGTCTATTGTTGCTGGCGGGGAAATTTTGTTTAGGGGGATCTATTGTTGCTGGCTGCAGGGGATCTATTTTGCTGCTTTTCTTGATATTAATACCAAATTCCATACAAATTACTTAGCACCTCAAAATGATACTTGGTTCTATATTGTATAATAGGGACGGTACTGGGAGGTGGGTAGGGGCGGAGAAAAGGGGTGACTTGGAAAGGGGGAGTTCCTGCACCTATTGTCTGAGAAAAAAAGCCCTGGTCAGTGGTAAATGTGGTATACACTGTATACAATCACCCGACACTAGTTAGTTTCCACAATCCATGACTTAACTTCACAGTTCACACAAATACGTTTTAAATTCAAACTGTAGCACTGACGTAAGTAATTTTTTTTTCCACAGTAGCATGACAATCCCTCCCCCTCCGGTCTAACTAATCACTCTCACCTTATGGCATGGACCCCTGTGCAAACAGGTGGCCATGCAAGCGGGTATCAAAAGGGTTAACACGGACCATAAACTTCTCTCATGTCTCTTTAGATCTCAGCAAGGACGCCAGGTCATGGGTAGAAAGAAAAGATCTTAATGCTCACCGCTTAAGTATAAGATTTAATTTTTGTGTTCAAACACAAACTACTCACATAAAGATGATAAAAACACAACATGTAAAGCCGACAATCGTGTTAGTTCCGTAGGGCAGCAGCGGGTGACGTCATGCGTAGCTCCTCCCCCGTACGCGTTACGTTGTGAATCAGAACTTCAACGTCACCGGACTCCTCCCCCTTTCCCTTCATTAGCAGACAGAGGCACTTGGGGAAGGGGGGAGGAGTCCGGTGACGTCGATGTCTGTGACGTCACCAGATCTCCGACGGAACTCCCTGAAGACCCGGAAGCCGGCGGAGAGATGAGTACCGATCAAAAGAATTTTGATCGATCAAAAAAATTAATCAATTAATCGAGGAATTAATCTTTAATTTCCACAGCCCTAAAATAAACGGAAAAATGGCATATTACGTTTTTTAAAATGATTTTATCCGATTAATCAATTAATCGAAAAAATATTCGGCCGATTAATCGATTATGAAAATAATCGTTAGTTGCAGCCCTAGTTCTGATGCAAACTGATCATATACACTGTGACGGAGGTGTGGGCACACCAAAACACACATGGAGACCAAGAGTTTTTTAGGGTTCTTGGCCAGCAAGTTCCTTATTGTAGGGGGAGTCAATAAGCAGAGAATCAGATAAGGGGAACGTTACAGGTCCAATGATAAGCAAACATTGCTCAAGGTGTAAATGCTGCACGCCTTCTGTAACATCCACAACAGAGGTGCTCGCCTCTGAGATTAGCAGGAAAAAATGGATGAATGACCGCACACTCCGGATGGACATCAAAACTTGGATATCCAGATGGATATCAAAAGATAAAATCAAAACAGCACAGGGAGATGAAATGTCAAAGGGTTTCATGCAAATAACAGCGCTTAATCATAACAGGGCAACAATCCAGACACAGTGAGCAACATTTAGCAATATAACAGGATGGCAATAGGGCACAGCAAGGGAATAAGTCCAGAGGCACATATCCAGGCACAGTGAAGGACAAGCAGTTCCTGTACATCGGTCGCAGCTCGGGGTCCACACACGCAGCAAGGACAGCAAGGCAGGAGATGGTCACACTGGAGAAGTTTCAGTATCCAGATAGCAGCTTACAGCTAATGGGAAACTACAGGCCACAGTAGTCCCACTCATAGCATACACCAGTGCAGAAATATATGGCGCAGAAATTCTAATCTCTTTCTGGTCTCCTTCTCCATGCCTATCTCTAGAGCAATTCAAAAACTGAACGTTTCTGAAACAAAGGTTTTGGAATGAAATTCTTCTAGACAGGGCCGGGACAAGGGGTGGGCAGGAGGGGCGGCTGCCCCTGGTGCAATGGTTTATTACAGGGGTGGGGGGCACCCTGACCCTAACCCTAAGGCAAAGGGGGGCGCAGTTTGGCATCTTTGCCGTGGGCGCTGGATGACCTTGTCCCAGCACTGCTTCTAGAGTATCCTAGATGGATGCAGGCACTGTTCAACAATCCTCCAACCAGTACTTTTGTGAAACAAGTGGTGCCACCTACAGCTCAAATTTCAGCCAGTTCAGTAGTAATGGGGCCGCCTTTAGTCTGCCTTGGAAATCCAGGTATTCCCCAGTTGAGTACTGCTATCTTACTTCTCCCGTAGCATAGAGAAGGTTAAGAAGAGTTAGGCAATCAATTGCAGTCTAGACATCAGACACCTCTACCCTTCCTATGACAGTCATAAGTCACTGAATTCTACATGACCATAAGAATAAATCACCAGCCAGGGGAGTGGTTAAAGATAGACAGAAAGATTTAGCTACTGACTTTTAACAAAAGGCAAAAGTTGCATTTCGGTAACAGTTTAATATGCCTAGGCTGCACATTCTGGTGATAGGAAGAGCATGTTTAATAAATCAAGTTATGAATTTACCACTGAGTTAACATGCTTGGGAAATTGAAGGGGATGCTTGAAAGGCTGTGTTTTTTTTATAACTATTTATGGGTTATTCAAACATACAGCATGTTTGTTTCAGTTGTATTTTTTCCAAAGGCAGAAAAATATGTGACCTTCATTTTTGGTACCTTTGTTTCCTAGGTACGGTGGATGATGTATTGGATTGTATTTGCCCTTTACACTGTAACAGAAACATTAGCTGATTTAACAATCTCATGGTAAGTTCAAGAATATTATCTCTTTTTTTTTTTGCAATGTCGGTGTTATGTTTTTTATATGCATGTCTTATTAGATTCACAAGGTTACTTTGTTTTAATACCTAGAGCTAAGAGTGCTGGTTCCTTAGTGCATGCATTACCACAGCAACCAATCTGAATTTACTCCACCCAGGACAAATTGCATTCTGATTGTTTGCTATGGACAACTGAACTTGAAAACTCTTTATTGAATAAGGCCACTGGTGTCTTATGTGTGGGCTTGCTTTCTTCCTACTGCACAACATTTAACTTAGCAAGTAATTTATTAAAAAGAATTCTTTGAACTTCAGACCAATGACTTGGCCTTGTCTAAGGTTATACCATCAGTTATCTGCAGCCAGGAAGCATGCCCTCAGTCTCCTCTCCTGATCAGGTAGAAACCTAATCTTAGGGTCATAGCCATAAAACATTCAACAACATTCGTTGATGGGTATTTTATAGCACATAGAAGAAATGGACAGCATTTCAAGCACATAATCAAAACATTTGACCCCAAATCCAAAGGAAATCCCCCCAAACAGCACCATGGATTCAGTGGTTCAGTAACATGCAGGCCCCATTATCAATGTTACCCCAGTCTTAGCACATAGCAAACCTTAAAGCTCAGTTCCGGAAATGATCATTTTTTTACACTTAAATTGGTCCGGCTCTGTATGGCTCACATCCAGAGGGTTGCTGGGGATGCAGAAATTCACTATGGTAGCATGTGCTACATACAGTCAGTGCTGGTCTCTTCTGGGTGCTTCTTGAGTGACTTGCATTCTGTATATTAAATACAGGTATGGGGGGGGGGGGGGGGGGGTGCTCTCTTGGCACCTCCATCTTTCGGAGAATTTTTTTTTTTCTATGAATATTAGGAATTTTCTGATTATTTGAGGTGGAGATTGGGACATCATTGGCCACTCCTCTACACCTCTTCCAATCAGAGAAAGCTTTGTATTTATGAATGGTGTTTGTGTTGTGGGTTTGTCTATGTAGAAAACATGACAGGTGTCCTAAATCCTCATAACTCTATCCAAATCTAAAAGAAATGTTTTGTCTTTTGATGCACTTTAAAAACTCAGGGACATGATTAGAAATAAAAAAATTATGATTTAATTAATAATTAACTTAAGATTCCAGTGGTATATAAAAAGCAGGATCCCAAAAGAGACAACATCTACTCTTCATTATGCATACGTGTGCTATAGCAGTCTACAGCTTGACTGCAAGGGGCAGAGGGTGACAGATTTTTTTTCAATGAAACGGTGTTTAGACAATACGTCTTTGTCAGATAATCACTAATCGACCTCAAAGGGCTAATGACAACCATTAAAAAGCGTTTTTTTTGTCACTAATCAGCGGATTTTATACTTTCTAAGTCACAGTCACAGAGGTAGGCACCAAGTAAAGTCAGTAGAAGAATCCTTGCTTACTCTATGGTTCCATGAAAGCCATTCTCCACTCTCCACTCTGCTGGAATTTGGGTGGGCAAGTCCCATTCTGATAATGCGGTTGCTGGTCTTGCCATCATTACACTGCAGGTGGGATGATGTTGATGAGAGGGAAGGCAATAGGACTGGTTGGAGATCGATATGAAGAGTGGCCTTGGCACACTGGTCATCACAACTGGAAACAATCAGGATCCCAGTACTGTGTGTGCTAGTCCAGCCCCTAGAATAAAAATAAGAAATACGGTAGACTCTTCATTAATGGGGGGAGGTAGCACAACTAAACACACTAATTTAAAGCAGAATTAAACCCAGTGATTTAATGGTTTCCTAAAACTATTAAAATCAAGGCATGCCGGGAACGTAACTGTCACATTTGCTTGTGCTCTCAACCAAACTGTCAAACCATCAAATGGCTGGTGTCATAATTGATCACATGTGCAGCACCATGACAATTGCAGATTTCAAAAAAAGGCAAAAAGGCTAAGATGGCAGCTTCCTTGTCTGTAAAGAAGAGGAGGGGGTTTAGTTCTGCTTTGAGTTATCCAGTTTAGGAGATCAGCTAGCAGTCCTTTCAGCTTTGAATATTATTATTATTATTATACAGGATTTATATAGCGCCAACAGTTTGCACAGCGCTTTACAACATGGGGCAGACAGTACACTTACAATACAAATCAATACAGGAGGGATCAGAGAATATGAAGACAGACTTGCCAGTAGGTTATTTTTAAGGGTTTGACAGTCATTAGAGAATGTTCAGTTGACCTGGCTGTTTATAGTCAGATCTGGAAATGCGCGCTCCTCTTTCCAAGGTAACAAACGTGTTCATCCAATGAGATCACAAATGTTGGTAATGCGCACAAAAAAAAAAAAAAAATCAGCAATCTGACTTTTGTACCATGAGCGGTCTGGTGGCCAGATCGTTAATAGCTGTAGGCAACTCTAAACAGAATTGGTAATTGACATTTGCAAGTACAGGATGTTTTTTTAAGGCATCTAGCAGTTGTGTGCAAATGTTAACATCTTAAAAATATTGCATGCATCTAAAGATGTTCAGGAGATCAGAGTGACTATTTTCAGAAATACAGAAACTGAAAATAAACTCTTACTGTATATGTAACTTGCCTGCCTTTTCTAAATCAAGTAGCCCCTGGGACCCCCGGGTTAGAGTAGAAACTGTATAATTATGCAATGCAGACAGCAGCTCTGCTTTCTCAGTGGAATTTTAGAACAGCACCTGCAACCTGACTAACCCCCTGCCCCCTCCTCTTGTTCATAGAGTTTTATTATGCTCTCTTTTCTCAGCTCTTTTTACAATCATCTGTAGCTTGAGACTCTAGTTTAATCAAGACCTCATACCTCACACCTCTTTTACTGTTGAGTTAGCTATAAGTTACAGGACTGAACACACATCTGACCTCTTCGTATACAAGTGCTTCCTCTAAGGATGAACCGGCTTCAACATCAATCTAAACTAGACCAAGTACCAGCCTTGTGACAGATAATTGCATGGCTCTTTAAAGCCTTGCAGTTGAGGGGTGGTAAAAACACATGGTTTAGGTACATTTTTACTGACCCCAACAGCAGCAGACAGGAGTATATACACGGCGCAGCAAAAATCACCCCCCCTCCCCTTGCGTTTGGTGGGCACTACCGGCTGCTGAATGGTGAATGGTACCCATTCAATTGAATGGTTCCATTAGTGATGTGATCAATATAAGTACACTGACTTATATCAATCTCTGTATTTGCGGACGATACTAAGCTAAGCAGGGCAAAAAGATCTGAACAGATTAATGGGGTGGGCAACTACATGGCAAATGAGGTTCAATGTAGAAAAATGTAAAATAATGCATTTGGGTGGCAAAAATATGAATGCAATCTATACACTGGGGGGAGAACCTCTGGGGGAATCTAGGATGGAAAAGGACCTGGGGGTCCTAGTAGATGATAGGCTCAGCAATGGCATGCAATGCCAAGCTGCTGCTAACAAGGCAAATAGAATATTGGCATGCATTAAAAAGGGGATCAACTCCAGAGATAAAACAATAAATCTCCCACTCTACAAGACTCTGGTCCGGCCGCACCTAGAGTATGCTGTCCAGTTCTGGGCACCAGTCCTCAGGAAGGATGTACTGGAAATGGACCGAGTACAAAGAAGGGCAACAAAGCTAATAAAGGGTCTGGAGGATATTAGTTATGAGGAGAGGTTGCGAGCACTGAACTTATTTTCTCTGGAGAAGAGACGCTTGAGAGGGGATATAATTTCAATATACAAATACTGTATTGGTGACCCCACAATAGGGATGAAACTTTTTCGCAGAAGGGAGTTTAACAAGACTCGTGGCCACTCATTAAAATTAAAAGAAAAGAGGTTTAACCTTAAACCACGTAGAGGGTTCTTTACTGTAAGAGCGGCAAGGATGTGGAATTCCCTTCCACAAGCGGTGGACAAGTGGCATTGATAGTTTCAAGAAACTATTAGATACCTGAATGACCGCAACATACAGGGATATGCAATGTAATACTGACACATAATCACACACATAGTTTGGACTTGATGGACTTGTGTCTTTTTTCAACCTCACCTACTATGTAACTATGTAACTATGTATAATGCAGCGACACCACTATGTAGATCACAGCTGCTTTCATTTGCTGAAAAGCACAGTGTCTTAATGGTTGGCACTCCTGCCTTGTGGCACTTGGGCCTTTGGTTAAAGTTCCAATGAGGACACTGCTTGCATGGAGTTTGCATGTTCTTCCTGTGCTTGTGTGGGTTTCCTCTCGGTATGGTTTCCGCCCACACTCCAAAGACATACTTGTAGGTTTTTTGGCTCCTGTCTAAATAGGCCCTACTATGTGTATGTACGGTATGCATGTGAGTTAGGGACCATAGGCTGTAAGCTCTTAGAGGGCAGGGACCCTAAGATCAAAAACCTTGAGCCTTTACAATCACTTTAATTTGTATTTTTATATCTGCCTGTTGTTCAGATTTTAAAATAAAAACCTTAACTTACACATAGAAAGCATAGCCTACCTGCTCAGTAGCTCAATTTTGTATCTAAGCATTGCTGTGGTGTATTTGTCTACCCCACTCTCTGCTGTCTGCAGTCTGGCGATCCTGGAATGCACCTGCTTGTGATGCTGGAACACTCTCTTTATTGCCTCACAAACAGAAAGCTTGATGGCTTGATGTACAGTATATACACCTAAATAAAGTCAGTATTTGGTATGTCTACCCTTTACTTTTAAAACAACATCAATTATCCTTGTTGCACACAGCTTTTTTGGGAACTTGACGGACAGATTGTTCCAAATATCTAGGAGTACAAATAATAGTTGCTCTGTGGATTTAAACTGTTTTAGTTGCTTCTGTCTCTTTTATTTAATTCCAGAGTCAGTAATGCTGCGATCAGGGCTCTGTGGGGGCTATACCATTTCATCTATGGCTCCTTGTTCTTCTTTAGCTGGTGATGTATGTTTAAGGTCATTGTCCTGCTTCCGAATGAAGTAGACCATGTAAATTCTCCTACACAACTGATTTTTGTTTAATTCATTGATTGTATTTTAATCGACATGCTTTCTTGTTGATGCTTAATCATGGACTGGACTAAATGCCCCAAAAATCCTCAATACTGTGTGCAAGGGTACCTGGGGAAATTTTGGATGTTTGAAAAGGGAAAGGCAGGGAAAAAAAAATTATTGTTTCAAATTAATTATTATGTTTATGCACTTTGTTGGTTAATTGATAAATAAAAATTGAATGCATTGTTTTTTGAAGGTATCCTCACTTTATGGAATTTTTCACAATTGTCTAAAACTTCATACAATGTACAGTTTATGTTCATAAGTCTACATTTCTGGCAGAATTTGTAAAATGTGCACTATTTTTTCTAAAAACATGAGTAATCAGACCAATCATTTTGCTTCACAAAATATCACAATCTTAACCTAACCATAGCAACAAGGCAAAAGACTACAATGGCCCTGTTCAAAAGTTTGCTTACCCTTAGTTATTAATATAATGTATTACCCAATGTAGCAATAATAATGGATTTCCGTTTCTTGTGATAGTTGTGAATAAGGCCCTTTATTTCACATGTGGTAAACCTGCCCATTCTTTTTGGCAGCGATCCTACAGGGCATGTAATTTCTTTGGTTGTCTAGCATGAAGAGATCTCGTCAAAGTGGCTCAATGTTGTTGAGGTCAGGAGATTATGATGGTCACTCCAAGACCCTAACTTTTCTTGCTACAGTCACTGAAGGGTTGACTTGGCCTTATTGTCATATTGAAAAGTTCAAATGCATCTCATGTACAACTTCCCAGCTGATGAATGCAAATTTTCCTGAAATACTTTCTGATAGTATGTTGCATTCGTCCTGTCATGCATTTTGTCTAAATTCACTTTGCTGCTATAGCTTACCCCCTAAAACGGCAGCGATCCACCTCCATGCTGCATGGTAGATATAGTATGCTTCTCTTCATAGACCATATTGCCTCCGCTCCAAACATATTGTTTCTGGTTGTGACCATACAGTTCAATTTTGGTCTCATTCCAAATAATTTTGTTTTAGAAGCTTTGAGTCTTCTCTAGGTGCTGTTTGCCATATTTTACATATTTAAGCATAAAATATTTAAGCATAAAATATAGCATAAATAAGCATCATGTAATATTTACATATTTGTAGTATACATATTTGTAGCATTGGTACAGCACAAGTGGCTAACATTTTACACAATCTACAAGCACAACTTTGTATATATATATAATATATATATATATATATATATATATATATATATATATATATATATACACATATATGTGTGTTTATATATATATTTATATATATATATATATATATATATATATATATATATATATATATATGTATGTGTGTGTGTGTGTGTGTGTGTGTGTGTGTGTACGTATGTGTTACATATATGTATATACATACACACACACACTCTTATGTGAGTGCCACCAGTGGTACAAATTGTAAAAGTGTAGAGATTAATGCTGTGTACACACGAGCGGACTTTTAGACAGCAAAGGTCCGACGGAACAAATCCGCCAGACAATTCGATCATGTGTGGGCTTCATTGGACCTTTGCTGTCGAAAAATCAGACAGACTTTAGATTTAGAACATGTTTAAAAAATCTTTCCGACAGACTTGAGTCCGGTTGAAAAATCCATTCGTCTGTATACTAGTCCGACGGACAAAAAACAACGCAAGGGCAGCTATTGGCTACAGGCTATGAACTTCCTTATTCTAGTCCCTTCGTACATCATCACGTTCAAACCAACGGACTTTCGAACGGACTTTATTCCGTTCGTGTGTGGGCAAGTCAGGTCGTTCGAAAGTCTGTATTAACTCCGTTGAAAGTCTGTCAGAAAGCCTGTCAGACCTTTGATGCCGAAAAGTCCGCTCGTGTGTATGCGGCATAAGAACTTGAAAGCATGAAAGTACAGCTATATCTTTATCTTTTGAAATAGGCAGATGGGGTCACCAGGCATGCTACGTATAATTACATAGTGCGGCGCCTCTAACAAACTCAGCAAAACACATCTACAGTATATACTACAGTTCACTTTTCCAGCTTCTCTTTTTGTTGCTTTTTTATTGTCTCCCTGTCCTCGGTTGACCTTGTGCTACTTGCTAGTTCCAGAACCAGACACTGAACAGTGGTGAAGATAAAGCTTTAGTCTTTATATCAATCACGGGTGCTTTTTATTTTTCCCCATGTGTTTGTCTTATTTTCTGCTTGGTTTATGGAGCTGTTGTACATTATACAGGAATACACACTGGTCATTAAGAGAAGTAAGTTAAGCTGTCTGTTCTTTTCTTTTTATAGGTTCCCTTTGTATTATGAGCTGAAGATTGCCTTCGTTATATGGTTATTATCTCCTTATACTAAAGGGGCCAGCTTGCTGTATAGGAAGTTTTTACACCCTCTACTTTCTTCAAAAGAAAGGGTAAGTTATTTTAGATGTACAATTTGTAAAAGACTGCTGGTTCTTTTATTTGCGTGGACCTGTAATTTTAGGGGAAAAAAAAGAAAGCTAGAGGATTGTACTCCTGTATTATGCGGCCCCCTAATCCCTGGGTGCTCTTGTCATGCAAAGCTTGACCATCTCTTCTGATCAAGAGCTCAGACCTACCTAATTCCATCACACTATGCTTCCTTAAGCTAGCCCTAGTACAGCAGGCATTAGCTGAGATTCGAATCGTTTATGGGCAGGCTGATTGTACCCAAGTTGATCAATCAATCAACTTGGGTACAACCAGCATGTCGGATTCTTCACGTGATTATTGTCAGCGGCATTCGCTATCCTTTTGCTGGATTCTATCAAAGGGACATGTTGGCAAAAATTTCTTCAGTTAGGTACAGCCACTGATCAGTGTATTATGACATCGGTGATTGCTGCTTTCAGAATACAGTTTCCCAGGAGAGGGGGGGCTAAAAAAAAAAATTAACAGTATACAGTATGGGCAGCTTTAAGCACCTTTTACATGAAGGGCCCGATCAGGTCCGCCTGTCAATTTTTCAGGCAGACCTGCTTGGATGGTCTATTCACTCCTATGGACTCACGGGTGTAAACAGACTTGTGTCCGTTTACACCCACCTACCTCAGATACAGTCCGCTAAAAAAAAAAACTGTAGGGGTTCTGTCCTCCTCCATCTAGGCAGATTGGCTTGAAGGGCAGTCAGGTGTAAACGGACAGCGGAGTCTGTTTTCTCCTGGCTGTCCATAGAGCAGAGTGGGCTCTGTCTGTGTTCGCTGTGCAGAAACTAAGCGGACACGGACCTAACAGCAACAGTTTGTAGCGTTGAGAGCCCAAGTTTGATGGTTTTGGATCTAGCTGCATATGCGACTAAGGTAGGTCCAAAAGTGAAACCTCCGCTTATCTGCATCCTCCCCCCTCTGGTGTTACATTTGGCCCCTTTTAGCGGGGGAATGGGTACCTGTATTTGACAGGTACCCTTCCTTACTTCCAGGAGATGGCGCCAGGGCGCCATCCCTGGGAAGTTCGGCCCCCCTAGTCCTTCCTCCGCCACTGGGCCAGTTAGAAAGCGCTATGTGCTTCACACATGTGCAGTAGGGAACCGGCTTTGAAGCTGAAAAGCTTCACTGCCAGTTTCCCTTACCCGGGCATCAACCAGGAGTCGATCCGAAAATCGGCTGGAGTGCCGACATAGCGGGCTCCCTGGACAGGTAAGTGTCCATATATTAAAAGTCAGCAGCTACAGTATTAGCTGCTGACTTTTAATTTTTTTTCCCCAGTCGGTACTCCTCTTTAACTTTGTTCTAAGATACCTATAAACCTGGTGTCCTCGTGCCTGTGAAAGCTGCACATGACATCTCTCAGGAAAATGTATTCAGTGGACACATGAGCTAGCCAGTTCAGGTTGCAGTCTCTCTCCCAGCTTCCCCTCTCATCTCTGTAGCCACAAATATGGCACTTGCCCATGCTAAGCTGTCACATATGTGCACCCGCTCTCCAAGAGCAGCTTTCCCTGTTTGCCATTGCATGTCTGTGGGCCTCCTTTATCCAAAGCATTATTCTTTGCATCACCTAATTGAGGTATTTTATCTTTATTAAAGTGGAACTAAACCCTTGTATCCTTCACAGCCAAGGAGACTACCATCTTAGCCTCTGTTTGATCTACAGTTGCCATGGTGCTGCACATGTGATCAGTTATGACACCATCCATTTGATAATTTGACAGTTCGGTTTAAGAAATAAGCATTTGTGACAGTTATCATTCACTGCATGCATTGAATGTAACTGTTTTTGGAAAGAGTTAAATTGATGGGTTTAGCTCTGCTTTAAGACACTCTGGGGGAAATTCTATAAAGCTGTTGTGCCACTTTTCTGGCATTAATCCTTCTGGTGAATGTATTGCGCTAAATTCATTAAGTATCTACAACACTTTTGGTTCTGACAGTGACCTGTGCACCAAATTCAGGTAGTTCTGCAATTTTTACATTGTGGTGCAACAAATGTAACAAGTGCAACAATTTTTACATTGTGGTGCACCGCATTCAAAATAACGTACTGACAATTCATATTTTGAGTGGAGCTAATTAAGACCAACTTTTTTGGAATATAGAGATTGAAACTAGTGCAGACAGCTCTTTCAAAAGTGTCTGGCATTCATTCTAAAGGTAGACACGTACATGGATTTGGCACATGCTGCACCACTTTAAGAATGCATGAGAGACACTTTTGCAAAATCTGTCTGCTCCAGTCTCTATGAATTCCAGGGTTTTCTTTTATAAAACTTTTTCTCACTTCTTCTGCTTGTTTGAATGTAAACTGTATTTCACAAAAAGGCCAAGTATAGAATATTGAAGTAATTCCTATTAGTGTATGATGTTGGCTATATGAACTTAAAAGTGTGAAGATCCATTTTAAGCTAAAACAAGTAGAATGCCCTGGAGCATTATCCTTTCTTAGAAATTTGAATTTATACATGTTGAGATTTCTCAGCTGAACTAAGAGTGAGAATCCTGGTGGCATCTGTGCGCGGGTGAAGGTTGAAGGAGCGGGTTGCAGCCTTTTGCTTGATGTTCTACCTGGAGTCATATATTTTAATAATTGCACGAGTACCAGCAGCTGTTCTCTGTTCCCTGCACAGGAGATTGATGATTACATCGTACAAGCCAAAGAAAAGGGCTATGAAACCATGGTGAACTTTGGCAAGCAAGGCTTGAATCTAGCTGCAACTGCTGCTGTGACTGCTGCTGTGAAGGTAAAAGCTCTATTTTATTACTTGGTAGCTCATATTACAGTTCTGTCCTCCTAAAACAAAGCGGCAAAGATTGTTGTCTAATTACTACAGGTTGTTAATGCTAATGACTGGATTCTGTATCTGATTTGTGCCTGTCTAATTAATCAACCCTCAGTAGGCTTATTCACTTAAAAAGGATAAGTTCACCTTTAAATAAAATAATAAATGCACATTTTGTTTGCAGGTAAAAAAATTTACATTTACTATTTTTTTTTTTTTTTTTTTTGGAGCCTGGAAAGAATTGCCCCAGCGATCAGCAGATTGCTGGTGCCATGCAGGTCTCCTGCAGACTGTCAGTGTAAGCTGTCTGTCCCATGCATCATATGGCTATGCAGTTTCACAACGACAGGAAAAACGAATGAACTACCACAGCACTCAAGAGCGCTGTGGTAGTTCATTGAGAACTACAAGCCAACAGCCACAAAGACTGTCGGTACTTGTAGTTCATTCTTTCACAGAACTCTGTGAATGAGCGACGCAGCCACATGGGTGGAGCCTGCACGGCCACGCTCTTTTCAAAAAATGACAGCTGGTACGGGGAAATTTTCCCTGTACTGCTGTCACACAGAGGGATCGGTTCACTAAGCCACTGCAGGATGGGAACATGTTACATGTTCCACCCTCAAAACAGGAGGAACGTGTAACATCCCAGGTAGCAAGGATAACTTGCTACAAGTTTGTGACAGTGTTGAATTGTAAACTTGCTGCACATTTTCACTGGCAAGTTGTGCACATGCAGAGCACTTGAAGCACAAGTTCTAGTTGACTAATTAAATAAAGATATGTGGCGCTATTCCATCAATCAGTAGCAACAATAGAAATGTAAGATGTAATGGGCAGAACAAACCCCACCTTCTACAATAAATGTCCGGAGAAAGTACCCAATAGCTTGACAATAAATGTCACCATACACGAGTGGATAAAAAATATGGAGATACAGTTCTGAAGTATGGGACAAATAAAAAATATATATAAACAATTAGAGTGCTTGATGAAATATACCGGTCTCCCCTCATCAAGTGAAAAAAAATTTTTTTTTTTTTTTTTTTTTTTTTTTTTTTTTTCAGTGTGAATCTGTGAATATAAAAAGCTGACTTCTCAAATAGAATACTCGCAACCAAAAATCATACATAAGTGATAAATCAATACCTCACAAATAATCACTGGAGATAAAAATAAATATTAATGATGACAAATTAAGTAAAGTGGCTCTTAAATGTGAGCTTGCGTATAAAAATATTTAAGTGACAAATAGTGCAAAAAAAAATTTATATGTTCAGCAAAAAATGTGCAATATATAATAGATACCCAGATGAAAATTCCAATCGTACCATAAAATAATAAATAAGTAATTAAGATGAGTAGAAAATTGATTATAATAGGACAGCTAATCCCACCACAGAGATGCTGTCCCAAACGGTGACAATTAGTGCAATGTAGTCCATACAAAAAGTGCAGTAGTGATGGGTGTTTTCCACAGCAAAGTCTTTAAACACAGTGCAAAAAGAATGTGCAGTGACTGGTAATTTTTCTTCTATGCACGTTCTAGTGCATCTCCCAGGTGTTTCCCCCAGCCTCTCACCTCCAGCAGCGGCCCCCAATGGGCCAAGTAGAGCGGGTGGATAATAACTAGGAGAGGATGTGTTTCCTGCAGCGTGTCTTTAAACATCAAATGAGTCTGTCTCTCATCCCACAGCTCCCAGCGCTCTCAGCGGTCCCAGCGGTTAATCAAGAACAAAGGAGAGGTCTCATGGTGCAGTATTAAAAACACATTTATTTGGAAAAAACGTAGTAACTTACATTAAAATATGCAGCAAACAGTAGATGTAAGCAAAGCTTCCGGGTTCGGCCGTCCCCGAGAAGCGTCGGCACCTGACTCCTCCTACCCTGACTCGTTGCGTCACAGCACGTGACTTTATCAAAGGGATCCCTCTGAGATGCACTAGAATGTGCATAGAAGAAAAATTACCAGTCACTGCACATTCTTTTTGCACTGTGTTTAAAGACTTTGCTGTGGAAAACACCCATCACTACTGCACTTTTTGTATGGACTACATTGCACTAATTGTCACCGTTTGGGACAGCATCTCTGTGGTGGGATTAGCTGTCCTATTATAATCAATTTTCTACTCATCTTAATTACTTATTTATTATTTTATGGTACGATTGGAATTTTCATCTGGGTATCTATTATATATTGCACATTTTTTGCTGAACATATAAATTTTTTTTTGCACTATTTGTCACTTAAATATTTTTATACGCAAGCTCACGTTTAAGAGCCACTTTACTTAATTTGTCATCATTAATATTTATTTTTATCTCCAGTGATTATTTGTGAGGTATTGATTTATCACTTATGTATGATTTTTGGTTGCGAGTAGTCTATTTGAGAAGTCAGATTTTTATATTCACAGATTCACACTGAAAAAAAAAAAAAAAAAAAAAAATTTTTTTCACTTGATGAGGGGAGATCGGTATATTTCATCAAGCACTCTAATTGTTTATATATATTTTTTATTTGTCCCATACTTCAGAACTGTATCTCCATATTTTTTATCCACTCGTGTATGGTGACATTTATTGTCAAGCTATTGGGTACTTTCTCCGGACATTTATTGTAGAAGGTGGGGTTTGTTCTGCCCATTACATCTTACATTTCTATTGTTGCTACTGATTGATGGAATAGCGCCACATATCTTTATTTAACTAATTTTTGGGGAGCTGAGTGAACCTATCTATGTTGGCGGCTCTCCATCGGGTATTTTACCGTCAGTTTCAAAATTCCCATACTCACATTGTGGTTTTGCGCACTAGTTCTCACTTATTAAGTTCTAGTTGACGCTTTTCCAATTTGTAGCAAATTTGCATTGCAAGTCTCTAGAAAGAGCAAAGTTGCAGTAGTGAGTCTACAGCAAGAGCTCTGCAAGCCTACAGCATGAAAATCCAGCCATAGTGACCACTGTGGTGGGACGACTGTAGCACAACATAACTGAACCATGTCTCGCAAGCGGTCACACTGCAGTGAATGCAAGGCGGTTTTCAGGCGCTTAGCAGAGGCTATTTCCAGTGCTAAAGCACCTGAAAACCACCCCAGTGTGAAAGGGGTCTAAAGGTAAATAAAGGAAGATTTTTTTATTACTTTATAAATCTAATATGTGATGTAATAACTGGATTTGGTACTTGTTTAGACTGTCATATGGGAGCCCTTAGCTGTACTTTAAAACTCCTGAATAGAATACACATAAACGTAAATATTCTCAAACTACTTTTTTATATCTTCTTAAAATAGCCTAGACTAGCACAATTTTTATCGCAATTATCGCATACTTTTAAATTTAGGGTACCTTGTCCACTATTTGTTACTTTTGAATGTCACTTCAGGTTAGAGTATGTCAAGTCAAACCTGGCATTTCTTTTTTTTCCAGGAATGCAGTCTTTTAAATGCACAGACCGCTGGCTGGTATTTCCCTGAAACTCCATTGATAAAATCCATTGGCTGATGTTCCTGGATTGTATTGTCTTTTAGCTGAGTGACACAATGCGGTACTTTGTGTGGTCTAGGGAATTGAGCGAATGGATCTTACTACTGGAGTCTAGAGTTTACATAATGGCTTGGTGTGCATTTTAACATGAAAGCAGCTACCAAGAGATGTTGTAGTTTCAGATGGCCAACCTATACCCAGATCTATTAGCATGTCTTACAGGATTCTATGCTACTTAAAACTGATAGTTTATGGTAGACAGGCACCAAATCAGCATTGACAGGTATTCCAGCTCACAAGCAAGTGGGACACATTGACTGAGAATATGTGGACTGAAAGGTGGTTTCTCAGTTCTGTCATTCATGTCGGAAAGGAGCCCTTCTTGACTTTTCTCTCTTTCTTTTTTCCATTTTGCTATCCTTGGCTAGTATTGTCACACTTAGGAATACAGCAATCTATCTACTGTTCTCCTTCAACCAAGTGAAGGTAAATAGCCTACAACCACAAGCATGAAACATCCTAGTCATATTGAACATACTTATCATACTTGAGACAGCTTACTAAAAACAGCAGCTGCATAAAGCCTTTGTGCTCTTTTCACATGGGTTTCTATAGTTGGAGGTACTTACTGTTTTGGCACCTCTATTAAATAAACTAATGAAACAATATAAATTGCTTAACCCATTAAAGTCAAAAGTCTTGGCATTTTGTTCTTTGGGTAAGTCAAGTTGACCATTAAAAAATTATTTCCGCTAATCAATGTTTACAATTTATTGCAACATTATTTGCTTGGTCACCTGTTTGCTTGCTTGTTTGCAAACCTCCGATGAAACGGAGTACTGTGTGCAGCAATAAATGTTCTTTTGTTGTGGTTCAAAAATATACACATTTTTGTCTTTAAAGTTTGGAAAATTTCTCTTTACACAAAGCTAAAGTACGGTGTAATATTACTCTTGCACATGGGATTCCTTAGCTGATGAACTCTGCCCCTTCCCTGCTTATTAAAGCCCAACAAAAAAAGCCCCAAAAAAGTTTTCTCATGCAGTGGGCCTGTGCCTGCATGCACTGGTCAACTGCTCATTTTTGTCTAGGGGATTGGATAATGGAGATATGCTTATCTAATCTTCCGATCCTTACCGCACAAGGCTGGTCCCTGTGGCACCTGCCTCCCCGTGGTCTTGCGGTCTTGTGCGGTGGACTGTTCCTGACGTCATCAAGCCCATAGACCCGCTCTGGATGTGAGGACATCTGGATCAGTCCACTGCAGGATGGTTGGGGAGCTCAGTTTGCCAGTGGAGCAGAGGATCAAGTAAGTAAACAGCTTTCTCCTCTCCCCTGGACAAAATGAGCAGTTGATCCATGCAGTGAGGGCACAGCCCCACTGCATGGGAAAACATGTAAAGTAAACATGACTTGGCCTAAATCGTTTCTATAGTAATGTCTGTGCTGTAGTTAAAGTGATACTAAACACGCACTGTTTCGTTTACATTGTTCCTTCTATTTCTGTATGTGGATGATGACACTGTAATTATTTTAATTAAAAAAAAGTACATTTTTCCTAATCACTGCTGTATACAGCTGTCACATGACCCAGCTCTTTACCAGCCTGCCTGTAGGGAAACATAAGTAGGAGGAGCTGCTAGTCCTCTGCTGCTGGTCACATGTTCAAAATAAAAAAAAACTGCCTTTGGGATACAGTAAAATAATTAATATCAATAAACTTGAATTGTCTATTTATCAATAAACTCTTAAATTGGCATACATATATGCATTTGAAATCAAATCAAATACAAAAATTATTTTTGGCAATAAAATGGTGTGGGCAGATTTCTGCCAATCACAGGCTGTGTCACTCACCTCCAGCCTGAATAAGGGGAAGGTGAAACCTACATTAATCTACATGTAATATCCTGTCCCTATTGTGTTTAGCTGGTTAGTGGGCATGAAAGAGGAGGGAGGAAGTTGGCTGTCATTTACCACTGTGTATACGTCCACATGTGTGAGTCTGTAGTCACATGGGCTCCTCAGATGTGATAGGAAGGAAATGCTCAGCATAGACACACACTAAAGACTGAGCATGTGCAGAGCTGCCAACACTACTCTGAAAAATCCCCAGCTGAATTGGGGACTTGGACAGGAGAGACAGAAAACAGCAGGATCAACCAGGTTTCTTTTGCAGAATACGGAAAACAAATCTCATAGTGACTGAGTATGAACAGCATTTAATAAGGCATTTAATACAGCAATAAATGATTATTTTGTTACTATGTGGGTTTAGTGACACTTTAAGGCATCTTTTGGTCTGCATTAGTCTTAATTGACTTCTGCTCCAGATGAGATTACTTGTGAATGGGGCCATTTGCCTTTACCTGCTGGAGACTCACCTATGGTAGGAAGCCCTATTAAAAGCAATGGGAGCCTGAAAATGCCGCAGATAATCACAGCTCTTCTTATGTCATCATTCATGCAGCGATTACCTGCAAACATTCGACCCTGGACCTGTATGACTGATTACATCCAAACGGTGGCAAATAGCTGCGGGTGCTTTCCTCCTGCAGTGAATTGCAGGGATCCCCCTCTGAGTCTCCTGCAGGTAACTGCAAACGGCCCGATTCACAAGTGTGAATGGGTCCTAATCTGAACGCCACTAAGTAATCAGCACCGAGTAACACCATCTATCATTCAGTTGCCAAATGACAGAATTTCAGTAAACAGTGAAGACGTAGGCTTCATTCACTAATCTGTAAAACAAGGATAAGGTTAGGAGACTGGAATTTTTTAAATCTTATTGGACTCATCTGAAAATAACTGTCACTTTTTTTGAAAATAAAGATCTTTCTCCTGGCACACTAGCATTGTGAGATAGGATGAATGACAGGAAGAAGGACTTGTTATGGAGCTAAAGCTCCATCTACAGACTGAGACAAGAGCCTCTAGCACAGTGGTCCCCAAACTGAGACCTTTTGCTTACCTGTATGTGGCCCTTGTGGCACTTTCCAGGATCACAAACCATTCTTTCCAAAATCACAAACAGTGGGGAACTATTCCCCCTATTGACACCAATGATGTGGCACTATATATTCTACTGACACCAGTGACGGGTCACTATTCCTTCCACTGACACCATCAATTGGGCATTATTCCTCTCATTGATATAATCAATTTGGCACTATTCCTCCCAGTGACATAAACGATGGGGCACTATTCCTCCAATTAATACCAATAGTGGGGTACTGTTCTTTCTCTTACGGACCACAGGCCCTATAAAAAAAAAAATACTCCCCCTGGCCACCAAGCCTGAGACATTGTTTACCACTCCCACTGGCCACAGTCCGGCTCCCCTAAAGTCTAAAGGAATGTAAACTGGCCCTTTGTTTGGGAAGTTTGGAGACCCCTGCTCTAGCAGGATCAGTTTGAAAATGAACATAAGTTTCGAGCTCAACAGGTTTCTGCATGTAAGCATTTTTATTACATTAGAAACATATTGTGCCAGGTATGTGGGGTGCCCTTCTTTTAAAAATGCTACTTGCCTGGATTCCTTTGAATTCACTGACCAGAGACAGACAAAGTAAGTTGAATACCTGATCTGCATAAATGTTTCAGGTCTGTGACTCATTGATGCTAGAAGATCTGGGTTATTAGCCAGGAAACCAGCATTTCCAGAATGAGATAATCAGTGATCAGTCATTTCTATGACAATTTTCTTTTAAAGGTCATGGCACCTTATTGGAAAGGCAATAAGACGGCAGCAACAGCATTGGTACCTGCATCCTGAATCTAGCCAGCTGCTCTAAGTTGGATATATCATTGCTGCGGTTAGGGAATACCTATCTGTAGATGGATTTGTCATATGGTACAGTCTCTAAATCATTACTATGCAAATACTACTACATATACAAGAGTCCGATTAATGATAATGCAGGATTTCCCATAAGTGCTACTATAGAGAAGTGTGTTAAATGCAGAACAAAGTCACCTTGCAATTAGAAAATGACTCACTTTGCAAATTACAGGAATTGGACAGAAAATGTATGAAGCAGGCGGTTGTTTTCCTTGTCAAAAGAAGTTTATTGAGTATACAATGTTATAAAGATACATAAAGTAAGTTTACAAGGATCTATAAAGTAAGCTCATTGTTTTACAGTAGGGTTTATATAGGTAAATATAATGAAATTTCAAATATTAAACATTGGGTTCACGTAAACCTAAATATAATATATAATTTCCTTAGTTACTTTTGTAGGTATTTAAATGATTTATACCTACTATACATATTGTTTACAAGTAGAGTGTATATAGGTCAAATAAATTCTGATAATGAGCTTTAATTGTAAGGTGGAGAAAAGGAAAGAGAAAGAAGAAAAAGGGTTGAAAGGTAGAGGTATGGTATACAAGGTTGTCCCGCTCGTCAGTTTATTATTTTTTTTAGTTCTCTTTGAAGCCTTAGAATGGGTGTCTCTGTAAGTCATTTAATCTGTTACCATGGCAACAGGACAGAGTCATTGAAGTTTGACAGGAACTGTTGTTTTATCCAAGGATGCCAAAGTTTTTCAAATTTTGGAATTTGATTTTGATCGATGGCTACCATCTTAGCATGGGACATTGTATTATTCATTCTGTGAATTGTTTCTGCTAGTACCAATGTAGGAGATTTCCATGCCTTGGCCACTGTTTGTTTTGCAGCCGTTATTAGTTGGATCATTAGTTTGAATTGAGAGAGTGTTAACCATTCCGGTTTTAGATTAAGTAAAGTTAAATATGGATCTGGTTGTATTATTTTTTTAAATATTTTAGATGCAATCACGAAGACTTCCTTCCAGAAGGTTTGGATTACTGGGCACGTCCACCATATGTGTAAATATGTGCCTATTTCTGGGCATCCTCGAAAACAAAGAGCTGAGGTATTAGGTGAATATTTTGCCACTCTAGCGGGTACAAGGTACCAGCGAGTTAGGACTTTATAATTTGTCTCCAGTGCTAAGATGTTGGGTGAAGATGACTTAGATGTGAGCCATATGTTTGACCAGTCCGTGTCTTCTAAAGTTCGTCCCAGGTCCTCCTCCCACCTCTGAACGTAAGAGGGTCTATTAAGATTTGCTACTCCATATAATTGATTATAAAGTGATGAAATTGTACCTTTAGCAAATGGATCTTTTGTACAGATTGATTCAAAAATGGATAATTGGGATAATGGTGTATCCCCCTTTAGGAATGGTGTATAGAAATTTTTGATTTGGAGATATCTAAATATCTCAGAGTTTGGTAGATCATATTTTTCTCTAAGCGATGGGAATGAAAGGAATGATTTAGATGCTATGAAGTCATTTAGTGTCTGAATGCCTGATGTTGTCCAAGCTTTAAAAGAATTTGGGTAGATCCATGCCGGATAAAAGGCCGGATTTCTGATAAAAGAAAGGAGAGGATTGTGTGGAGATTGTAACTGATATTTGGTTTTTAGTTTATCCCAGAGAGATAAGAAGTGTTTAGTTATGGGATTATGAATTTTAAAGCGGTCTTTAGGATCAAGCCATAATAAATTTGATATTAATAGAGGGTCATTTTCTGAAGCCTCTATTAATACCCATAATGGGATTTCCTGTTTTGCATGGTATTTGGACAGACTGGCCAAATGTGCTGCTCTGTAGTAGTTAGTAAAATTAGGGTATCCCAGGCCTCCTTTATTTTTGGGAAGATGTAGTGTGTGTATAGGTATACGTGGTTTAGAAGAGCCCCATATAAACGAAGTTGCTCTTTTTTGTACTATTCTCAAAAAATAGGAAGGAATTGGAATAGGGAGGACTCTGAATAGATAAAGCAATTTGGGTAGAATAGTCATTTTGATTGCATTAATCTTCCCCATCCAGGATAAAGGAAGTTGCGACCATTGTTTTATTAGATTTGTGATCTGTCTTAATACAGGAGGATAATTGGTTGAGAATAAGTCAGAATGAGATGCTGTTAAATGAATTCCAAGATATGGGATTGATTTTTCTGCCCATGTGAATGGGAGTGCAGCCCTAGCCGGGATCAATTCCATGTTTGTGAGTGAAATATTAAGCACTAGGCATTTCTTAGGATTAATCATAAGGCCGGATAGGGCTGCAAATCCATCAAGAGCTGGTATTAAGTTAGGACCAGAGACCTGTGGTGATGATAGAAAAAGTAATATATCGTCTGCAAATATACATAATTTGTGTGTAATACCTCCTACTTCAATGCCAGTTATAGTTTGGTTTGTTCTGATGTATTGGGCCATGGGTTCGAGTATAAGGGCAAATAATAAGGGAGATAATGGGCAACCCTGTCGGGTACCTCTTTCGATATTAAAGGCTTCAGATTTGTATCCAGCATATTTTATATAGGCTTTGGGTTTATTATATAATGCTTTGATCCATGTTAAAAAGTGGGGTCCAAAACCCCATTTTTGTAATGAATATTGCATATATTGCCAGGATACTGTGTCAAATGCCCTCTTAATATCGAGAGATAGAAAACATAAAGGGATTTTCCGTTTTTTAGCAATATGTGCCAATAACACTGCCCTGCGTATATTATCGCCTGCCTGTCTATTTGGCATGAAGCCTACTTGATCTCTATGTATTAATTTTCCTATAATGCTATTGAGGCGTTTTGCTATTATTTTTGCTAATAATTTAATATCGAGGTTTAACAGAGAGATAGGCCGATAATTCACACAGGAAGTATCATCAGAAAGGGGTTTTGGGATCATACAAACAATTGCCATTAGTGTTTCTTGCCGAAAAGAATGTCCATCTAAAAGTTTGTTAAAAGTTTCAGTGAGAATGGGAGAGAGTATTTCTGAGAATGTTTTATAGTATAAAGCCGAGTAGCCGTCTGGGCCTGGTCTTTTGTTAAGTTTTAGGTCTTTTATGGCGTTAGCAACTTCATCTATAGTTATAGGCTCATCCAAACTGCTTTTTTGATTCTGAGATAATTCAGGTAAGGTTATTTTTGAGAAGAAGGATTCAGCCTCTGTAGGATTAAATTCATTGTTTGTCTTGTATAAAGTTGCGAGATGTGAGTGAAATTTATGGACTATTTTAACTGGATTACAAGTGTAAACATTTTTTGATAATTTCAAACGTATTGGTTTGAAAGATTTGTTAGTTGAATTTAATGCCCGAGCCAAATATGTACCTGGTTTGTTTGTATTCATGTAGAAATTGTGTTTGGAGCGTTTGAGGGATTTATCAACTGACTCAGTGAGAAATAGATCGTATTCCAATCTAGATTTTTCCAGATGAGATTTTGTATTCTGAGATGGATTATCTTGAAATGATATGTAGGCTGCATTAAAATTGAGTTCTAGTTTTTTTGCTAGATTTTTGCGTTCCCGTTTAAATAGTGCCATTTGTCTTTGTATTGTACCACACAAGACAGGCTTATGAGCTTCCCACAGTGTTATTGGGGAGATGTCTGTTGTATTATTAATTGATATGTATTCCTTTAAAGCTTGTTCAATGGCCATCTGATGTAGTGGGTGTTTGAGCATTATGTCCGGTAAGTACCACGTTGGGTCATGCGCTTTTGGTATGGCTGAGGCTATAGTAGTGTATACTGCATTATGGTCAGACCACGGAATCGGAATTATATCTGATGCAATAATTTCTGGTATCATTCCTATTGTTAGAAAAATATGATCTATTCTGGTGAGGGTTTGATGAGGGTGCAAGAAATAAGTGAATTTCTTTTTCATTGGGTTACTTTCTCTCCATGAATCTACCAGATTGTATTTGGAAAGAAGTTGAGAAAAAGGTAATCTAGAGGTTATTTTGGATGGTGTAAAAGGTGATTTATCTAGAAATGGGAGGAGGACCTGGTTCGAATCCCCACACATCACTGTTCCTATTTTGTGTGTATTAATCACTTGTAATATATGTGAGAGGAATGGTGTAGGTTGTTTGTTAGGAGCGTAGTAGGAAATCACTGTGATTGCTGTATCCATTATATAACCCATGAGTATCAGGTATCTACCTTCTGGGTCTTTAATTTCTGATGATAAGGTGAATGGTGTGGATCGGTGAAATGCAGAAGCCGTGTAAATTTGTTGATAAAAAGGAGAAATATATTTTGGAGTAGAATCTTTGGTGAAGTGTGTTTCTTGGAGGCATACTATGTGAGCCTTCTTGTTATGGAAAGTACGGAAGGCTTTGGTCCTTTTTTGAGGGACATTTATTCCCTGAACATTCAGGGAAAGTATATTCAGTGGTGCCATGGCAATAGATCAAATAGTTTTGACTTACTTTTTGTTATGCAGAGCTGACTGCGCAGATCAACCTGTGTGGACTGAAGAGATGAATAGATAGAAAAGAAACCAGTGAATTCTGGAGTAAAGAGTAAACAAAAAACATATGAGATTAGATGATACATTGTATAAATTATTTTTTGCAAGTAATCACAATTTACCCGTGAAAGACAATAAATATCTCTCTCAGGGGAATAAGTGCCTTCGTCACACTCCCACATAATATGTTTGGGAGAATGAGGAGGGCTAATGGGGGTACACGGATCTTCCGCTTACAGGAGAGAAGTGCTATGTCAAAAGACATCAAAATGATGTTTCATTAATTGGAGTGCAGAATATAGTTTTTGTTGAAATTATTTATTCCAGGGTGGTTGTATATGGTTAGTCTTGCCCTAGGCTAAATAATTCAGTTAGAAAGGTACTGTTAATAACTTTGGTATTGATGAAGATAGTTTGAATTATTTTGGGATTTTAACCCTTTTAGAGTAAACAATTACATATTTTATTCATATGTAACTGTTTAGATATGTTAACTCATACAATTGAGGTTGTATTGCTTCAGATTAGAATAAACAAAAACATAATTCTAGGAACTAGTTAGGTAATAATATATTTGTTTTAAGAAAAGAAAGAAAAAGCTTCCATTACTTCTGGATTATTGAACATATTTGTCCTAAAAAGTAATAAATCTATTGTTATTACCTGATAATATATAACTGAACAACAATTTCCTTATTTCACTTATATATTCTAAGGCTATATGAATCAGAAGTAATAAGAAATATAACTGGAATGTAACATGATCCCACACAGTGTGTGACTATCAGAATGCAGTTACATTCAGTTATAAATACAGGTTTTTTATAGAGAACCATCTCTTAGTATAATAAATGAAGAGATATCAGGAATTAGGATGTCAGTGCATTAAATCTTCTTGGTCCATGGATGATGTGGCATAACGGCCTCTTTTGTGAGAATGATGATTCCCATTTTGTTCTGAAATTTTCTGGGTGCTGCCTGAAGGTGAAGATGACGCCATTCTTCTGCGTGTGGGAGTGTTGCTGCTTGTGGGTTCTGTCAGATTTAATTTTAAAAGGGTTTGTTGTAGTTCATCTGCTGATCTGCTTCTGTAAATTGTACCTTGGTAGTTAAATCTGACTGAAAAGGGGAAGCCCCATTGATACATAATGTTGTGGCGTTGCAGTTCCATTAGTTGGGGTTTCATGGATCGTCTTTTAGTAATAGTAAGTTGGGATAGGTCAGCAAAAATTTGATAATTGTGTCCTTGAAAATTAAGTTCCTTTTTTTCTCTTGCAGCAATTAGTATTTGTTCTTTCGTTCTGTAATAATGAAATTTTGTGATTATATCACGTGGGGGTCCATCTTTCTTTTTGGCTGTGAGGGCTCTGTGTACTCTGTCCAGTTCTAAGCGTTCAACAGGGATATCTGGCTTTAGTTCTTGTAATAGAGCAGTAATAGTAGATTGCAGGTCTGTCACAGTTTCAGGTATTCCCCTTATGCGCAAGTTTGAACGTCTGGCTCTATTTTCGTAATCTTCGAGCTTAGTTTGAAGTATTAAATTCTCTTTTTTTAATTGTTCCAATTCTGTTATATTTTCTTGGGTTGTAATTTCAATTTCATCCATTTTTATTTCTAAGGCTGCGGTGCGGTTTCCCAGCTCTCTTATTTCTTTGGTTAGGCTTTTTGTTATTTGGTCTGAGGTTTGTTTTAAAGCCTTATGAAGCATCTTTTCAAATTGTAATAATATTACTGGGGATACTGAGGAGGCTTGTGGAGAAGTTTGTGAGAGGATTTGTTCTGTATCTGACTCAAATGGAGAGTCTTGCTGTGACATTTTCTGTCTGTGAGAGCGCCCTGATGCTGTATCTTGTGAGGTGACTGTAGCTGCTTCAGCTGCAGTGAGTGCCTGTGAGCTCTTTGTGAGGTGATTTTTATTTCTGCCACGGTTTCCTCCCAGTACCATATTTCCTGCCCAAACTTTCACAGTTTGTTCCCAGGGGCAAAAAGGTTCAAATGGATACCTTTTGAGTCTGCAGGCTCCGCTTTGTCCTTCTCTTCTCTCCTCAGCGGTGTGGAGCTCTAACAATGCATGTCTGCTCCGCTAGGCTCCGCCTCCTGCCCCCCCGCAGGCGGTTGTTTTCTACCTCTCTCACAAATGTTTAATTAATTGAGTATATAACGGCTGTGCCTAAGACCTCTTTCACACCGAGGCTGTTTTCAGGCGTTTTAGCGCTAGAAATAGCGCCTGAAAACCGCCTCCTATTCATTTCAGTGTGACTTTTCACATAGTGGCGGTGCGCTTGTGGGACTTTTGGAAAAGTCCTACAAGCAGCATCTTTGGGGCGGTTTGGGAGCGCTGTATTTAGTGTGTTTTGGCAGCCCATTGAAATGAATGAGCTTCCAAAGCGCCTGAAAAGCGATTCGGAAGCGCCGCAACACAAGCGCTTTTAACCCCTCTTTTAGGGTTAAAAGCGCCCCACTAGCAGCCGAAAAGCACAGCTTAAACAGCGTTAAAGCGCCGATAAAACGAGCGGCGCATTAGCGCTAACGTGGCCACGGCCCCAGTGTGAAAGGGGTCTTAGATTGAAAAATTACTAAGCTGCTTTTCATTCAGCAGCTTGACTCTTTTTCTGTTGAATAATAATTTACCCTTACTTATTGATGGTCCATGACATTTTCAAAAATAATAGGTACAGTGTGGTATCAAATGAATATACTGCGGCCTTTTTACCTCAAAAAATGTAAGGGCACCACAATAGCGTAATATTGCTTAAAACCACTATTTTATTTAAAAAAAAATATAGTACACTCACATTTCCATAAAAGGTAACAGGCAAAGAATCTCATAAAAGGTCCATAAATCGTAGCGTGCTTACATCGTCCGGTACTGCCTTACATGTTTTGCAATAATATTGCGTCGCCAGAGGCGTAGCGGGCAAACGCAAGCACGTCCTAATATAATAAAATAACTGGAAGTGACCCACCGGAAGTAGTCAGTCCGCTCTCAGACCGGAAGTGACAAACCGGAAGTGACCCACACCATAGGATTTAGTCCTATGGTTCAAATATTTTAATGATGCTGGTTTGGATATGTTGGGGTTCTAAATTGGTCGCAAAAGAAATAAACTTACCAGATTAGATGCAGAGGTTAATGAACTCAAGGATAAATTGTTACCTTATATTGATGGAGATGAATATAAGAATAAGTCAGAATCACTTAAAAAACTTTAGAGCAAGAGGAACAGGAACGGAAAATAAAAAAACAGAAAAAAATACTTTAGGGATGTAGAGGACTACAAAAATAATGCCGTTTTTAAATGGCAGAAAAGAGTAATAGAGGAGGCGGGTACAGAGGCTACAAGGGTGGGACTGACTCAACCTACCCCACGCGGAGGGGGAGGGTCTAATCTTTCGCATCTAGCTTTCCAACCACCCCCTTTGAGGCTTCATCAGACCCCACAAAAAAATTGGAATAATGTACGGAAGGGACAATCTCAATCCAAAGCACCCTTTTGGAGACCAGGTCCGTTCTATCAGAATGAGAGATTCCAACCTAATGTTTCCGATCCCGATGAGTACAGGCAGTATACGCAACAGAGATTTGGGAGGAATGGTAATAATTTTGGCCATTTTGCCCCACAGAGGAACGGTCCACCTTTGTTCAATAGGTTTGCACCACTTACAGATCACTCCCCAGGAGATTATGGGGACTATGATGACAGATACATCACGGGTCACCCTATGAACACTCCTGGTAGAGATAGGAATAAGAATCAATACCAACAAGATTGGTTTGGACCATCTCGGAACCATAATCAATTTAGACCCCCTTTTTTTCGGGAGGACAGACAGAGGAACAAATCAAATTTAGATCAAGGAGAGGGATCAGAGGGGGGAGGAGTAGAAAGAAAAAGAAAAAGGGTCTGAATGATGTAGGTATCTTTAATCCAAGCCAGACCACCCTTACGGATCAAGAAAAACTGGTTTTTAATCATGGTCTGAAGTTTGCTCCTACAAGTTTGGTGTTTTTATGGATGTTCACAAATACATCCATAAACTAAACATTAAATGTCATTGGATTTCTGATGCTGTTGTCACAAATAGGACAGAAGCATCTAGCATTAGACATTAGAGTTGGCTAATGCTTCCTTATTCAACCCCCTTGGTGTGTTGGCTCCTTCATTGGGTGTTTTCAGGGAATTAGTATTGAAGGATCTAAATTCCTTGAACATCAAGAGGGCTAGGTTGGATATTGGATTTAAACAAGGGTTAGAGTCCCTAAAACAGAGGGATAACATTATTGTCTGCCCTGCAGATAAGGACGGGGGTATTGTTGTTCTGGATAAATCTTCTTATCTATTGGAGATGGAAAGGATATTGTCAGATTATGAGACTTATATTTCTTTACCATCCAATCCCACTAATGGATATAAAAAAGAGCTTGTCAGATTAATAGATGAGGGTTTTCAAAAAAAGATTTTATCCAAGCAGGAGAAGGACCATTTGGTTCCCATGGCTCCACGTGTTCCAGTGATGTACTGCCTACCAAAAGTTCACAAGGATCTGGCTAATCCTCCTGGTAGGCCGATTATTAGTGGGATAGACTCTGTGACCTCTAGGATAGGTAGATACTTCAATGTTTTTTTGCAACCGTCGTTCTTGAAGGACTCAACACAGGTTTTGAACCTTCTTAGTGGTATTCAGTGGAAGGAGGGGTACAATTTGGCAACGGCGGACGTGTCTTCTCTGTACACTATCATATCTCATGGGGATGGTTTTGAGGCAGTGGACTCCTTTTTGAGGCGTGATATCAGCTTGTTACCCATGCAGTGTGATTTCATTCTGAAGCTTCTGACTTTTGCTATGAACCACAATTACTTTTGGTTTGGCGGCTCCTTCTACTAGCAGAGTAGGGGAGTCGCCATGGGCGCAAAATTTTCGCTAAGCATGGTGAACTTGTTCATGGCCAAATGGGAGGAGGATGCCATCTATACTAATCGAACGGTCCGAACTCCTTCTGTGGTGAAGGTATATTGACGACATCCTCCTCCTCTGGGAGGGTGACATGCAGTCCCTGAACAATTACATTGACTACCTGAATGATAAGGCTTTGGGTATTGTCCTACAACATGAAGCCAGCAAAGAAAATATTCATTTTCTGGATCTTAACGTGGAGGCCAGGGATGATGCTTTAATTACTACCACCTACTTTAAAGAGACGGCTCGTAATAGCTTTATTGTCCAGGACAGTTGCCATCATCCTTCATGGCTTAAGTCTGTCCCTAAGAGCCAGTTCCTCAAAGTACGTCGGAATTGCACCATCCTAATTGATTATTATCAACAGGCATCCACGCTGCAAACTAGATTTATTGATAGAGGCTATAATTCCAATGAGCTGGATAGTGTTATTTCTGAGATTGCTAGTCTGGATAAGCCAATAATCGAGAAGGATTTTTTATCAAATCATTTTTTCTTTTATCACTAGTTCTTCTAACCAACATCGAGACATTAAACAAACAATTGCCCATCATTGGAAGGTCCTTAAAAATGATAATCTGTTGGGCCCTAGACTAGGAGATAAACCTCAGGTTGTATACCGAGGAGTACAACCTTTACGGCTATATGTGGCCCCTAATGTTGTTGATAATCCTAAAAAAATATAATTTTTTCAAAATCTAAATGGCTTTTTCCCCTGTAGAAAATGTGCTGTTTGCAGCATTAATACCCTAAGAGAGAGAAGGGTGTGTAATTTTCGCTCTGTGGTAACTTCCAGAACATATGAAATCATTCATTACCTGCTCTTCAAAAAATATTGTCTATCTCTTACAGTGCCCATGTGGCCTGCAATATGTGGGCAATTAGAACTATGCAAATGAGAGTCACAGAACAGGCAATATATGGCATGGTTTCCCAAAACACAGTGTTTCCAAGCATTACGCGCTCTGTCATGCAAAGAACCCAACAGGAACACTGATTTTGGGAATTGACAGATTTTCTCCACATTGGGGGAGTAGCAATATCCGACGGGAAATCTCCAGAATAGAGACCCGCTGGATATATGACCTTAAGAGTTATTCACCATTTGGAATGAATATAGAGTGGGATGTCAATTGCTTTATCAACAATGGTTGAATAACTCTTGCAACATAAGCTATACTTTCTGCTGATAATCTACTGAACATTGTTATACGTATTTTTTCCTGTTTATCCTCTTCCTCTTTTAAATGAGATATTATGTTATGTATATTTATGGATTGAATCTGCATCTGTATGGGATATTTGGCTATTGTATATATTATGTCCACTAGATGGCGTGTTCACCTCACGTGCTTTTCAAAATTTTGATTAGTGGATTTATGCAATGATTTATTTCATATAGAGGACAGTGTAATACTATCTTCATTATGGTTTAGTTTTTCTTGGCAAGTTGAGAGCTTTTCTCCTTGTCTTTCATAGTATTTCTTTTATTTAAGATACTCCCATTGCGCTCTGAGAACAGCGGGACTGATCTGCAATCTCTTCCGTTCCTTGGAGCGCATGGTGAACTGCATGAGAGCAGTTTGCTAGCTTTCGGTAGGTCATTTGATAGCCGTGGGATAGGCTTTTATCCCTTCCGGTCTGTGGAACACATGGTGAACCGAATGAAGGCAGACTGACCACTTCCGGTTTGTGACTTCCAATTTGAGAGCGGACTGACTACTTCTGGTAGGTCACTTCTGGTTTGTCACTTCTGGTCTGAGAGCGGACTGACTACTTCTGGTGGGTCACTTCCAGTTAATTTATTATATTAGGACGTGCTTGCTTTTGCCCGCTACGCCTCTGACGACGCAATATTATTGCGAAAAATGTAAGGCAGTACCGGACGATGTATGCACGCTATGATTTATGGACCTTTTATGAGATTCTTGGCTGGTTACTTTTTATGGAAATGTGAGTGTACTATATTTAAAAAAAATAAAATAGTGCTTTTAAGCAATATTATGCTATTGTGGTGCCCTTACATTTTTCGAGGTAAAAAGGCCGTAGTATATTCATATATACATCCACTTACCTGGAGAAAGTGCTTCCTGGGCTGGGATCACGTTTTCCATAACTGACAGGAGTTGGAGTGATGCAGTTGAAAATGCTCGTCTTTATCACATATGCGTTGCCTGACTCTTTATGATTTGAGAGTCAACTTCCTCTGGTAGGCAGGATTGCCTCTACACACTGGCGGTGACGAGTGCATTCAATCTCTTTTCACACTGCTGGTGCTGGGACTTCTTTGCCAACCTGTCATCCATCATTCTTGGCGGTTTCTGAATAGAACTGTTCATCACAGAGCTTATATTGCAATTTCTCCCTATTGGCGCTGCACCCTTATATATTTGTTTTTAGTGGCTCCATGATCAAAACCTTTAGTGCTGGCTGCTGTGGTCACTGTTACTAGCTTTACATTTTTTAGCCAAAGCGCAGATTTTATTTGTTTGTAATGTACAGTGTGGTATCGATGACATATTTTCACTGTAATAAATGTTTTAAAGTACTTTTATGGGAGCTGTTTTACTTATCAAAGGATTTGTATTTCTGCCCATCCATTACTGAGATTAACACAGGTCTGCCATAGGACACATAGCAGAAAAGGAGGCCTGATTTTTTACTACCACAGGTACAAGTCTTGTTCCTCTACTAGTGACTGGGCTGGGTTATCTCATCTCTCTGTCACACTGCATTCTTCTACCTGGTTAGCACATAAGCACTGCAGCAGAACTGCTTGGCTGCTTCTCCTTTTATCAGTCTGAGCTCTGTTATGCAGTAGATTAATAAGGTTGATATCTGGCCAAATCTAGGTACATAAAGTGGACCTTCACTCTATAAATCAACATTGACTATTTTTAATCTGTATGCTGCTAGCAGTAGTAAATAGATAAGAAAGTATATCACATTTACTTGTTTTAAACTTTTTTTTTTACATTTCTTCAGTTACTGGTTTCCATGTCTAGACAAATTATGTCATACAATCCAGGAATCTTCAGGAGGGGAGGAGGGGTTTTCTCAGCTAAGCACACCCTGCTGCCTGCATGCCTGAGCTAAGGGCAGATGGATTCCGGGAAGTAAATCCTACATTAATCACCTGTCCGTACTCAAGATGGCCATGGCCAGAAGGGGTAGGGGGATGTTTTTCAAAGTGATTTCTCAACAAACTAAAGCACAGAGACATAAATAGATGGTTGAGTTTGCTTTGAATATTAAAAATGAAATAAATAGTGTTTTTAATATACCCTTCACAAACCCACTCTCTGTGTTCGCCGTAAAAACAATCCCTATCTAAATGGTTGTTTTTAATTACCTTAAATCACAGTCACGTGACACCGCAGCCTCCAGTCCTCTCCTATTCTGCATGGCGTGGACATTTCTTATTGTATGTCTGCCATTGGAGGCCTCTTAGGACAGAGAAGAGGACCAGAGTCATCACAGCAAGATCGTAGGGGGCTGGTGGTTTTAGGGTGTTATCATAGTGCTGGATTAACGGTCCCCTGTACCGGAACTGGTGGCAGTAAGGGACCTGAATGGGGGGTAAAATCTGAACATAGATGGTTTGAATCTCAGCCGGTTCAGCAGGGATCGGTCCAGATTCAAACAATCCATGGGCAGGCTGATTGTAACCAAGTCGATCCATCGATTGACATGGGTACAACCAAGATATCAGATTTTTACACATGATTATTGACAGCGGCTATAGGTGCTAGCAATAATCACGGTGTTTTCCCGGCTTTGGTAGCTCCGTGGGAGCACTGACTGTGCTTCTGGGGGGAATCAAGCGATTGGGTTGCAGGAAAGAAAATTGCATCACCTATGGCCTGCCTTTGGTGAGTATTTAGTACCTTTACAAGGTAGAGACACAAAAGACTGTCAGAGTAGGTTAGAGGGGGGTGGAAGGGAAGGGTGGTAAAAGTTCAGTTTTATCCTAGAGAGGGGCTTTAAACTGCTTGCAATTAAAAAAAAAAAAATACATCCATTGATGTATTCATTTTGTGTCTTTTATATTTGTCTGGATTTTGCCTTTTAAGTTTGTGTTATGCATAGAAGGGCTCGAGCATGAGGAGGGCGTCTGTGCTTGTTACTTTCTTGTCAAAATAAAAAAAACGAAAAAGCAATAGGACAAAGACTTTATAGTAGAGAGTAGAACAGAACAATAGTCCTTTAATCAAAGACAGTTATGCTGTCTGACTGAGTAGAGAACAAATAATTCTCAGTGTAATCACTTTAATTTGATGGCGAATAAAGAAAAGTTGTTAATAAGAATGATGCTAAAGGTGGTTTCTTTAGTGGTTTCTGGGAAACGACTAGCGCTGCCAACTTTTATTACAAAAGGTAATAATGATCACACAGCAGAAACGCCACTATTTGCATTACTTTTCAAAGTTGTGGATTCAGATCTGTATGTGCAAGTTGCCAAGGGGCATCTTTTAGATGAATAATTCCCTTAGTAAACATGGCAGTAAATGAAAAACAAAACAGCTGCCCTCCGAGGCTCTTTTAAAGTTTGTTGTTAAATATTCTGTATAGTTTTGCGAAAGTGAGACATTCTTAATCCCTGTGGTCGGTGGCACCACATTAAATATATCATAGATCCTGCCGCATATTCCTCTTGTTACATCTGCATCTGTCACTGTATGTAGGGTGGCATAGTGCTGGGGTTTGAGAGCTGATAAAAATGCAAATGAATAATTTAGCTTAATTTGTTTGTGCTTCATACCCAGTGCTACCTATCACTGAGAAACAGTAATTGCAATGAGGATAATAATAACCAGACCGAGCTGGAGGACTGATATATAAGTTATACAGTGGATATAAAAAGTCTACACACCCTTGGTAAAATGTCAGGTTTCTGTAATGTAAAAAAATGAGACAAAGATAGATCATTTCAGAACTTTTTCCACCTTTAATGTGACCTATAAACTGTGCAACTCAATTGAAAAACAAACTGAAATCTTTTAGGGGGGAGAGGTAAAAATAAAAAACTAAAATAATATGGTTGCATAAGTGTGCACGCCCTTAAACTAATACTTTGTTGAAGCACCTTTTGATTTTGTTACAGCACTCAGTCTTTTTGGTTAGGAGTCTATCAGCATGGCACATCTTGACTTAGCAATATTTGCCCACGCTTCTTTGCAAAAACACTCCAAATCCGTCATATTGCTTGGGCATCTTCTGTGCACAGCCCTCTTCATATCACTCCACAGATTTTCAATCAGATTCAGGTCTAGGCTTTGGCTTTAATCTTCTTCTGGTGAAGCCATTCCTTTGTTGATTTGGATGTATGCTTTGGGTCGTTGTCATGCTGAAAGATGAAGTTCTTCTTCATGTTCAGCATTCTAGCAGAAGCCTGAAGGTTTTGTGCCAATATTAACTGGTATTTAAAACTGTTCATAGTTCCCTTTACCTTGATTAAGGCCCCTGTTCCAGCTGAAGAAAAACAGCCCCAAAGCATGATACTGCCACCACCATGCTTCACTGTGGGTATGGTGTTCTTTTGCAGTGTTGTTTTTGCGTCAAAAATATCTTTTGGAATTATGGCCAAAAAGTTCAAACTTGGTTTCCTCAGACATCACAGAAACCTGACATTTTAACAGGGGTGTGTAGACTTTTTATAGCCACTGTATATAGTTCTGAGATTCATCAGATACAACAATGCCATGTTGCCATCAGAATATATTTATTTAAAGCTCAGTTGAACCCTTAAAATCAGTTATATTAATTCCAGGTTAATTAAAACAAAAGGAATTCAGTGTTTTATAGCCAGAGTACAAGCAGCCACAGCTTGAGTACAAATGTCTGTTCTCTGCCAGCAGCTGCAGAGTAGGACCCTGGCATAGTAACCCTACACAGTCACCCAAAACGTGTAGTGTAACGAATGACAGTAGGCAGTTCCTTTATTTAAAACATTTTTAAAAAAACTGCCCCTCTGTGCCACCGCCAAACTGAAAAAAGAAAAAAAAGAAACAATGGTCCCAATGAAGGCTCCCGCCGTCTGCCAGCAAAGCCACCAGACAGCTCCTAAATAACTAAGGGGTAGCGCCATCCGGTGATGTCGCTGGTTGGCATCGCCCCTTGTGACATCACTGACCCAGCATGCCCTTGGTCGATGACATCACAAGGGGTGGTGCCACCTGGCGATGTCACCAGATGTCACCAGATGACCCTGCCCCTTAGTTATTTAAGAGCTGTCAGATGGCGGAGTTACATAGTTACATTGTTAGGTTGAAAAAAGACACAAGTCCATCCAGTTCAACCTTAAAAACAACAAATAAATAAAATAAAAAATATTGTACAATCCAATATACCCAATTTTATACCCACAGTTGATCCAGAGGAAGGCAAAAAACCCCAGCAGAGCATGCTCCAATTTGCTACAGCAGGGAAAAAAATTCCTTCCTGATCCCCCAAGAGGCAATCAGATTTTCCCTGGATCAACTTTACCTATAAATGTTAGTACCCAGTTATATTATGTACATTTAGGAAAGTATCCAGGCCTTTCTTAGTTGGCCAGAACCACCTCTGGCGGGAGTCTATTCCACATTTTCACAGCTCTTACTGTGAAGAGAAACCTTTCCGTATTTGGAAATGAAAACTCTTTTCCTCTAGACGTAAAGAGTGTCCCCGTGTCCTCTGGGTTGACCGTAAAGAGAATAACTCAACACCAAGTTCACTATATGGACCCCTTATATATTTGAACATGTTGATCATATCCCCCCTTATTCTCCTCTTCTCAAGAGAGAATAAATTCAGTTCCTCTAATCTTTCCTCATAGCTGAGCTCCTCCATGCCTCTTATCAGTTTGGTTGCCCTTCTCTGCACTTTCTCCAGTTCCCTGATATCCTTTTTGAGAACTGGTGCCCAAAACTGAACTACATATTCCAGATGACGTCTTACTAATGATTTGAACAGGGGCAAAATGATATCTCTCTCTCTGGAGTCTATACCTCTCTTAATACAAGAAAGGACTTTGCTCGCTTTGGAAACCGCAGCTTGGCATTGCATGCTATTATTGAGCCTATGATCTACCAAAACCCCAGATCCTTCACCACCACGGATTCCTCCAGCTGTACTCCCCCTAGTATGTATGATGCATGCATATTCTTAGCCCCCAAGTGCATAACTTTACATTTCTCAACATTAAACCTCACCTGCCACATAGTCACCCAATTAGACAGTGCATTGAGGTCGGCTTGTAAATTGGAGACATCCTGTAAGGGCGTTATTCCACTGCATAGCTTGGTGTCATCTGCAAAGACAGAAATTTTACTTTTGATCCCAGACCCTATATCAGTTATAAAGATATTAAAAAGTAAGGGTCCCAGCACTGAACCTTGGGGTACACCACTGATAACCTTAGACCATTCATAGTAAGAATCATTAACAGAGTTGTGTTTTTATTTACTTTTTACACTTTTTTGGTGAATGGGGTTAAAGGGGGCTTCCAGATTCCGATAAGCCCCCCGCCCACAGACCCCCACAACCACTGGCCAGGGTTGTGGAGAAGAGGCCCTTGTACCCATCAACATAAGGACAAGTGCTTTGGGGGCCACATGCCCCCATGCTGAGGGCATGTGGCCTGGTATATTTCAAGAGGGGCTGCTGGGCTGGGCCGCTTGCTCGGATAAGGGTCTGGTATTGCTTTTGGGGGGGAGCCACGCTGTTTATTTTTTTAAATGTTCCATTGCTGGCATTCTTTTGTTTACATTCAGCTGTCAGTGGGGAAACCCGCTGATAGCTGATGGATCATCAATCGTTAAAGACTCAGCAGCCAGCTTCCCGGGCCCGCTCCTTAACAACCAGCTTTTCTTCACACAGAATTTGAATCGGTCGATTAATTTTCGACTGATTCAAATTCAAATTGTTATGAAAATTTTGAATCTGTTAGAAAAAAAAGAAACCAAACAAAACTAAACACATTTTTCCATTCTGCACATGTCTAGCAACTTTGTAGAGCACAATCAAAACGATCACATTGGTCAAAGCCAAAGTCGTACCAAAGTCGCACTCATCCAAAGTTGCTTCAAAATTACATCAAAGTCGCATCGAGTTACAGGTTAAAGTCACAATGGAAATCACATGATTTTTTAGTTGCACAAGTGTGAATAGACTCTTAACTGGCAGGGTAGTTACTTGTAAAAGTTACTTTTCTTTAGCA
Organism: Aquarana catesbeiana; assembly: GCF_042186555.1. Taxonomy (NCBI): domain Eukaryota; kingdom Metazoa; phylum Chordata; class Amphibia; order Anura; family Ranidae; genus Aquarana; species Aquarana catesbeiana. Next base: position 103,731,580 of record NC_133331.1, on the reverse strand, counting down.
GAGATAAATTAGGTCTTCTTCTCTACTAGACAGTGCTGTGGTGTGCAACAGAGCAATGTAAATTTAAGAACTGTATGGAAAGAAATACAAACTCCTTAGCATTATTTAGCCACTTGCCTGGATTTCAGCTTTAATAAAGTAATACAAGTATGGCACTGCAAGCATGTAAAATGTTAAAGTTGCATCAGCATAGTACATGTCAATGGATCCATCAAAACAAAGTTTCCCTTTATTTCTGGTCTAAATGAGGTATGTAAAATGAGGTATGTAGGTGCTAATCCCATGTGACCAGTGGTTGTTTATGTTAGTAAGGCTAGTAAGGCCAATCGCACGGGCCTTTGGCCACGCTGTGAATCTCAGTGGTGAGACTCTACTGAGTCCTTCGGTTGGGATTGACAGCAGTGTGTGGATAGCTGTGGCACAAAGTGCATCCAGCCATTATCACCGCAGGTTTTGTGAAAACAGTCACGAATAGCTGCTGCTGCTGACAGCCTGTCATTGCACTGTACAGGCCCTGCGGCCACAGCTGGCAGTTCCGGCCACAGGAATCGGTGTATTCTTGCCACTGGGATTCACAATGTGGTTAAGTTCCCGTGCGAATTGAGCCTTAGGAAGCCTGCGATGGATGCAGACGCAGCTGGATTTTAGTTTTAATTTCCATGACTTCAGTGTAACTACACCTCCTCCCACTTGTTTACCGTGCCTTCCAAGTGTCAGGAATACAATGTTCTATGAAATAGAAACACTCTGCCTGTGTCGTGGACATATTTAATGGTTTTTCCTTGTTTCTAGTTTTTTTTTTTGTATCACTGTCAAATACACTAATGAAAAAACACTGATATTTCCAATGTGTTCTAAATCATACCTGTATGTTTGCCCAGAGCCAGGGGGCCATTACAGAACGCTTACGAAGCTTCAGTATGCACGATCTAACCGCGATACAAGGGGATGAACCCGTGGGGGGCAAATCCTTTCCGCCCCTGCAAGAAGCACAAAAGAAGTCGAAAACCATGTCCAGTAAAACCCCAGGTAAGTCAGACAGTTTCTGTTTGCAGTATTATGTATGGTATGTAAGTGTTTCCTGGGCAGAACGCACAACTGGTCAGTTAGCGAAACGCTTTACTGCAATTATTCTCTGTGGCCACTCCCTGGCCTAGGCTGTATGATCAAGTTTAAAGTGTTAGTTCACTTTTGTCACATAAAAATGTATTTTAGCAGCTGGTATGCCTAAAATACAAGACAATACTTATGTACATATTCACTTTTTATCAGGGGTCAAGTCCTGGGAAAAAAAGTGTGGGAACTCACTCAAGACCCCCCCCACCTCAAAAAGAAAAAAGTGTGTGTATGTGTAAATATATCGGGGTGGATTTGATTTAAATCCCAATTTAAATCTTGATTTAAATCACTAGTAAAAAGGCTTTATTTAAATCAACTTGATCTAAATCATAATTTTTAAAAAGCAACTGTCATCTCTGTCCCGCAGCAGCTTCACCTCTGACACGCTGTTGACTTTAATGGGACAGCTGGTGATGCGGCAGTGAACAAAGTGAGGGAAGTGGCGGCAGCAGGTGAGTGGATGCCCGCTAATAGGCACTGCCATGATGGATTTGAAATGACAGGTGCTCTTTAAATGTAAGGACTTATTCTTGCTGGAAGTTAGAATCTTTATTATTTGCAAACAAAATGAAGGTTTCCTATTTAGAGTAATAAGTTGTCAAGTTAGTAAAACAGCGATATCAGAACCGATTTAATCATACAGTTTGTAGTGTACATAGATTTTCAAAACAATGGGATAAAGGAATATTCCTGAACTTTGGTTTATCTCATGGTTACTGTAATATTGTGTGAATGCATCAATGAAGTGCATGTTATCTCAGCTTGCAGAGCTTGGATTCATTGAATGAGTTTACCAAAAATGTAAATATTGCAGAATATGCAGCCTCATGCTACATAACTAAGCTCCATTTCATGTTGAATAAAATAAATTATTAATGTATCTTAAATAGAAAACTATCTTTAGATAGATTTTTACTCCAAAAGCATTTTATTAAAATAAATTTGATCAAAATCCAAAAATTTGATTTTAATCTAAAAAAAAAAAAATCGATTTAAATCAAAAAAATTTGATGTAGACATGTGTAACAGCTCCTAAAACTGACAGCTAGAAGCAGAGGAATAGGGATTGGAATGTAAATGAAATGAACATGAAATATGAACAAAGCATATCCCTCTATATTGTGCACTTGTCTCAGTCCAGAGCACTAAGTATAATTTCTGTCTACTGTCCTGTTCCTTAGCTATTTGCATGAGTCACTTCTGACAAGTTTTCCTAAAACCAACAGAAATAAGTTAAAGGAGAAGGATCTCAAACACACTGCTTGTGAGTGATGGCCTTAGCTCTGTTCCTGTGTGCTGTGTGAAGGGGGTGTGTGTCTGTTCCCTCCAATCAGCTCTCAGAGCTCTCCTCACTGAGCTCTGGTGTGTATAATTTCAGCTCTCTGCCCCCTGTTTTCTGAAAATGCACACAAGCTTTATAATTTCTGAATTTTGACTGGATGAAGAGAAGACTGATAAACATGTACTACTGTGTATTATGACCTTTGAGCACCTAAACCTCTCCTACTACTATCAGCAGCTGGTTTGCGAGTATTCAAGGCATTGCCTTGTACCCTGAGCTATGTTGCTCCTGCCTTGTTGTGGCACAGCATGTCATACTCCCAAACATGCGGGTAGCAGTCCTGCTGTAACAGGTTCCTCTAGCTCTTTAGCATCACAGAGAGAGCATATGCCCATTTTGGATCTCAAAGGTTCTACATGTCTTCATTTTGACAAAAAAATTCTGCATGGAATACACAGCTTCTTCCATCATAAAGACTTTCTGGCCTCTGTGGGCATCAAGGATACATATTTGCATGTCCCATTTTTTATCAGGGCATCAGCACTCCCTTCTGTTTTCTGTGGGCCCCCAGCACTCCCAGTTCATAGCCCTGCCATTTGCCTGTCTTCCGCACTCTGAGTGTTCACCAAGATGTTTGCCCCCGCCTTGTTATGCTACCAGGACATCCACATTGTGGGATATCCAAACAACCTGTTGAGCAGTCGGCACAGGTTCTGGATGATAACATGATGTGGATAGTTAAAACCTTGAAAAGATTTATTTAGATCCTGAACCTTCAGAATTCAGCATTAAAACTGACTTGTTTCAAATATCTGGGTCTTTTCTTAGACACTGCAGAAGCAGTCCCCAAGAGAAACTTCAAAGGCTCTGCCCCCAGGCGTAGACACTTCAGTGCTGAAATTGGCTACATTTTTCTTCTAAATGAGGGTCCTGGAGCTGATAGTTGCCTCCTCTGAGGCAGGTTGTGGCCTGGTGGCTCAAGAATCCAGTTCTGGAGTTGGGGTAATCTTTCCTTCAAATCTCCTGGAAGATACTCACAACATATTCCAGCGTGATGGGAGGGGAAGAGTCCTAGTTACTGTTTCTTTGTAGTCGACATTCTGAAGCTCTGAGTGTTTTGGTTGTCCCTACAACACTGGACATCCTGCCTGGAGGGCCACTTGAACAGAATCCATCCAGACACTGCAGGAATGTTGTACAACATCAGGGGGGAACCAGAAGCCTTGCTGTAGCAAGAAAGGTGGAGCCTCTGGCAGAGCTTCACGATACAGCCGCTGTTTACATGCCAGGGCTGGAAAGTTGTCAGGCAAACTTTCTCAGTTGACAGAACCTGGATCTGCGAAAATGAGTTCTACAACCCATTGTGTCACAGGTGGGGAAAGCTTGATGTAGACCTCCAGGTTCAACAACAGACTATTTGTCTCCGGGTACAATGATCCTCTAGCACAGGGGTCTCAAAACCTTCTAAACAAAGGGCCAGTTTACTGTCCTCCAGTCTTTAGGAGGGCCAGACTGTGGCTATTGGGAGTAGAAATTGTCCAGGCATCAGTGGGAGTAAACAGTGCATCTTTGGTATTTGGTAGAGGAATAGTTCCCAATCGCTGGCGTTAGTGGGATGAATAGTGCCCCATCATTGGTGTCAGTTGGAGGAATAGTGGTCCATTGTTGGTGTCAGTGGGAGAAATAGTGCCCCATTGGTGTCAGCTTGAGGAATAGTGCCCTATCGTTGGCGTCAATAGGGGAAATAACGCCCCATTGATGCCAGTAGCAGTATAATTGCCCCATTGTTGGTGTCAGTTGGAGGAAAAGTGACTTATGTCAGTGGAAAAGTGTCCCAAGGGCCAGATAAAGGTAAGAAGGGCCACAGTTTGGAGACCACTGCTCTAGCAGTTTCAATACAACTTGATTCTAAGCTTTCTCCCCTTGCAGCTTCTTCCTTGAGATGAAGGGCCTTCCAGTGATACTCATAGCTCCAGATTGACCTAAGCAGATGTAGTACACTGACCTGATCAGATTGCTAGCAGATGCTCTGTGGACTATCCGATGTTGTCAGGATCTTCTGTCACAAAGACCAGTTCACCATCCTGGTTCATGCTCGCAAGCTTTAACAGCATGGTTTAGCTTTTGCTGGACAAATGTAGTGTAAGAATACAGTATGTACAAAGGCTCTAGTTGGCATCATATGTGTCCTGAAACAACCTGGCTCTTCAGAGCTCATAAAGCTGCCATGAAAATGTATATTTTCATCTTCATAAGTATGCTTCCCATGTAGTAAAGCCAAGGCTTGGTTTGCCAGAGAATGTTGCATTGTAGGCAGCAGGAGGGACTGTACCTATTCACTCCACACCGAGAAGTTTAGGCTTTTTTAGGGGGCTCCAGTAGCATACTATAGAGCTGGGTTTTTTAAATTGCAGGTATGTGTGGATCCTCCTATCAATGAGCATTTTTATATTGTATGCTTGCACTGACGGTTCCCTTTAAATTGGGTATCTTTAGCTCTCAGAAGAGCCTACTGTGCTTTAAAGAGTCTCTTCTTTTAAAAAAATATATAATAAAACAGTGTGTTAATCTCAACGTAATTTGTGAAGTGTCTTGCTGATATATTGCTGTTTTTTCCCCAGACACTTGACTAGCCTATCTACCAGGCTTCGCAGTGATAGAATACAATGTAGGAGATGTGAATTCATAATCATGTAGAAAAAAAAAAAGGATGGAAGATGAAAAGATTTCAGAGAAGGTTGGCTGGAAATGGTTCAGCACTGTGCAGACATGACTGAAATACACAATGCTCTGCTAGTCTGCCAGGAATTTTAATAGCAGAGCTCTAAGTTGCTTGCAGATTGCCAGTTCACCACAGAAGAGGTCGTAGAAGGAAATATGAAGCTAGAATAAATTAAGGCAGATTTTTCAATATTTGGGAGTTTTGTCCTTGTAGGCAGAATTACCAGTAAATTGCTGTTTAGTAATGGAAAATACAGTCTAAAGTAATTCCTATAGTCACCGCTGGGATAGTTGTTTCATCAAGTAAAACAATTCATATGGCTCTCATAATCCAAATAATTTAGGACATTTCATAATAATCTGTGTTCATGGATGTGATGTAGAATGGTTTGTTTTCAATAGAGGCAGGAAGTAGAAAATAATGTAACCCAGATGTTTGTGCTGAAGAAGATTGCACTTTGCAAGGTAGTAAAACAGGGAGCTTGTGCCACCTAGTGGGTCTTTATGGAATGACATGGAGGCTAGTTTGCCAGAATGATAAAACTACCTTATTTAGAACATTTTCTTTTTCATTAAGGGCCTATTCACACTGCAGTATGTGTGTGTGTTAAACGTATGTAAATGCACGTGTGTTGCATTCATTTGCATTCTGTGTTGTGGTGCATGTTCAAATGTGCTGCAATCCCTTTTTTTTTAACATCACTAAGCTTTTTTTTGTAAAGGAAACTTCAAATGGCTGTTTTGACTTTTGCATTTATTCACATAGGGCTGAAAAAAGTAGGGCATGTTCTACTTTTTTTAAGCACAAGGCAGCATACATAGGCACTACACACGTGTTGATCAACGCATACTAGCACATCTGATGTGATTGGACCCTTAAGCTGCATATACATCAGTAAAATGAATGCATTGACGGCAGTGGCATGCATGCTGATACCAGTCCATGTACTGTTATTTGATAAATGTTAAATACATACACATTTGCACACCTTCCAGCATTTGTTCTTCTGAAATTAGGTATTACTGATCTTCGTTCCATTCACCCAATATGTTTAAACATTCAAAATGGCTGTTCTACCTGTTCAGAAATACATTTATTCTAAGTACAGGTAGCCTGTAGCCTTCATTGTTGTGCGCACAGCACTGTAAAGAAGCTGCAGCTGCCTGTGTAAAAAAAAAAAAAAAAAGTATATATACACACCTTACACTAAGGCACCCTATCTATCTATCTATCTATCTATCTATCTATCTATCTATCTATCTATCTATCTATCTATCTATCTATCTATCTATCTATGTTGAACTAGTTGGAATTGACTTTTACCAAACATTCTGACGGAGAATCAGTCATACTGTAATTTAAGACAAGATCTTGAAAGATTCACTAGCAGAGAATGTATGATGTCAGTTCTTAAGCCTAGTACACACGGGCCAAATGTCAGGTGGCATGGGCCAGTTCAATAGAATCCGGCTGACATTTGGCCCGTGTGTACTGCAGCCAGTCCAACAGAAGCCGGCCTTTCGGCTGGCTTCTTTCGAAGGGGCATGACCGAAAAAGGTCTGCTGATTGGCTCCAAATCAGCCCTCCCAGCCAATGGCTGAGAGGACTGACCAGTTCTGATGGGGTGGGGGGGTCACCACGGTCACCCCTGTCAGAACACAATAGCACAGCAGGGGCGATTGCTGTACTAACGTCAGATAGTTAGTACAGCGGCTGCTCCTGAACTGTCAGTTTTATTTTCGTTCAGCCCTGCTGGGTTGAACGAAAAAAAAAATACTAATATACCAGGCTTTACAATGATCTTTTTATATTTGCTTCCTTTTGCTCTGGTAAATATAATAAAAAACCTCTCAATTGTATATCTTATTGATAAGTGCAAACAAAACTGTTGATGATGTCAGAAACTCAGAGCTGTCCTGTGCACACTTCCTGTGTTATCTCAAGGAATAGTCCTTAGGCTTCCCAGTTCTGAATTTGGTCAAAAGTAAAATTACCTTTTATGTTGTGTAAATAGGGAGAGAGGGATACACTTGGTAATTTAGAAAAAGAGAACTGGGCAGGGATAACACTATTTCTTATAAAAAACAAAAAAACAAAAAAACAAAAAACAATCTACAGAATCCTTTCTACTGTGAACGTAACAGGAAAGTGAGAGCCAATGGATTTTTTTGCAGATCAGCAGTTATTTTTCTTTACTTGCGTGGTCTTTAAAAGGATGGCACATGGGCAAATGTTCATTTATTGCAGAGATGTTCTGCATGTCTTTTTTTTTATTTGGCCCTGACATACACTCTAATACTAACCTAATACATCCTATATACTAAGCCCTAACATTAATTAACTGCTTTTCTACCGAAAACACAGGAGATATTTATTATAATAAGTTATAAACAACAACTAACTGATTTTCTTATGGTAGGCTGATTTTTTTAATTAACAGAAGGAAATACTGGACTGGCAGTACTGTGCACAAACTACGGCGGTCATTTAACCCTCAGTACTGAACACTTCTTCCACTCCTTTGCATTTTGGCTTGGTAGCAGATGACCGCAAATGTAGAGGTGTAATTGTTTAACTATATACCATGCCAGAAAATCATTGGAGACATATATTCCCTTTACTGCTCTGCAGCTTATGTTAGTTTTGGCTTTATGCAGTGCTTTATTTTCCATTTAGAAATGTATACTGTTCCAAGCTCAACAAGACTATTTCCTGTTTATCCAGCACAAAGCAAATAATAGTCCACCAGTGCTTTCTGAGCCTCTCATTTCAGGTTGTCTAGGCACTTTTCTGAAGGATGTCCAAATAACAGCATACCAGTTCCTGAACCATGAATGTGCTTCAGTGTCCCTTCATAACAATGTATATACATATATGGAGCGAATGAGCTAACAGCCTGTTCAACATATCTGTCCTTACACTGACTAACTCCAGAGTCTACTTTCCATATTAAAATAAAATATTGAGCACTGGAGGTAGCTGTCCCAACTTCCAGAGGATCACAGCAGTTGCTAAAATTGTGTTCCTGAAACATTATTGTCCATAAAAGTGTCATAGATGTGCTGTGTATATATTTTTATATCTTAGAACAAATTTTAGCCTCTGTTCACACCATGTGATTTATCATGCAATTTGACAGTTCCAAGTCGCATGACAAGTCACATCCCTTAGCCGGCAATGGAACCGTTCATATCGCCGCAACTCATGTCGCAGCGTTTATGAAAAAGTTTCTTACACTACTTTTTCCCAGTTTCATCGTGACTTGCATAGACTTCTGTTAAATACGGTATAGTCGCAAGCCGCAATTGCATTGGCAGTTGAAATGGTGCTGAAGTAGCGCGATTTCAAAGCTGTACCAGTGTGAACTAGGGCTTATTGTAAAATTGCAGATAACCTACAAATTATATAAACTACAGCAGACATTTCAGATTCTTTACAGGCTTGGAAACATGGAAGCTATTGCATTTGTTACACAATTACATAGTAAGGTTGAATAAAGACACCAGCCCATCCAGTTCAACCTGAGTGAGTGTGGGTGCATGTCTACAATTGCCCCTATCCCTGTACATTGTGTCTCATTAAGATGCACATCTATAATATTATTATTTATTTAAGGTACCCATATAGCGCCGTCAATTTATGCATCACTCCACACATACAACCCACACTCACATCAGTCCCTACCCTCAAGGAGCCCACAATCCAAGGTCCCCAACTCACATTCATATACTAGGGCCAATTCTGGACAGAAGCCAATTTACCACTTAAGGACTAGCCTCGTTTTGGATTTTAGGTGTTTACATGTTTAAAACTGTTTTTTTTTGCTAGAAAATTACTTAGAACCCCCAAACATTATATATTGTTTTTTTTTCTAACACCCTAGAGAATAAAATGGCAGTCAATGCAATACTTTTTTTTGCACCGTATTTGCGTAGCGGTCTTATAAACGCACTTTTTTTTTAAAAAATTCACTTTTTTGAAAAGTGCGCCATCTTAGCCTCACTCATCTCCAGGCACTGAAGGGAGACGGACACGATCGCCTCCGTCGATACCGACGGCGCCGGTAAGCGGGGGAGGGCACCGGATTGCGGCGGGAGGGGGGGGCCCTCTCCCACCACCGATAAAAGTGATCTTGCGGTGAATCCGCCGCAGGCACACTTTTATCTGAAAGCCGACCGCCGCACGAAAATGGGGATGCCGGGGTTATGGCAGATAGCTGCTGCCATAGCAAAGACATCCGCTGCCAAAGTACATCGGCGTGTGGCGGTCGGCAAGTGGTTAACCTACCAGCATGTCTTTGGAATGTGGGAGGAAATCGGAGTACCCGGAGGAAACCCACGCAAGCAGAGGGAAAACATGCAAACTCCATGCAGGTGGGGTTGTGTTTGGGATTTAAACCAGCGACCCTTTTTACTGCTAGGCGAGAATACTACTCACTACACCACTGTGCCGCCAAAGGAAAGTTTAGTTGTTTTTTACACCATATTTTTATTTATTTATAATCAGTATTAAAAAATAAAAATTGTATCTATAGATATATTCGTATTCTGTTAATGCAGGAAATGGCGCGTTAGGCTTTTTTCACATATTTTCTATGGACTCCTTTGTACCGCTAAGGAAAAATAAATAAAATAAAAAGTCTAGACGGGGCAGGAGCAGCTTCAACGATTGTATAAATATAGATTAAAGCGAAACTTCAGTATTTTTTCATCTTTCCATCTATTGAATCCCCCCGCCCTTGTTGTTTTAACTTTGAATGGTAATTTCTTTTTTTCTGCCAGTAAATACCGTATACAGCCCACTTCCTGTTTCTTGGTAAAAAGCCTAGGCTTATGACATCATGCACAGCTCCCTCTCTCACTCTCGTGAGAGTTTGCCAGGAAGGGAAGGGATGAGTCATAAGGGCCAATGAGAGCTGCAGAGCTGGAGGTGTGCCTCCGTGTCTGTGTAAATCCAGGAAGTTAACAGAAAGCAGCTTCAGCTGCCCACAGTTAAAATGGCTGCAGCCAGACTTAGTGGAGGGAGATTTCTGCAGCATATTTGCCAAGTACAGAATCACAGTATATATAACCCCTTCCTGCCGAGCGTACGCAGATGTGCGTACTCGGCTTTCTGGGGTTATATCGGGATAATGCCCGCAGCTGCAGGCATCATCCCGGTACTGTTTTTTAGAGCGGGCAATCGGCTTTCCTGGTATAACAACCGATGCAGCTAAAAGTCGATCGGCTGTTATACCGGAGGAGCAGGAGGGGACGTCCCCCCCTCCCGCCGCTCTTACCGGCCTCCCGTTCCATTGGGAGGCCCGGGGACCAATCAGCTGCCTCCGGCGGCTGGGGGCGGGCTGGAATGAAGCCATGGGTGGCTTCGTTCCAGCCTCCTAATCGTAAACACGGAAGTGACGTCATGACGTCACTTCCCGTTTACTCGGCTGCCAATGGCGCCGGTTTAAAAAAAAAAAACAGTACACGGTATTCAGAATCGCCGTTTTCGTGCAAAGGAGGGATCGGAGGTCTTTTAGACCCCCGATTCCTCCATAAAGAGTACCTGTCACCACCTATTACTGTCACAAGGGATATTTACATTCCTTGTGACAGCAATAAAAATCATCAAAACTTTTTTTTTTTTAAACACAATTTATAAATATAAAAATAAATAAAATAAATAAGAAAAAATTTTTTTTAAAGCGCCCCCGTGAGCTCGCGCAGCAAAGAAAACGCATACGGAAGTCGTGCCCGCATATGTAAACGTTGTTCAAATCACACATGTGAGGTATCGCCAAGATCGTCAGAGCAAGAGCAATAATTCTAGCACTAGACCTCCTCTGTAATGCTAACCTGGTAACCGTAAAAAAAATTTAAAGCGTCGCCTATGGAAATTCTTAGGTACCGTAGTTTGTCGACATTCCACGAGTGCGTGCAATTATAAAGCGTGACATGTTTGATATCTATTTACTCGGCGTAACATCATCTTTCACATTATACAAAAAAATTGGGGTAACTTTACTGTTTGTTTTTTTTTTAATTCATGAAAGTGTCCCTTTTCCCAAAAATTTGCGTTTAAAACACTGCTGCACAAATACCGTGTGACATAAAATATTGCAACAATCACCATTTTATTCTCTAGATTCTCTGCTAAAAAAATATGTATAATGTTTGGGGGTTCTAAGTCATTTTCTAGCAAAAAATACAGATTTTAACTTGTAAACACCAAATTTCAAAAATAGGCTTAGTCATGAAAGGGATAAAAAAATATGCAAGGTGGTTGGAGGGAAGCTTCAGGATAGCAAAGATGTTTTTATTACAAATTATGTGAGCGGACAGCAGTTCCTCTTTAATAACATTAGTTTAAAGTGACCCATTCCTTTGCCCATAAAGTGCAAAGTAAAAGGGTCTCTTTACTCCCCTCTCCCTAGCAGCAAATACTCAGGTTTCCTTTTTTCCAGAGAAGAAAATATCTCTATCAGCTCCAAGCTGACCTGTCAGAACAGAGGACCTTTTTGCTACCATGTGACAGACAGGGGCGGATCGGGGGGGGGGGGCAATGGGGCAATTGCCACCCCCGAGAAATTAGTTGCGGGCGGGTGAGAGTCTGAGCAGGCGGCTCCGCAGGTGGGTGACCGAGTGAGCTGCCGGGTGGCTTGGTGTGTGGGCGGGCGGCTCGGCCTCGGTGGTGGGTGAGAGAGTGAACGGTCAGCTGGGCGGCTCTGTGGGTGAGCGGGCGGTTGGCCAATCAACAAGCCAGTGGGCGGGGGAGCAGAGAGATGACATCATCTCTCACCACCCTGCGCCCGCCCTGCATCCCTGCAGTAACTTCTGCCCTCACTGTGCAGGCAGCAGAGAGATTACATCATATCTCTCTGCTGCCTGACTTACCAGACAAGTGACAATCCGCAAGGTGTGGCAGGTGACGTAGCAAGTGACAATCTGCAACTTGTAGCAGGTGACATCTGCATTTGGTGGCAGGCAAATGACAATCCGCAACTTGTGGCAGGTGATGTGGCAAGTGACAATCCGCATCTGGTGGCAAGTGACACACTCGGGGCTCCCACTGATTCTGCATTATGGTGAGTTACATAGTTACATAGTTACATAGTAGGCGAGGTTGAAAAAAGACACAAGTCCATCAAGTCCAAACTATGTGTGAATATGTGTCAGTATTACATTGTATATCCCTGTATGTTGCGTTCATTTAGGTGATTATCTAATAGTTTCTTGAAACTATCGATGCTCCCCGCTGAGACCACCGCCTGTGGAAGGGAATTCCACATCCTTTCCGCTCTTACTGTAAAGAACCCTCGATGTAGTTTAAGGTTAAACCTCTTTTCTTCTAATTTTAATGAGTGGCCACGAGTCTTGTTAAACTCTCTTCTGCGAAAAAGTTTGATTTCTATTGTAGAGTCACCAGTACGGTATTTGTATATTGAAATCATATCCCCTCTCAAGCGTCTCTTCTCCAGAGAGAATAAGTTCAGTGCTTGCAACCTTTCCTCATAACTAATATACTCCAGACCCTTTATTAGCTTTGTTGTCCTTCCTTGTACTCGCTCCATTTCCAGTACATCCTTCCTGAGGACTGGTGCCCAGAACTGGACAGCATACTCTAGGTGCGGCCGGACCAGAGTCTTGTAGAGTGGGAGAATTATCGTTTTATCTCTGGAGTTGATCCCCTTTTTAATGCATGCCAATATTCTGTTTGCTTTGTTAGCAGCAGCTTGGCATTGCATGCCATTGCTGAGCCTATCATCTATTAGGAACCCCAGGTCCTTTTCCATCCTAGATTCCCCCAGAGGTTCTCCCCCCAGTGTATAGATTGCATTCATATTTTTGCCACCCAAATGCATTATTTTACATTTTTCTACATTGAACCTCATCTGCCATGTAGTTGCCCACCCCATTAATTGAACCATTTCATTTTATATAACAATGTAATAATATAAATAATGCGCTTCTATCATCCTGACACCATAACAACCATGGTGCCGGGATGATTGAAGCGCTAACACCAGCCATTTCCCTGATAAATTGCCAGCAAAAAAACGTATTTTCTGGCAGCGACCCTCCCGAGACTAGACTCTGGATCCGCCCCTGGTGACGGCACTAGCGCAATCATGAGGTACCATTACAGACACATGGGAGGGCAAGAATGAGATAGAAACAGAAGTGAAGGAGGGGTGAGTATGTGCTGCTGAGGTGTAGACTAAATGAAACTTTACTTTCACTACAAGAACGAAAAAAAAAAAAAAGTATAAATAAATGAATAAAGTGAACCAAAGCCATTATACTTTCCTTTTAACATTTGCTCTTTCTTTAACTTTATTCTAGATGTATTGGTCCTTTACTAGCTGTAAACTGGTATCTGTACTCTGTTGTCTAAATGAATTATAAAACTATTTGTGCCCTAGGGGCAGAATATGCAATTAACATTGATTTTTTTTCCCCTCCATTTTGTTTAAAACACTGATGAGGATTTTCTATTAGGAAAAGATTTGAAATGCTGTTTACAGATTGCTGTTTCAGACTGCTGCTTTCTCCAGTCCCTGTGTATTGATTAATGCTTGGTGTGTAATCATTAGGAGCATTAGTTTAGCCTGTGTGCTGCCATTTTTATGCAGTGTCCTTTTTCTTTGTGTTTACATAGGGCTTGGCTCATTAAGAAAAGATTCTGGAGATGACAAAACAGATGAGGAAACAGAGGAGGCACATTCGGAGGATGAAACATATTCTCAGAAGGGACTTCGGAGGTCACAGAGCATGAGATCCGTTAAGGTTGTAAAAGGCCGCAAGGAGGTATGCTGTGCATTTTGTTTTGATAAAATTAAAGTGCACCAAATGTTAGAAAAGCCACTCCAAGCCAAGATTTTTTTGCAGATTATTGGGTGTTCTAAGTGTGATCAGAAATGAAGGAATACCAGCATATAAGGCTTTGCCTAAATATGAACACTGAAAGACAATGTTTGCCCCTGGAAATGTGACTGCATTCTGGTTTTGACCAGTATTTCTTGGAAAGGAAGTAAAGCGTTGTTTTTTTGTTTTTTTCTGATTTGCAAAAGTATAGGCATAATGTGCTAGCATGCATCACATACTAGCACCTTATGTTAACCTTACCTGCAAACGAAGTCCTCGTCATCACCGCTGGAGGCATCTTCGCCCACCTTTCTTCTGGGTCAGTGGACTCCAGCTGTGTGATTGGCCGGAGCCGCGCGATATCACTCCTGCGCATGCATGCTGGATCCGCCGGTCAAGGCACAGGGTTCTGAAGAAACGGCACGGGTTGCCTGTCATTCAGAGCGCATGCACCGATGCCGTAATCGGCTGCATTTACAGTAAATATCTCCTGAACGGCCACATTTAGGAGATATTTACAGTACCTATAGGTGTGCCTTGTTATAGGCTTACCTATAGATACAAACAATGCATGAAAGTTTACTTTCTCTTTAATAATTATGTTAAAAATAATTTTTGAATACTTAGAGGCATTTCTGGTTCTTGATGACCTTATGTCCTCATGTGCAAGCAAAAATGCTTTTTTTTTTCTTTATTATTATTTTCCTTGCATCCAACTTTTCATTGGATACTCTTTGCAAAGTGAAGCTTTGCCCTATTTACTAAGCTCTGGAGCAAATTCCCTTGCAAATTGCACAGTCTATTTGCCTTTTAGCCTTTTAGCAAATCCAGCCCTGTGTGTTCCGATTGTGCAACTTTAAGGCCTAAGGCTGCGTACACACGAGCGGACTTTTCGGCAACAAAAGTCCGACGGCCATTCCGGCGGACTTTCGTCGGACTTTTGATGGACTTTTGAACGAACGGACTTGCCTACACACGATCACACCAAAGTCCAATGGATTCGTACTTGATGAGGTACGACCGGACTAAAATAAGGAAGTTGATAGCCAGTAGCCAATAGCTGACCTAGCGTGGGTTTTCGTACGTCGGACTAGCATACAGACTAGCGGACTTTTCCACCAGACTCGAGTCGGTCGGAAAGATTTGAAGCATTTTTTAAATCTAAAGTCCGTCAGATTTTCAACTGGAAAAGTCCGCTGAAGGTCTGATGAAGCCCACACACGATCGGATTGTCTGCCAGAGTCGGTCCGTCGGACCAGTCCGGACGAAAAGTACGCTCGTGTGTACGCTGCATAAGGTGCTGCTTGCAATTGGGTTATAGATGTTCATAGATTTCCCTCTCCATGTTCGCTGGGAGTGTGAAAATATTTTAAGTAGCAAACTACTTCTTTTCAACTAGTTACTGGTCTGCAGACATTGAAAAAACAATAATTAATCACTGGTGGGGATTAGTATAGCTTTTCAAACAACTAATGATGAAGGAGTGGATATCTTCAAGACTTTAGATTCAAGACTCATTTTACCTATGTAGCAGTACATTTTATCTGCCAATAGATGACATTAGGGCTCTCTCACATGGGCCTCCATACATCATGAAGAGCTGTTTGCTTATGCATCCATTGAGCTGTGTGCAGGCAGCCTATGATAGTCAATGGAGATGCAGCAGCTGTATGAATTCACCCGCACATCCAAGTTTGACAGGCGTGGAGGGACAGGTGCACAACCCTAGATGCAAACTGCCTGCTATCGGGACCCCTTTCCTGCATAGGTTTCAGATTTAAATGTGCAAATGAGTCCATGCATCCACTGCGCTTCTATTGACTGACACAGGCTGTTTGTACGCTGCTTTGGATGCAACGGATGCCCAGAAGTATCAAACAGGTTCCATTACAAAATGTACAATTTTGGTACATTCTGCTTCTCTGAATGTTTTTTTATCACTACAGTTGAAAACAAACATTGCTTTGCTTCTATCAACTATTAGAAAATTGAATTTACAAAATTCTACAAGTGTGTGGTCAGCTTTAGTAACAATTAGCAGATGTCACAATTGCTGTAGAGCAGGGGTCTCAACCTGGCGGCCCTGCAGCTGTTGCAGAACTACAAGTCCCATGAGGCATTCCAAGACAGTTACAAGCATGACTCCCACAGGCAGAGGGATGATGGGACTTGCAGTTCTGCAACAGCTGGAGGGCCGCCAGTTTGAGACCCCTGCTGTAGAGTGTTGCAGGAGGTGTTATTTGGGTGCTTGATTGAACATTGGACCTATTTATGACAGTCCTACGTACACCCAAACATTACTAATGGCCCGTACACAATCCGAAAATCGGATGAAAAATACAGCGTTAGAAGCAATCTTAGGATAATCGGATCGTTAGTATAGAGCTTTCGAGAGCCAGTCACGACAGTTCATCCGATATTATGTGATCGGACAAACGCGAAAATTGTTCTCGTATGATACCAGAATGTACGATTTTTGTTTAATCAGTACAGTTGTCGTCTGAAAATACAATAGAAATACACTACAACACATGACATCACTTCTGATTTTTTATTCTGTCGTATGAGAATTTTCGTAGCTTTAATAACTTCTCCATTTTCAATATGCGACTAGCGTGCAAAACCCCCCCCCCCCCCAAAAAAAACGGACGATCTGTCGTCTGATTTTTGGATCGTGTGTATGGGCCGTAAGTAAGACAATTATAAAGGACATTGACATTCATGTATCCAGTACTGGTCTTTTAGAAATCACAGCATGAATGTTATTTGCTGCTTTTTCTTTTCTCTTACATATCAATCATTATGGAACAGGGATTTTCCTCATGTATTTGTATACTTTGTTAAAATTAGAAATAATACAATAATGCACATCTTTTTAAATATAAATTAGTTAAAATGCCCCATTAAAGGAAGGGCTTTTTGTTTTTATTTTCTAAAATAGAGTTTAGCTCCTCCCTTTTTTACAGGAATGACTTAGGACAAGGTTGTCCTCTGCTAATCACCCCCCCCCCCCCCCCCCTTTAGATTGCTGTTTCATATACTGAGGTCCGGGTGTGGGTGGGCATGAGCTGACCAGGCCTAATCTAGTCGGTTGGAACAAGTTGGCTTCTCATTGTGTATACATTAATAAACACAGCTAGTTTCTCTTGGCAGGAGTGTTGTATGAGCAGCACAATGCAGACCCAGAGCTAGTATGTGTTTTATTAAACTCCAAGTGAACTGCATGCTCTCCCCCCTCTCCTTCCTCCATATGTTCATAGAAGAAAGTGTTCCCTGCCAGAAAGCAGAGGCAGAGATGATTCACAGTAATATATTGAAGATAAACTATAGCCAATCGCAGGCTATCACAATTATATTGCCTTTTCTGGGAAGGCTTCTAGCAAGACGGTGTCAGGAGGAAATAGAACAAGCCTCATTATATTTGTTTTTGACCCTTAGTTGCATCTTTTTTTCACAAGGCTCTGTACTCTACAACTGCCAAGCTAGTTTTCAGGTATACACGAGCCATCAGCGCTAATTATGCTTTGTTAAAGCGTTGCTTTTTAGTATTTGGCAGAATATATCGACAGTGGGGGTTCAGTTTTTGGCACTGTAGAGAGAACAAAAAGAAATGTAATTACAGTACTTACTAAGGTGCCTGATGCATCAAATGTTTTGCAGGAAAAAATACTGTAATAGCTTTTTAGAGATTTTAGGTAGAATATACAATCACCGGCCACTTGCTACACCTTGCTAGTTGGGCCCCCTTTTGCCTTCAGAACTGTCTTAATTCTTCATGGCATAGATTCAACAAGGTGTTGGAAACATTCCTCAGAGATTTTGGTCCATATTGACATGAAGGCATCACACAGTTGCTGCAGATTTGTCTGCTGAACATCCATGATGTGAATTTCATCACATCCCAAAGGTGCTCTATTTGATTGAGATCTGGTGACTGTTGAGGCCATTGGAGTACAGTGAACCCATTGTCATGTTCAAGAAACCAGTGGTGAGATGATTTGAGCTTTGTGACATGGTGCATTATCCTGCTGGAAGGAGCCATCAGAAGATGGGTACACTGTAGTCATAAAGGGATGGACATGGTCAGCAACAATCCTCAGGTAGGCCGTGACGTTTAAACGATGCTCAATTGGTACTAAGGGGCCCAAAGTGTGCCAAGAAAATATCCCCCACACCATTACACACCAGCCTGAACCGTTGATACAAGGCAGGATGCTTTCATGTTGTTTACGCCAAATTCTGAACCTACCATCTAAATGTCGCAGGTAAAATCGAGACTGGTCAGACCAGGCAACGCTTTTCCAATCTTCTGTTGTCCAATTTTGTTGAGTCTGTGCGAATTGTGCCTCAGTTTCCTGTACTTATCTGAAGCAATGGCACCTGGTGTGGTCTTCTGCTGTCTGCTGCTGTAGCCCATCTGCTTGAAGGTTCTATGTGTTGTGCACTCAGAGATTGTATTCTGCATACCTTGGTTGTAAAAAGTTGTTATTTGCGTTACTGTTGCCTTTCTGTCATCTCAAACCAGTCTGCCCATTCTCCTTTGACCTCTGACATCAACCAGGCATTTTCTTTTAAATAGTTTGTTGAGAATAAATCATTACATATTAATCATACAATTTTTAACATTGTATAAAAATAACAAATAAGTTTTCAGGAATAACTTCTTGAAGTAAAAAAAAAAAAAGCAGATAATATAATATTGCAGTAGCGTAGATACAATATAAAAGGAATGTGGGAATTTTAACAATCAATATAAATATAGGATATGATTCTTATGATGAATATTTCTATAATAAATTGTATAAGGGAGATATAGATAATGTGTCATATATTAGGGAGTAAAGGATAGAGGTCAAAATATTTATTAATTAATCAGTTATCATTAGGATGTCCTAAAAAGGTATCCAGACATCCAGGGCCAAGGTCCCAAGGTCCGGCTATGTGGCCCGGTAATCCCAGATGACCGGGTACCTAACAGAACACCCCTATTGCAGATCAGGAAAAGTTGTTTAAAAACCGATTAATATCCTACTATCAAGGTGTAATTTGGTATGAGAGTAAAATAAGATATTCCCACTGTCGTTTATAGTGAAAGTAAAGTAACTTATGTGGGGAAATGGGGTGGGAACTGAAAGGAGGTTGGGAGGGTGTGGGGTCTTCAAAAGGGGGTAGGTTAACTCAATAGAAGCATAGTCATATGTAATTTTGACCATAAAATGGTGAAACAACTAGGGTAAAAGTAGGGAATAGTCTAAATTTGATGGTAGGAAATGGGTTATCCATGGAAGCCAGAGTGTATTAAATTTATCAAGTTGATCGAGTATAATTCCTTCCATTTTTGTGTGTATCATAGCTTGTGTTATACGTTGTTTCAACCAGGCATTTTCATCCACACAACTTCCGCTCACTGGATATTTTCTCTTTTTCAGACCATTCTCTGTAAACCCTAGAGACAGTTGTGCATGAAAATCCCAGTAGATTAGCAGTTTTTGAAATACTCAGACCAGCCCATCTGGCACCAACAACCATGCCACATTCAAAGCCATTTAAATCCCCTTTCTTTCCCATTCTGATGCTTGGTTTGAACTTTAGCAAGTCCTCTTCACCATGTCTACATGCCTAAATGTGTTGAGTTGCTGCCAAGGAATTGGCTGATTAGAAACTGGTGTTACCAAGCAATTGGTGTACCTAATAAAGTGGCCGGTGAGTGTATAAGCATTTGTTTGTAGAGTTTATTATGACTTTTTTTTACGGTTTTACGTATATCACCGTATATTTTCCAGAGTGCATTTAAGGGTTTTATACATTTCTTTGTCTAGAACTGCAAGTCATTGTACCTTGACTTTCTTATGCCCCGTACACACGGTCGGATTTTCCGACGGAAATTGTGTGATAGGACCTTGCCTCAGCAACATGTTATGCTGGTTGGTGGTATTAGTATGGTGCATGCTTCTGCCCACCATATTCGCAGGTCGGTTCTTACCACTAGAGGTTGGTAGCACTACAGCTTTTGCACATCTTCTTTGGGAATGGTTCCTTTTTTGTAGACAGTGGACCTACTGTTCTAAAAAAGATAATTTCTTGTTGCCCTTAGCAACAACATCTTTTACTGATGAAGTCCAGTAAAGAATATAGAGGTGTCAATTTGGAAACAAATGTATTTTTATTAAGGGGTCCATCCAATCTAAAACTGGTATTTTAGTTTTAGATAACATCGGATTGTAGTGCTGTCTGTACCTTCCAAAGAGAAATTTCCCTCCATTTTCTGTGCTAAAGACATGACAGGAAGGGAGTGGAAATGTTACCCAAAAAGAAGAAATCTCACTTTTGGCAGTTCCACCATTACAGATGTGTCATCTTCATGTTCTGATTACAGTCATATTAATTTGTATTTGACCTCAAATTTTGTTTCAGTGGCAGTGGTCACCATGACAAAGAGAGAGGGTGAATTATCCTAAGGCTACTTTCACACTGAGGCGCTTTACAGGTGCTACAGCGCTAAAAAAAGCGCCTGTATAGCGCTTGTAATGTGCCTCTCCTGTGTCTCCAGTGTGGGGCGGTGCGCTTGCAGGACGGTCAAAAAGTCCTGCAAGCCGCATCTTTGCAGCACTATAGGAGCGGTGTATTCCCGCTCCTAAAGTGCCCCTTCCCATTGAAAACAATGGGGCAGCGCCGCAAACCCGCCGCTGCCGCGGCGCTTTTAACCCTTTTCCGGCCGCTAGCGAGGGTTAAAACCACCCCGCTAGTGGCCGAATAGCGCAGCTAAAACGACGGTAAAGCGGCGCTAAGTATCGCCGACGCCCGCCCGCCCCAGTCTGAAAGCAGCCTAAGAGTGACACAGCTAAAAAAAAAACCTTGCAAGGCTTCTAACCGAAAACTAGTAATGGTTTTTACTTTAAAACACCAGATTTGTTTATAACTTTTGGCTTTGAAGGTGAAATCTGCATTTAAAGTATATCTAATACCAGTTTAAAAAATATATATTGTTAGCTTACCTTTCAATGATTATAGTGTAGTAAAGTTATTTAGTATTGGGATCTAGGGAAAGAAGGTATTGCTCCTAGAATGACCAAGAATGACCAAGAAGTAAAAGGCTTCACCTACCTCGCTTTTGGGTGACCTTTTAATGTTGGAAATGTGCTTTAGTTTGGTAGATTTCCATGAATATAGGTCCACATAGACACAGGAAGGCTCTTGTATGCTTTAAGTCTCATTTATTTTATTATAAGTCAAGCATCCTGGTGGCGACGTACATGTATGTTCTAAAATTCTCTTGTTATATTTTCATCTGTTATTAATGCAGTTGAAATAACTTTTAGCTTTCTGAGATCCTGGATAGATTTCATATCAAGATGTCTCATTGTTTTCCAGGTGCGATATGGATCACTGAAGCATAAAGTCAAGAAGAGGCCCCAAATTTATTTTTGATCGGTCCATATGGAATCTCCCGAATTGACCTTCTGCAATAAGAGTTCTTTGTGTGACATACTGTACATTTTAGAACCAACATTAAGGTTCTAGTGAATGGATATATTGTTCTGAGGAACGTTTTGTAGCTGCATCTACCTAACTACTGGGAGTAGGGGATCCAACTGGTTATTTACCTCTTTTTTTTAAGTAATCTTTATTTAATAAGTTTAGAAACAGCATACAATCCATTAAGGATAGAAACATTCGTTATTAGTTTCACATAGGTGACATTTCATACATAACAAAAGGTCCGATTGACCATCTGACATGAGGAATATAAGGAATATAAAGGCATATGAGCTGCAGATGTAGCGCTAAATCATATGAGTCCTCACAACAGTAAAAAGCCTTAATCCTATCCTTCAATCTCCGCATCAATGAAATCACCTTGCTATGTAATTATTTACCTCTTAATATCTAGGAGTTCAGGTCATTGGCCTAAACTAAAAATGGCCGTATTACACCATGGAAGGTAGGAAAAACTGGACCACCTCATCTGGGCTTTTTTTAATAGTTTTAAAAACATTTCTTTTACATAAAGTGTTTGTTCCACACTAATAGTGGTATCTTGAAGCTGCCACAGAATTTCTATACAGTGTTATTCAATCAATTTTTAAACAAGCTCTTTACATTTTTGTCTTCCAATTATTATGAAAAGAATAAACAAGGCTTTTTAAAGCATTATAGATTTGGGTTGAGGATGATGGGGCACCTTCGCTGTAACATTTAGTTGGACTGTTTTGGTCCCACCTTATTCATTATACAGTCTTATAAGATGCTCTCTGCTTGCTCTTCCTGTGTCAAAGTTTCTTTTAGAATTGATAGTGCAAGAAAAACAGAGAAGAGAGTTGTTCTTGTACCTTTCGCCAAGCATAGAATATTTGATTGGCTATTATGGTTACTTCAATTATGTGCAAATATACAGGGACAACATAGATAATTTATTTTAAAAGCAAAGTTGCTTATTTTGATTTTCGAACAGTATATAAAATGTTCAATTGTCTGAGATCAAGGTAAAAAAAGCATACATTGATGGCAACTGAGAGAGTTTTTAATAAAACTTTCATTTGGCATGGATGGGATACAAGGAAAAAAAAAATTAAAATCTTGTTTTAAAAAAATTAGTAATTTTTGGTAAATAGTAACCCAACTAGCATGGCTATTCGGCTTATGGTGATATAGGCCAAAAGGAACCAAAGAACCTTTTCTGTAAATCATTGGCTGACTTTTAGGAAAGGCATACTATACTTTTGGTGAAGCGTGGTATTCACACGTAAATAATTTTTTTTGGGGGGTAGAAAGTATGTAGAAAAACTCAGTGGTTGCTTCTATCAAAGCTAAAGCAATAAACCTAGACCAAAAAAATAAATTCAAGTTCTTAGACTTGAGAGTATCTTATTTTTGTCTTAAGTACACAGCACCAAAGTAATACAATAGTTGGAGAAAAAGTCTATTTTTACACTTGCAGAAACTTGCACAATGTATTCTGTTTACTAATGAACCCTCCAGCTGTGTATATGTTTTCTTTTTCTTGGGTTTTGAAAGCATAGCGGTTTTATAATAATTCCGTCTGTCTCCATTTATTATTTTTATTTGGATTTCCTTTTTAGTGTCAAAATGTGTGTTTTGAACCTTACTTTTTACTGTACCTTTTCAACCTTTAAGCTTACTTTCAAATGGAATATTTGTCTTTTGATGCTTATTGAGCCACTGCTGGCGGTGGAGTGTGCCGCGGGGTGGAAAGCTTGGCAGATATACTAAAACCTAGACTTTTCAAAATTCTCCTTATCTGTTGAAAGTGACAGTTTGCTTTTTTAATGCTGTTTAAAATGAGAGTGGCTTGTGGTGTGCTTATGCAGCTTAACCTGTCTTTTATATCCTTGTTAATTTACCTTTTCTGTAGTGGGCACATTTTTTAATGTGCTTTGTAAAATGATGCAGCATTTTGTATGGTTATCAAAATTAAATGGATTCTCCAGTTAAATAGTAACTTTTCTCCTTAGGGTTAAACTGAGCGTATTGTGTAAATAGCACTCGGTTTTGTGACCCCCATATTGGATGAGGGACCTCAGGGTAGAACTACTATTTAAGAACAGGCAGGAGTTGTGGCAATGGCCAGTAGTCTTTGACTGGCCATACTCTAGTAGAATTTTGTTCAAATTGTTTTGTTTTAGTAAATATCTTTTCATTTTCTAATGGTTAGTGGAGTCAAATTGACTTTTAACTCTGCAGTAAAGAAAATTTGAAGGAGGATGATGAAATGTTTTTTTCGAACAGACCCTGGGGGTTTGCAGAGTCCTTGGAGTTGGGCAATAAACCACATTGTGTAGTGTTGTATCTGGCATAAAAGTGTGCTGACATTTTTAAGGGTATTCCATCTCATGCTACCTGCTGAATGGAAAGCCCCAACTAACTCATAAGTACTGTTTTTGCACCTGCATTATGACTTCCTACTTATACTCAGGGGAAAGACAGGAATCAAGGTGATACAAGGGCCCTGCTTGCTAAAGCTAGCCATAGACGGATCAAAATTCGGCTGGTTCAGCAGGGACCAGCTAAATTTCGATCAGCATGTGGCCAACCTTGCTCTGTCAAAGGAGAATGTTGGAAAACTATTCTTGATCGTTGGCTACAGCCAAAACCTAGCAGGAAGAGCAGGAGCCCTGTCAGAATCAATTGTTCCAGAGGGATGGATTCCTCCATTAACCTGTTTTTTGTGGATGGAGTAGTCTTTTTTATTTTTTTCTGCCTGCTAGCTGAATGGAAAAAAAAATATCTGTCTATGGGCAGCTTTAGGGTTCTTCTCTTTCCTTTTTGAAAACCAGCCAGGTCATGTGCTCCTGCCTTTCTGGACTGTGTATGCTTGCCTTACATAATGTTTTTTTTTCAGCTGGAGAAACTGTTTAAGATTTTAAATACCGTATTTATCGGCGTATAACACGCGCCGGCGTATAACACGCACCCCAAGTTTAGGAGGGAATTTTAAGGAAAAAACTTTTAGGAGGAAAGTTTAAGGAAAAAAACTTACATTTAAATGCCCATCAATGCAGCCTCATCAGTGTCCATCTGCAGCCTTGTCAGTGTCCATCTGTAGTGTTGTCCCTGATTGCAGCCTTGCCCCTCATTGCAGCATTGTCCCCCATTGCAGCATTGTCCCCCATTGCAGCCTTGTCCCCCATTGCAGCCTTGTCCCCATTGCAGCCTTGTCCCCATTGCAGCCTTGTCCCCATTGCAGCCTTGTCCCCCATTGCAGCCTTGTCCCCATTGCAGCCTTGTCCCCCATTGCAGCCTTGTCCCCATTGCAGCCTTGTCCCCATTGCAGCCTTGTCCTCATTGCAGCCTTGTCCCCCATTGCAGCCTTGTCCCCATTGCAGCCTTGTTAGTGTCCATCTGTAGTCTGTGCATCTGTGCAGCTTTTCTCGGCGGCTTTGAAAATGGCGCCGCCGTTCTCGGCCGCTTTTGGCCATTCTCGGCGGCTCTCGGCTGCTTTCGGCCATTCTCGGCGGCTCTCGGACGCTCTCGGACGCACTCGGCTTTCGGCGGCTCCCGCGGGACTGCGAGAGGCGCAGAGAATGGCCGAAAGCCGTCGAGAATGGCCAAGGACTGCCGAGAATTGCCGAAAGCGGCCGAGACCTGTCGAGAATGGCCGAAGGCGGGCGAGAGCCGCCGAGAATGGCCGAAAGCGGCCGAGAACGGCGGCGCCATTTTCAAAGCCGCAGAGAAAATCTAAAAGCCGCTGAGATCGGCCGAAAAGCTTACAATCGGCGGGGGATCGGCGTATAATACGCACCCACGATTTTCCCCTGATTTTCAGGGGAAAAAAGTGCGTGTTATACGCCGATAAATATGGTAACTCATCATTTCATATATTGCAGTGCCATTTACCGTGTTCTCATGTATTTTTTTTTTTATGTATCTTTTTCTTGGGAGAGGGTCAATATGTTTTCTTATCATGCAATTTTAGAAATATATGTTTCATGATTTACAGGATAGAACTATATGCTGCTAAACTCAAATATTCATGCCATTAGTTACCATGTGAGAGTTTATTTTGTAGGAATTTATAGTGTATGATCACTTTTTATTACCCATTTCTGTTATTGTATTCCATATACAGATTTGAGAATTCTTATCATTGAAGCCTAAATTTTAGTGGACTCTTTCAGTCTCTAATCAACAACTGAGATAAAGGGGTTGGTTTAATAAAGGCACAAGTGCAGTTGCCCCAGAGCTTAGTAAATAAGTTAAACCTTCACTTTACAAAGAATACCCAATCATGTGCAAGGGGGAAAAAAACGAAAAAAAAAAAAAAAACAGCATTTTTGCTTGCACATGATTGGACAATGAAAGTCAGAAGAGCTTCTGCTCATTTACTAAGCAACTGCACTTTGCAAAGTGCCTAGTCTATTTGCCTTTAGTAAATCAACCTAAAAGTCCTGCTTTCTAAAGCTGCCCTAGACACTAAAGAATATTTACATGGGCAGAAACACCTCTGGCCACCCGCTGGCACTTTATTATGGTGGTCCTATACATGATCGGTCATATCAGGCATCATTTCACATATAGCTGTTAGGGAGAGGTAGCATGCTGCAGACACCTCTACAAAACCTTACCTGGCAAAAACAACTAAGAAGCCTCTGCTGGATCATCACCTATCTGGTTGGATCATGAGGCTGTCATCTAATGTCATTGAGCATTTTAGAGTACAACCATTGTGTGGCATGACAAAGAAAAGCTTGCAAATGCAATATGCAAACACTGCTGACTTTTGTGCATATTAAATGGCAAACTATAATATATATAGATGGCCACTTTCACATGCAGGTCTAAAGTAATAAACACACTTTAGATTCCCCTTAACCTAATTTCTCAGAAGAGCATTTATGACACATATAGCTGGAGAATAATAACTAGTTTGTTAAAATTATTTTAACTGTGAGAAAAATGCTGACATAAAGCTACACAAAACCAGTGGACTCTAGACTGCCTCTTCCACATTTCCTTGAAATAGATGTGACATTTTTAAAGTGTACCTGTGGCCTGTTTACAGGGTGAGAAAATCCATTTTGTATCCTGAGCAAAAGCCACCCTAAAATAGTCTCTAAACCAGGCACGTGACTTAAATATTTTTATTTTATTCTTTTATATAGCACCAAAATATGCTGCAGTGCTTTACAACTCTATACAAATCATTTACATCGGTACAGAAGAGCATACAGTCTAATTGCAGCAATCCCTGGGGTGTAGTTATGGCACTGCAGAAAAATGATGGCAGCTTTGTCACTTGCAGTGCCATCAAAGATTGGATTGTATGTGTTGCCTCCACCTCTACCTTTGTCTATATAAGTTGATTAATATTGTAGCTTTTACTTGTGTCATGCAGTGCAGTGCAAAGCATTTTCCCCTCAGTGTCATGTGACTACACTACAGGTTAAGATGATGCTCCTCTCCTACTCATTCAGCCTTCAACTACCAGGAATTCTCTTGGCACCAAAGGCTTTGTGAATCGACTCAGGCAGATGTCATGGCTCTAGAAAGTTAAAAAGTACTGTGCTATATACATGTACATCAATATACAGTGACTTATTCAGAAAGTGACATATATTGATCAGAAAAATAGTGTATAATACAATCCTTTCAAGATTGGACCATTCACTTATGTATGTAAATTATAGTCCATATGTGACATCAAAAAGAAAATGTTTATAAATATAAAAAACACAAAGTGTATCAAACTTCCATATTGATAGAATATTCCAAAGATCACCACGGTGTGTAAGCCATCACCAGTATATAGGTTCAAATGGCACTTACCGGATGGTGTGGACTCAGATGTTATTAACATAGGGGGTTATTTATGAAAGGTAAATCCACTTTGCACTGAAAGTGTACTTGGAAGTGCAGTCGCTCTAAATCTAAGGGGTAGATCTGAAATGAGTGGAAGCTCTGCTGATTTTATCATCCAATCATGTGCAAGCTAAAATGCTGTTTTTTATTTTCCCTGCATATCCCCCTCGGATCTGTAGTGACTTTACTTCCAAGTGCACTTTAAGTGCACTCTCTAGTGCAATTTCAGTGCAAAGTGGATTTTCCTTTAGTAAATAACCCCCATAGAGTCAGATGGGCATCAGGAGACTAAGCTCCCCCAGACTTTAAAACTGTGTAGCAAGCAGATCCAGCATCCGTTCCCACATCAGTCACAGTAAACTTCTCACTCAGTAGGTCAATTGTCATAGAAGCAAAAAGAATCTCTACATAGTGTAAAACCATTTATATGGAATATTCCAGATAATGTCTTATCAGACGAAACATGTCAAGTTGATGTTCATCTAACAACTGCGTTCGATTACTATGATTATTGGATTTTATGATGATATGCCTGTTTTCTTCCTGTTGGATGTAAGTGCAATATTCTTTTAATAAATTCAATATAAATGGTTTTACACTATGTGGAGATTCTTTTTGCTTCTATGACAATTGACCTACTGAGTGAGAAGTTTACTGTAACTGATGTGGGAATGGATGCTGGATCTGCTACACAGTTTTAAAGTCTGGGAGAGCTTAGTCTCCTGATGCCATTCTGCCCTTTACATTTCCTATTAAATTAGCATATAGGTATGATTTTAATGTCAAATCAATTATTCATGAAGGTTACTTCAAACTATGGAATTGTTGCCTTAACTGTCTATATATGATACATACAATATGTTTCTTATGTTGTGTAGATTTTCACTTCCAGCTCTCACCACGTAAATAAACCAAAGTGCCTGCTGGCTCTATAGGAAGATTGAAACTTCCTGTTGTGGCACAATCTCTTGTGATGTTAATTTTATAGAGATCTGCATAAAAATTACATGTGTTTTTTTATATTGTATCCATTGTGGTAAAAAAAAATGCTCATGGCAAATATGTAATATTTATATGATCAGACAGTGCTCAAAGTAAAAGAGTCTTTTTATTCTCAAAGTAGTACTGGAATTATCAAAGAGTCTACTGTGTTCTAAAAATATACCTGATAGGAGAGATTGGATGTCCAGCTTGGCTATGAATGCTAAAAGTCTCCAGCTTTTTTATATAATATATTTTCATCCACAAAATAGTATAGCACCATTTGCATATGAACACGTTATTTAAAACTCCAGCCAAAATTTGGTGTGGAGTGTGGGATGTGTTCGAACTTCTTAGGTATTTTTTGCTGTCCCCTTTTGGGATATAACCCCTCACTTATTTTCTTGGTGACAGGTGGTTATTGAAACAAGAAGCCAGAGGAAGTCTTCCCAATAAAGATACAGAAAACAACAAAAACACTTTTGTAGCAGAGTGGCGAAGGGTTAGAGCCTCTGTCAGGTTTTTATTGCTGTTTCTCTGTTTGGAATTCTACCTTCACTTCTTTTCCTGGTGACAGGTGGACCTCGAGACAGTAAGTAAGGAGAAATGTAACTACAGGGAAAAATATGTTTTAAACTCTATCCTCTCAATCCAAATGTAAGGTTTTGGATAGAGTACCACTCCAAACCCTTTTAAAATAGCCCTCTTTGGCTATCCACTATTTGTGACTGTCCCACTCAAACAGGGCAGTAATGGGTATATAATAATTACCTTTACTCTTCTTATAGTAGGATCATTAAAACAAAAACACATGATGTGATAAATATACATTCTTTTTTGCAGTTTTACAGTTCTGCTTCATGTTTGGTTCATGGTATCATTTATTTGTCATGTATTCACATTAAAATTTTGATTACTTTAAAGCTGAACTCTGAGATACGCAAATACACAAAGGACTGCAAGTTTCAAGCAACATTGAATACTAGAGGCATGTGTATCTTTACTTGAACGTTGGTATCTTTTGTGTATTTCTTGCATATCCATTCAGTAATCTAGTATAAAACATTGCTTCTGTGCAGGAGCTTCCTGTGATAAAGACCGGTCACTGTTACTCTCTCTCCTTGTGTAGGGTGACTGGTCTTATCTCCTCCCCCTTCTGTAGTTCTGGAGGCAACCTGTACTAGGTGGACCTGCTGGGCTCCTCCCGATAAAGACCGGTCACTGTTACTCTCTCCCCTTGTGTAGAGTGACTGGTCTTATCTCCTCCCCCTTCTGTAGTTCTGGAGGCAACCTGTACTAGGTGGACCTGCTGGGCTCCTCCCACAGCTCTGCTCTCTGCACAGGCTATGTACTGTGATGATGTCCCTGCTGCTTTACAAGGTGATAACTAGGTTTGAAAGGCCTTTGGTGCACACAAAGTGGATTTATATTCTTTTTTAAAATTGGAGACTATATCTTTATACCTTATAAATAAAAAGTTTTTGTACCTGTTGTTTAGCAATAAACCACTTAGTCTTATTATAACAGGGAAAACTATATACTGAATAGATAAGCACCCTAACTTCAAGAATACAAGTAAATACGGGAAAACCTATTTAGTTAGTATGTATTATATTGTGCTGCACAATTGGTGACAACATTTAAACAAGTGGTAGAAATGCCTAGCATTGTTCCCATGCACTTAAATTGAAACGAAACCCCCAGAAATACTCGCCTCCACCTTCCAGGGATTCGGTGGTTACATTCCTCAGCGGTTGTCATCTTCTTTCAGGGGCTGGGTTTTCGGCCTCCTGATTGACTGGCAGGGGGGAAAGGGGGTGACCTCATTCTGCGCATGCACACAGGATTCAGTCATTGAGGTATAGCCAGATCGTGTCAGGAATGCACGCTGAGCTGCCAATGCACAGCTTAGTGTGCATTCAATAGAAGACTGTGAGCAGTTAGGTAAAAGTGTGTGTGTTATTGCAGAAGAGACATAGCATATCTATAATACAATAAAGAGTTGCCTGCATGCAGTCTTTAAAAACAGGTGACTGCAATTGAACAGTGTGTTTTGTAGTTTAGGTGATGAACATCGAGCAGTTTCATGACTGCAGAAGTTGACTAGTCATGTGTAGGGATACACTGGCCTTCAAAAATGCCTGAGGATGGTTGTATCACCCCCAAATGTCTGACTATCTTTTACATTCTGTAGCTTTTTTGTTGTCCCTGAGGCAGTACAAACAGCTCCTAAAACATGATGATAAATAAGGCCATATGAGGCTTCTTCAGTAAAGCAGAGCCAAGAGCTGTAAATCTTTTTTTCTTTTATTAAAACAATTCTCTGCATTAAGATAAAAAAAACTTCTGTGATCAGCCCCCCAGCCCTCCTAAATACTTACCCGAGTCTGATCTCGATCCAGTGCTCCTGCTGTTGTCAATAACATCCAGTGAGGAGGGAGTGGGGAGTGCAGCCAAGCTGCGCTGTGTGTGTCAATAGACTGCTGGGGCGATTGGGCTGGGGACGACTGGGGATTAAGACCACATGAGTGCCAGGAGAGGAGGATCAGGGCCACTATGTGCAAAACGATTGCACAGAGCAGGTGAATATGACATGTTTATTATGTTTAAAAAAATCACAATCATTTTAACTGATCTGACTTAAAGAATGCAAAAATGTGTTTGCAGTTACTGCATTTTGCATTAACTTTTTTCACTCTTTGCATTTTTTTACTGTATGAATACATGATTTCTAGGCATTAGTGTATACTGAAAGGATATTTTAAATTACCGTAGTGTTCCATCCCTGTGTAAAGTCTTCATCTGATATCAAAGCCTAATGACTTTTTATGTACTTAGATCTTGCACTAATGGACAACATACACTGTCCAACACACTACTGATTTCAATTTTTAATAACCTCCCATCTCTTCTGTCATGCTGCCCCTTCTGTCTGATCTGAGGAGTGCTGTTTTTGCATGCTAATAAAAGGCATGAAGCACTTACAAATGAGTTTAATCCTTTGCGCAACATTTTTGAGAATGCTTGAATTTTGTAATTAATACTATCATCATGCAAAAATGCTGGAACTTTTTGCAGTTGAGCCGAATAAAGCTTTTAACAAAATATGGTATTGCTTTATTGAGTTCATGTGTGAGTTTATCTGTATTTTTTGTTGACTTTTTAATGAGAGCTATTCTGGGAAACATGAAAAACAGATCCTTGGACTGCTTAGTTCCCTTGCACATTAGTTGTTTGACCCATGTGCATACAATCCCAGCATTTAAGAGCACTTAGAAATAACATATGCAGTGTCCAGCCCCACTGCCTGCAGCCTGTCAAAGTCAATGGCAGGCTGAAATACCCTGCTGCTGGATGGGGCTGAATGCTGTACCGAGTGGTACCATTTGGGTTCAGGGACGTATGCCCGGAATGTAAGTCTTCTCCGTTCTGGACATACATCCCTAAACACATAGGTCGCTAATCCTGAGTACTACATGGTACAGCTTTCAGCCCAGTTGCAGCTTATGTTAACCTGCCATAAGCTTTGACAGAAGGTGGGGCTGGATGCCACACCTGTGCCTCCTGGGTGCACTGAAATTGGATTGGAGGCACACATTCTAAATGCCTAGTGTGTAAGAGACCTATTACTGTCTAACAAATGCATTGCAACTATGCTACAGTCTCTGTAAACCACTGGGGCCCCATTGCAGAGTGATACTTACATGTGAGATGCATATGTCTGCTCCCTGAATCTGTCCTGTGTAACTTCCTCTTTTTTATTAATTGGCAATTAAAGTGGATGTCCACCCACCACTGCTAAAATTAAAAGCCAGCAGCTACATATACTGCCGATCCAGCGATGTCAGCACCGCAGCTGTTGTTTCCATCAGCTGTCGGGTGCTGCTGCCACCATTGCCGGTAAAGGCTTCACGCCGGGTCCCTACTGCTCATGCACGAGGCACCACTGCGCTCTCCTACTGGCCCGGTGGCGGGGGAAGGAGGAGGAAGCTGAGCTGCTGACGCAATTCGCCGTGGCCCGGTCTCCCAAAAGGGGGACAGGTACCCTCCCCCCCCCGAAAGGTGCCAAATGTGGCACCAGAGCGGGGGGGGAAGAGACAAATGAACGGAAGTTCCTCTTTTGGGTGGAACTCTGCTTTTTATTTAATCTTCCAAGGCTGGTTCTAATTTAAGTGTAGACTTTGAGCCATATACAATTTGATATAACTAACTTTTTGTGTGTGAGAGAAAGCTCAGTTTACAGTAGGTGTGTGTGGGAATATCTCTCTGCAAACAGGTAAGAAAAGTGGGTTCCTGTATAACCAAATTCCCAACAAAAGTGATTGTAGCAGAATAGTATTCTATAGCAATCCCCGAACAAAAAACTGAAGACCAGTGCTGGTAGTAAGTGTTTCTATTTTAAGACTTACATGTTAGTTTTCACTGTCTCTGTGCCTTTACGCTTATATGTCCCTTCTTCTTGCATGAATAAAAGACATGTTTGGAATTCTGTAGGTTTGCTGTGCATGTGTGCTCTACATAGAAGTTTAAAAAAAGAGGATATAAATCTGGAGCATTGAAATAGGTTGGTTAGATGGTTTCTCAAGCAGTGAAATGCATAATTTGAAACACCTTCTGGAAATATAAGGGGATGACATCTGTAACTGTAGATTCAGGAAACAATGGTTTTGAGTATACCTAATACCTCTGCACACTCTTGGCATCTCCATAAAAAATGCTATTGACAAAGATGACTTTTTAGTTGATGGTATTTAATTGCTTTGAAATAAGAAAGATGCGGGAGGTTGTCCTGGTATACACCCAGTCTTGCAGAATGTAAGCAGGCTGTGTGACCATCACAGGAAATTATAATTATTTGATGGTTGGAGCTCACCACCACCATCAGCTGTAGTGGTGAGGCTTGTGCATATGTAATTTGTATACAGAAGCTGATTTAATTGCAGCCATGTTCTGACTGCCTTTCAGTACTTGGGGCAGCTGTCACACCCTAATGCCAATTCTGGACGAATATTTATGTTTATTTGAATAGAGACAAGGCTGTAGGAGTGTGGCACAGGCAGATGTTGCCAGCATTGCCTAGCCTAGAAGCATGGCGGGATTGGATTAGTTTTTCTTTTTTTTAATATGTCCAGTTGACATTCCCCTGTAAGCATTCATCTAACACTGGTCTGCCTGAACCCATAGACATAAGATCATTGGCTGCTCTAGCCTAAATCAACTGGATTGTAGCATGCCTAACTACTCTGTTTTGTTTTCTTCTGCTTGTGGTAGAATAGAAGCTTAAAAGATTGTGTATATGTAGGGGTGGGTGGCGCTGCCCCTCACATGAAGAATGATCCTCTACAGTGAGTCACTCCTCCCAGGTGAATATGCAATAGATGGGTGATGATTACTTCAGGTGGCGCTGCCGTCACCTGAAGGGTGATTCTCCAATAGGTCACTCTTCTCAGATGGATGGTGAGTAATTTCCCAATATATGAGGTAGATATCATAGAAGGTGTTCTCACCCTGTGACCTATATCAAATAGTGTATTAATGGTGCTCTATTGTGCTGTTTACAACCATATCAAAGTAAACTCATCAAATCTACAAAGGCAATCAAATTTCATCCTAAATAATTAATCCCAAACAATATGTAGTAAATGTGCAAAATAATATATGATAGAAAATATATGATAAAAAATTAATTATCGTAGAAATAAATAAGGTTAAAGTTCAGTGAAAAAAGTATAAAAAATGAAAAAAGTAAATCAATTATAAAGTTCAATCTCAAGAAGTGCAAAATGGCAAAATTTCAGGTGACTTGTGCTTGTCCAAAGTGACTTGTGCCTAGGTTTAGCCACAGGTTTGCAGTAAATCAAGAGACCTCCTGTACTCCCCCTCAGTTCCCCACTCACCAGATTCTTGCACCCTGATGTCGCGTACACAGGGGTGGACTTTTCGACGGACTAGGTCCGGCTGACTTTTCGGACAGACTTTCGAATGAACGGAGTTGCCTACACACGATCAACCAAAGTCCAACGGATTCGTACGTGATGACGTACGACCGGACGAAAATAAGGAAGTTCATAGCCAGTAGCCAATAGCTGCCCTAGCATCGTTTTTTGTCCGTCGGACTAGCATACAGACGAGCGGACTTTTCGA
Source organism: Aquarana catesbeiana (assembly GCF_042186555.1). Lineage (NCBI taxonomy): Eukaryota > Metazoa > Chordata > Amphibia > Anura > Ranidae > Aquarana > Aquarana catesbeiana. The sequence goes on along the minus strand of NC_133331.1, from coordinate 103,697,172 downwards.
CTCGAGTCCGTCAGAAAGATTTGAAACATGTTTTATTTCTAGGACCGTCAGACTTTTGGGAAAAAAAAGTCCGCTGGAGCCCACACATGGTCGAATTGTCCGACGGAGTCCGGTCTGCCGGACCTAGTCCATCAAAGTCCGCTTGTGTGTACGCGGCATTACAGGGGTAAACCGCATGTAGTGAGTGTACTGGCTGTACTCAGAGCACCTCTGTACTGTACTCTGTACTCTCACTGTACCTCCTCCTTGGCTCAGCAAACACTGGGGTATCCGGATCCTTCTGCCCCTCCAGGGGTAAATCGCTTCCACTAGATGAGGTTACAGTAATCACCTTTTCTGTATCGAACCATAGGATATCTTTCCGTAGTGGCTGCCAGGAAATGGAAGCTTAGTGTGGTACTCCTGATTTGTAAATTTTTAGCTCACCCATCACTTTCTTGCCCTGTTGAGCTGATCGCTGATACAAGTGAGAGTGAATTTCTTCAACGGGGACACAAAAGCAGTAAACAATAGTTACTGAACAGTGGTTCTAAAGGCTCATTCACACTATGGCCTTTCCCAGACTTTGTTTTTGAAGAGTTTCTGATCCCTACCAAGCTCCCTGCAAACACTGGGGCTGAATTTGTAAACTACCTTTAATATTTGTATGTGTGTAACGCAAAGTATGCAGCAGAATACACAGTCAAAGCATATTTGAAATGTACTACCTGCCCAAGTATCTGTAATTCTGTTTTGCCAGTCTTCTAATCCAGACACCCCAGCAACACTGCATAGCCAGTTCCTACATTTCTTGGCAGACTAAATTGCAGATAAGCAATACAGTTTGGTCTGGGATGGGATAACAAAGGAGCAGGAGGACACTGGTGAGATCATCTGTGGGCTTTCTCCTCCTCTATGGCTCACACAGTTACTCTTTTCTCCCCTAGGTTGTTGTGATACAAAGAATACACAATAGCATAAGTAATATAATAATTGTTTAATTAATACACAACAAATTGTGTTTTTTTCTATATTTTCTTGTTGTTAAGTTTCAAATACAGAGACTTAGTCCAAAAGTGAAAGCACCTGACCAACAATCTCCATTTAGATAGTAAAGGTGGTATTAAAAAGTAAATGTGAGAAATGTATTTTGTATGAAAGGTATTTGTTATAAGAAAGGTAGTAGTAGGTTAAAGAATGATGTCATGGAATAATTGTAATGATCACCAGTAACAAGACATGCATTAAAGGGGAACCTATGAAATCATGTATATAGTTGCATACTGGGCCTTTTTGACAGCCAAAGCTTGCACCGTTTCCTGCCTCTTGCACATTCCTTTTGTTCCAAGAGGCAGCCTATCATAGTGACTAACCAACAGGGACGGGGATAGCAGCAAGCTCCAGTATTGCCCAGAACTCTCTGGGCTTTGCCTGTTAAAATGGATGGGCTTTCTGTTGTAACTGCAGGCTCTTGGAGGTAGCTGCAGGTATGCTGGAAAATTAGCAGCAACAAATCTTTTATTTTTTTTATATATATAAAAAAAACAAATCTGTTTACTGCATGTGAGCCAAGCAGTTCACAAATGGTTGTCATGGCTGCAGCTGGGATCATTATATTGAATATGGTTAGATTTTAAAGGTGTCTGTGAGGTCTTCTGGCTTAGCCCAAACCTTAGTTGGAGTACTTGCGTTGACATACACAATGATTAGCCACACAACTGGACTATGCCTCTTTTACTAGGTGAAAACTATTTATTGGTGCTTGAATGTTTTAGGACTGACTGTACAAGTGTTTCCCATTGGTCTAATACTCCAAGTATCTGTTTCTACATTCTTTGTTCATGCAGATTTTTTTGAATGGGGTTTAGCTAGGAAGGGAAACTCTTGTGTGTGTAATTATGCTGTGGTGGAAGCATTCATCCTTCAACTCTTCTGGTATACTATATTCCGGATGATTTATAGGTTGAACTCATAATCTAAGCACTAGTATGTGGAGTGAGTTAAGGAATGGCTACTTTCGTTATGGTCTTTTTACACTGTTTTTCTTTAAAGTGACTTGGCCTTTAAATTTTTTCCTTGAAGTGATCTATAGGGAGTGTGAGATACCCAGTCTTTCGCTATGTGCTGTGGTTCCTTCTGCCAGACCCTACATCAGTGGTTGTCTTGTAGGGGCAAGTGAAAAAAACCACAAAGACCAGAGGGAGACCATAAATCCAATTCTCTTGAAAGGTCCTTCAGTAAGAAGGGTGGTGAGAGAGTAAAGTAGTAATTCTTTTTTTTTTTTGCAGGGAGAGCTTTTCTTAAGTTCTTTAATGTCGTGATTCTGTCACTTGGAGTTGGAAAAAATAAACCTAAAACAAGCAGCCTGCAAAAAGATACCTCTCCAGAGACTAGTCCTTACTTTGCTTCAACAGCTGCAGCTTCCTGAAGAATCTTCACATCTGACACACTTCAGGAAGATGGGAAACTCGCATAGTTTAGACCTAGGGACCATGTTCATGAAAGGTGCCTTGATGCATCTATGTGGCTGTTAGCTATGTTTGTAAATGTAAGTACCTAAGACCTCTGTTTTTAACCAGAATTTGAACCAGATTATGTATGAATTTTATGCTGACTAGCTTAAAAGTGTACAGAGGAACCCATTTTGTACACTTTTATGTGCTTCAAGTGCCTGGTCCCCCTTGTGTACCCTGGTTCCTCCTGCTGGTCCCTACATCACTACTGTATCCTGTAGTATTATTTGGACTGGCCAGTGTAACCACAGTGCTTGGTGGTGGGGGACTTGGAGGATGTGGCTCTTGGGGCAAAGTGCAGATTGACACCTGCTGGAGAAGTGAGTTTTAAAGGGGTTCTAAGCAGCAGCCCCCCAGAGCCCCCCTTTTACTTACCTGAACCCGATCTTTCCAGCAACGAGAATGAGCACAGCAGCTCATTATACTGCGGCAGGCAGGCCACCCGCGCTCATGGGAAAGAGAGCCAGAATGGGGATCTGTCAATGTAAACAGACAGATCCCCATTCTGACAGGGGAGGAGAGAAAGATCTCCTGTTCCTAGTGATCTCTCTCCTCCTCCAGTCAGTCCCATCCCCCACAGTTAGAAACACACCTCCCAGGGAACACATTTAATCCCTTGATCGCCCCCTAGTGTTAACTAATTCCATGCTAGTGCCATTCACACAGTAATCAGTGCATTTTTATAGCACTGATCGCTGTATAAATGTCAATGGTCCCAAAAAAGTGTCAAAAGTGTCCGATCTGTCTGCCGCTAAAAATTGCAGATTACCGCCATTACTATTAAAAAAAAATTAATAATAAAAATGCCATAAATCTTTTTCTATTTTGTCAACGCTATAACTTTTGCGCAAAGCAATCAATATACGCTTATTGCGATTTTTTTTTACCAAAAATATGTAGAAGAATATTTATTGGTCTAAACTGATGAAGAAATGTTATTGTTTTTTTTTCCTGTATTTGGTTACCCTGACATAACCTACATCACTTTTTCCCCAGCCTCTTGTTCTGAATGCATTAATTAATGACTATCCACACATTGTGTGGCTCTTCTCTATTATCTTGATATTGGAAGAGACAAAGCACAGTGTATCTTTTTAATTAGCTTTCTTATCAGATGACTTTTAAATAATACATCTCTGATAAAAGAATTAGAATGGAGTTGATTACAAAACATGTTAAGAGGCAAGTTGACAATGAGATAATTAATGTTGAACTAATTACTTGATTTTTAATGATCTTTTTTAGAAGCATCTGCTTTTTTCACTCCACTTTCAAGAAAATTATCATCTTATTAAAACATTGAACAGGAGTCATTTTTAAAGTCCGACTATAATTTCTCTCATGTAGAAAATAATGTACGGATGACCAAATTCTGATATAGACTACCTTTATTAAATCCTGTCCATAAAAACAAGGTGAAGTGGTGGAACAAGGACAGCTACAATATTTTGCACTTACAACTGCTTAATCATAGCTGTCAGAATTCTATTTGTCTTGAACTTCATTGCGGACATCTTTCTCATGTCGATGCCCCTTTGCTGCTCATACAAGAACTGGGGGATGTAGATGTCACTGGGACAGTATGGCAAAGACAGCAATAAAAACATAGCCAGAAGTAGTGACCTTTCCCCACACTACTAATGTATTCTTGCCCAATTGTTGTCACCGTTGGAGAGATACAAAGAGAAGGAGAAACAAAAAGGTCACAAAAGGCGTTAAAACTCTGGCAAAGGCTCTAACCTTTCCAGCCTTTCCAAAAAAATAAAAATAAATAATATCTAAAATTAAAGTTGAGCTTTAATTGTTTGTCTTAGCTGAAAAACATAGGGATGTTATGTGGATTTGCCAGAATTTTATCGCCATTTGCGACATTGTTTATTTTGGCAGCCCAGATCTAACGCGCTTGCGTGCAGTGCACTGCAACACATGGTAATGCACTACCATGCATACTGGTTCACTTTGTTGGGAATTATCTATTTTTCATCCATTCCTCTGTTACCAGCCTATTCAAAATGTATACGCTGCCGCTATACAGTTGGCATTGACATGTGAAATAACGTGTAATAATTCAACTCACAGGACAAGAGAAATGTAAAAGGGGCCTTCTGGTGGCTACACAGTCATATTTAACATACAAATCTATACCTTTGCTTATACATAGTGTGATATGGGATGATTATGCTTACTCTGGCAGATGCGTTTTTGGGAAGTCCATGCCAGTCTGAACTGTGTTTTAAAGGCTTGTCAGCCAGTCTTTACAAATTTGCCCAAGCAGAGGTTTCAGCTTCGAAAAGCTTTAGCTCTACAAAAGTCAGACAGCCTGTCCGACAGACTTTCAACGGACTTTTGGCAGACTTGCGGCGGACTTGCGGCAGACTTTCTTACGAACGGACTTGCCTACATACGATCACACAAAAGTCCGACGGATTCGTACGTGAACTGTGTTTTAAAGGCTCGTCAGCCAGTCTTTACAAATTTGCCCAAGCAGAGGTTTCAGCTTCGAAAAGCAAACAGTCAATGAAAATGCCAAGTCACCTGGATCTCATCAGCGTCAGTGCTGCTCTCTTTGGTCTCCCAGACCATGGGCTATCCAGGCTCACTCAACCTTTATGCCGCGTACACACGGTCAGACTTTTCGTCTACAAAAGTCAGACAGCCTGTCCGGCAGACTTTCTTACGAACGGACTTGCCTACATACGATCACACAAAAGTCCGACGGATTCGTACGTGATGACGTACACCGGACTAAGATAAGGAAGTTGATAGCCAGTAGCCAATAGCTGCCCTAGCGTGGGTTTTTGTCCGTCGGACTAGCACACAGACGAGCGGATTTCTGGGTCCAGCGTAGTTACGACGTAAAGATTTGAAGCATGTTTCAAATCTAAAGTCCGTCAGATTTGAGGCTGGAAAAGTCCGAAGCCCACACACGATCGGATTGTCAGCCAGCTTTAGTCCGTCGGCGTCCGTCGGACTTTTGTAGACGAAAAGTCAGACCGTGTGTATGCGGCATTAGTTACAGCACCTTGCTTCATGGGCCCACTCCTGGCCTTTATACAGGGGTTCTGCTGACACCCTGGGCTCTCTCACTCCTCCGAGACTTAGTTCCCTCACTCCCATAGACTTACTTAGTCTCCCAGACCTTCTGTTGGTCTCTCAGACTTACATAGCTGCCTCAATTATCTCAGTCTCAAGGACATAGAACCCTTCCAACATGGAGTGCAGTCTTTCACATAGAGCACCTCAATCTCCAGACAGGGCCATGTACCTGTCTTCAACCGAAGCCTTTGTCAAATGGGATCCCTGAGCTATGCACGGCCTTGCTTATAATGACCCTGCACACCCGTGAATTGACACAGCCTTCAGGCCTCCATCAAAACCCGGGTACAGGACAGGCCCAATCATGGATTACAAAACCCAAAGAAAGCTTAAAAACAGCTTTCTCTGCTCACAATAAACATGAACGAGCTTTTTAAACTGTACCTTTAAGAATCCTGTGTCATTTCTATATCCATTTCCTAAACTCACACCATGACAGAGCCTCCCACTGTCTCAATAGTTTTGCAAATCATGTGATTAAGCAAACCTACCTATCACAAATACGGACCAACTAAACTGTTGATATAAAGAAAAAGACAGAAGCAGAGATTACCCTTCAATTAAAATTGCATGTCCAAATGATTAACCCAAGATACATCTGAAAGTCAGGGGAAATCTCTTCAAAGTGTGGGAAAACCTCATTTAGACAGTTATCACTACAAGAGGTTTCCCCATGGTAAGACATCCGTTCTTATTCTGTTCAAATGGCAACATAAATATTTGTGTTCTCCCTAAGTTCAAGTCCCGTTGACAATGGTGCCAAGAACAAATAGAGTGTGAATCTACCCAACAGGGACACAGCGAAAAAAAAAAATGGACAGGGTTGACAACCTTTCTTTAATCTATCAAAAACAAAAAAAAACTTTAAAAAAATCATATATCATATATTTTACCTGAGTATAGGAAGAGCTACATTCTATGGGCTCTGCCTGGTGTTACTATGGTTTCCTGAGGCACCATATCACCTGTGCTCCATATCTCCCACACTTTGGAGAACATTGGTCTAATGTCTATAGGTACAATATATTTAGACTTAACTAACGGCAAAACTTTTTTTTCTGTTTGAAAAGAGGGGTGAGGGGCTAAACCAATGTTTTGTCTTAGTAACTTTCTTTGTTTTGTCTTCGTAAGAAGTGTCCTTGTTAGGGACATTGACTCTCTTTAACTGTCACCAATGTAACCAGGAAAAGTGAGGGTAAATTCAAAATTTTGAGCTGCCACCAGAACAGGAACAGAGGAGGAATCTTCCAATGAGGACATTTATTCTTGTGACAAGTCTCTACAAGAGGATTCCCCTCACATTTAACAGATATCCTATCACTTCCTACTGTGTCTACAAGACAAAAGGTGAAGGGTAATCTCCATTATGAGATACAGATTACAATAAAAAAAAAACAAAAAAAAAACTTAAAGTGCATTTAACCCTCCCTACGCTATCCAAATTATATTTTTAAAAAAATGTTGGATTTAGATATACTTTAATGGCATTTTGACAACCAGATTATGTACAATGTTGGTTTTTCTAGGATAAGAAAGATTACTGTATCTTCCATTATTTTTAGCTGATGTTTTCTGTAACTGAATGATACAATATTTACTTTTTTTCATCTGTGGTAAAGAAGGGTTAGAGTTAAGCAAATGCTCTTAATTTGGAATATGTTTAATTTATTTCCCACAATAAATTCTCCCAAGCATGTTTTTATATGGCTGTCTTCCTATTTCCTCTTCCTGCAGATGTGTTATTTGAAATTTTCTGTTAATGAAAAGCAGAATAAAGATTTTCTGTTTTCTGTTAATGTTTGTAGCCAGATGGAATTTCCCAGCCTTGTCATTTTCACTTTTTTCCACAGTCATGTTATAGAGAAGTGTCATTCATTTCCCCCATATAGCTGTTTGGCTTTTTTTTCTCATCTGGAACACATCAAAAAGGCCTCCTGTGTGGTTCAGCCCTTTCCTCTTTCACTCGGGAGAACTTCTCACACTGAGACTTTGTACAACATCTACTCAATGTGGAAATGTCAGGTTTCCCTAGTGATTTTTTAATAAGCAACAAATCCAGACTATTTATCTGCCTACGTTTACAAAGCAGTGACTTTACACTATATTTAGCTGAGCATAAAAGTTAAAAAATCACATAGTAAACAGAACCCCAACCCAATTCATGGCAGCACAATACACGGTTAACAGGCTCTGTTGAAAAGAATCATTTTTCTCATTAATTTTGCTATGGATGAAATATAGAACAATAGACAATGCCTTATTGGGTTTAGGCACACAATAGTACCAGAACAGATTGCTTTATATTGACCTTTCAACTAAAGTTCAATTTCCTACTCATATTACTTCCCAGATCTTGACAGGGGCCTACCCCCTCCACCACCTGCTAATAACAGTAAGAACGACTGCTGTGCACCCAATGCTTAATGATTGATCTTAGACCCCAAATCACTAGACAAGTATTGACAATGTACTGTTATATATGTAGCACTGCCCCTCCGTAGAGATTTCTGTGTATAGACTTCCCTGGGCTTTTCCCCTTCTTATCTTGCAGCCAGTTACTAAGGGTTTTCACACAACCGCCCGTTCTCTCATCCGCTTGTTTTTTTTGGTATTTATTGTTGGAACTTGGATAGGAGAAGGGAATAGTGGGATACTCCAACTGGAACTAATTACAATCGAGGACAACTCTCACTGGGCCTTACAGGTTAGATGTGGTAACAGGTTTGCTGTTATCCCATACTGCCACTTGTATGGAAGAAATAAGTCTTTTGCTTGCTCTAGTAACAGACTTGATGCAACTACCTTATCTTCAGGACACCCATCCACTGACTCGCTAGCTGAAGGGATGGCCCTCACAAGACCGGCCTCATAACACCGATCTGTACTCACTGTAGGCAGAATCAGATCCTTCCTGGTGTGTCTCCCTTTCAGTCAGCTCTGCAGGACCTCTGGGTTCAGCTTCACTCAGATTCAGGCCAACAGGTCGATCACCTGAGGCCGCAAGGCAGCCTTTACAGAGAAGAAGCAGCTGCCCCCTCCCTTTGGGACCCCGCTCTCCAGCTGAAGGAGTCACCCAGCATGCATTGAGGCACTGTCCTCTGCCAATAGCCAGGGCTGTAACAATGCCTATGCTCTCACTTGTCAGGTTACTTCCCACTGTCCAATATGCCCCCCTATTGGACCAGTGTTAAACATTCAGACCATATGCGCTGCATCTGAGCACCATGAGCAGACCCTATCAATGGATCCTGCTCCCTGGTAGGCAGAGAGCATTCTAAATTTACCTAGCAATCTTCCTGATAGGCAGAAAGACCCAAAACTATACTCTCTTCTAGCACCTACCTAGGAGGGTGCTACATCCACCCCCCACCAAAATAAGCCATGTCCTCACTGGCTTCAGGCATCCGCCCCTACAAAAATACCCATACAAAAATTTACAAGGAGTTTCCCACAAACTTGGAAAGGGGGAAAAAGGAAAGTAACATATGTACAAGGCAATAGGGCATACCCCATATGTAGCCAGTAAGCACAATAATTTAAGTGAAAAAATATCTGCTGTACAAAGATATTTACAAGTTTCTCAAAAGAGTATCTACCAAGTGCACTATATTAGTGCACCCCCCGCCAAACATAGAATGATTGGTAGGGAAATGGTTAAGTACCCTAACTAATTATACTACGACAATATCATTATGTATCTACAATAATGTTTCCATAGGCAACTTCCAATGAGGCATAATGACTCCTTGCAAAACTGCAAACAAAACACAAACATATAGCAACTGTACAGTCTATCATACCTACAGTGAGACTGTCCTCTCTGCAGAGGTGACTTTCTCACCTAAACAGACACCTATCATTAACATTCACATAGAGATAGTGGATGTGTCCAAAGGTCAACTCTTGAGCTGTTGTCCCCTTGTGTTTCTGTAAAAGACAAACAGAACAATCTACCGGTCTAGCTAAGCATTTGTTCCATGACAATCATATGTTTAATGATGAACGAAGAAGTCTGGACAGCCGCACACAACCGATCACGAAGTACACAGGGCACCACGGTAAGGTGGTATAGAGAAACAGTAGATGCATTTCACAGTTAAACTAAGTGCTTACTCATAGCTATGAGTAAGCACTTAGTTCAAGTGTGAAACGCATCAGCTGTTTCTCTGTACCAACTTACCATGGTGCCCTGTGTACTTCATGATCCCATTCTACGAATAAAGGCATATGAAATTTCTTCCGGTGTGCAGCTGTCCAGACTTCTTCGTTCATCTCTACCTATACAGGCATTAGCCAGCACCTGGGGCTCTCCCTTCTCTGGTGGTTAAGGACGTATGCATTTTGGTTTGGATTTACCTGAGCGGTGAAGTTCATATTACCATATGGCTAATAATAGGCAAAGTCACTCTTACATGCCAGGGTACTGACTTTCCTATTAGCCAAACCCACAAGTTAGGAGGAAGAGGTGCGGAGTCCATCCGACTGATGTTCGCAGTGTCCCTCTTTCTGCAGCACCGAGACAACACATGTTCTCCTTGCAGCCAGCTGTCATTGCTGGAGCCTTAGCAATAGCTTGCCTACTTGTGGGCGTCTGTAGACACTCTTTAAGGAAGCCCTTCTTTTTGTCACTCCCTTCTCTGAAGAGACAATGTGCCACTGCCATTTTCAGCTCGGCAGCAACTCACACAAATTTCTCTCAAAACTGTAGTGGCCCACTGGCCCAAAAGAATCTTTGCAAAGTGACCTTATTGAAGTATCTTCGCAAAGTGTCTTTAACTTAAGATTACTTTAGCAACTGTGATGGCCCAAAGGATCTTCGCAAAATGTCTTGAGCAAAGTATCTTCGCAAAGTGTCTTTAGTAACTAGGGGTTTACCCCCTCCAGGTAGCAGTCCCTGGCTTGAATAGAAGTCCTCTGCAGTAGAAGTTCTTTCCTCCTGAGTGGTGAAGCAATTTCAACTTCAGCAGCCCCTCCTCTATTTGCATAGGTAGAAGGGAAGGGGACTTTTAGCTCCAACAGCAACATGATAATTGTGGTAACTTTGTCAGGCTAAACAGCCCATTTATAATAAACAGTCTTTTCAAACTAACCAGGCAATTGGCAGACTCAGTAATAATGATCCAGATGTGGTATTCAGACAATCTTCCCTCCAGGACCCAGAATTCTGAGGGCCAAAGCTTGGCCTTTTCCATCTGACCGATTTACCTCTACACAGTCAATGTGTATGGATCTTTCTAGATTCCAATTTTCTTTAATGAATAGGAAGGTCTCCCATAACTGAGGCTTAGACTTTTTCCTGTGTGGCTTGGGGACATAGAGGAAGTCCCTAACGGCTTCATCACACGAAACTCCCCTCTTAGCCTTGATTTGTTCCATTACTTCCTGAGGAGCATAAGGATAATCATATACATATTCCATAGCTACCTTCCTCTGGATGTATGTCTGGAACCGAGAGAACCCAGGTGGGGTATATGGGATCTCCACATTAGTGATCAGGTTGAAGTAGGCATCGTTCTGCGCCCAGGCGTAAGTGCGGGATGGGGATAAATTTGGGACCTTTTTGCATAGGCCTCACAAAACCCGAGACTCCTTGCACAGCTCATGCGAATAACCTGAATCAGTCTCTTCACTAAGTGAACTGGAACTTGCAGGACTTTCTTTCCCCTCTGTTCCCCAATCCCACATGGTCTCCACCTCTGATCCCCATTCACTGATTCCCTCTTCCAGGGATCCAAATCGGCACTCGAATTGGGGGGACCCCACGTCGATTATGATCCCTGGTTTCTCCTCACTTGACGAACTGGATGACCCCAGCTAGATCCATCCAGCCCCCTCTGCCCATTTAAGGACTGGACTGTGCGTTGCTGTGACCAATGCACCCTGCGGCCACTGCCTGGCCACCACTACTTGGGTGTGCTGTACCTCTGAAATGTGGGTCTCTCTGGTCTGGCAGAAGGTCGTGTATGTTAGCACTACTGGTCCAGGCCCCAGTGGTGTTCTCGGCACTCCCCGTCCTCTCCCAAAGGGAATAGCTACAGTAGGTGTCAGCATCTCAGAGGTGGTCCCTGTCTCCCAATTCACATAGAACTTTCTTGGCTCTAGCTTTAGCAACATTCACTGCAGTGCCCACACTGTCCCCAAGCGCACAGCGACACAATCTGGCATCCTCTGCTGCACAGCGCCAAACTCCCTCGGGGGTGCCAACTGGACTCCTGTGTCCGTGAGTGTTGGTTTCTGTGTTACAGCCTGATCCGCAGGCTCTCCGCCAACATGTGTGATAGCCTCTGCACTCGGGCTCACTCCGGCATCTGCCATCTTGCTACTCCTCACACATGTCTCCTCAGCTATACCCGGCGGCAGAAGTGATGTCTCAGGTCCCTCCCACTGTTTGGATTGGCGGCCTGCAGGCGGTGACTCCACTCATGTCCCCAGACTAGCTGACTCTCTGGCGGTGGCTCTTCCTGCTAGGCAGATCTCTTTGGCGCGCTCTTTCCTGCGCGGAACAGTAACCCCTTCGCTGTTGCCCTCATAACACTGTTTAACATACACAAATGGTACTGCAGTACAGATAGTGTTCCCTGCCACACATCCACATACATCTGCCTCTTCTGCTTCTACTTGAGTCCCGGTCACACTTTCTGGCTCACATGTCAACCGAACCTCCTCACTGCTGCTGGAAACTATTCTGCTGCTACCGACTGTACAGTAGACATTTTCTTCTGCAGCACATGCACTGATAACTGTGAAGCTGACACCATTCTCTTCTACAGTGCAACACATCCTTTCTTCAATTACACTCCTGCAACTTACATAAAATGACATGGCGTTTGTCACGTACCTGACGGTAGAGCCTGATATGCAGGGAACGGCCTCTCTTGCTCCTCTGATTCTGGCCCCCTGATAGAGTAGACAGGAGGAGCAGAAGTGCAGAGTCGCACAAGTGCCAAACAGTTCGTCTTCACTGTAATGTAGCAGCAGGTGGCACGGTGCTGGAGCAGGGTTCTCCAATGAGCGGAAGATGCAGGTCGGGCAAGCCGGGTCAAACACTGGCGGGAACGTCAGGAGCAGAAGCGGAGGCAGGTGCGTAGTCTGGATGCAGGCAGGGTCGGCAACGGGCTGGCAGCCTGGTAGTAGAAGGAGCAGGCAGATGCGGAGTCAGAACAAGCCGGGTCAGATGCAGGCAGCAGGTAGCAGAGTCAGAGGCAAGCCGGGTCAGTAAACAGGTGCAGGTATCACGGGTAAAGCAGGCAGGAACACACAGGAAAGCTGTAGAACGGACAGCACTGGATGCAAGCACAGACCAAGTTTAATTAGCCTCTTGGTAATGTGCACACAGGTGCACCAAAGGTGTTCTGGCAGAGGCTGAGGTCACAGGTCGACTTCTCTGTCGGCCATCTTGAGTACTGGCTGGTCTTCCCTGACATTGCCCCCCCTAACGGGCAGCCTCCGGATGCCCAATCTGGCTACTTTGTCAGAAAAGGTCCTCTTAAAGGTTCGGTTCAGTTCTTGGGCATGAATGTTGGTTTCAGGTTCCCACGAGTTGTCTTCAGGACCATAACCCTTCCACTTAATAAGGTATTGAACTTGACCTCTCCTTCTCCTGTAATCTAAAATCGCCTCTATTTCAAATTCCTCTTCGCCATCTACCACCACAGGTTCGGGTGGCTCTGTATTCCGATCCGGAAAAGAGTTGGGGATGGAGGGCTTCAGTAAGGTTATATGAAACACAGGGTGGATCCTGAAGGCCTCCGGTAACTCCAGCTCATAGGCAACATCGTTAATTCGTCTCTTTACAGGAAACGGTCCCACGAATCTGGGGCCTAATTTCCTTGAGGGACAGGTTAGTTTCAGATTTGTTGTGGCTAACCAGACTTGGTCCCCCGGGTTCAGGATCAGGTCCCCTCTTCTCTTCTTATCGAAGATTTGTTTGATATAAGCTTGAGTCTTGGCCATTGTCTCTTGTAGCAGCTTGTTGTTGGATCTAAAGAAATCCAATGTTTCAAGTACAGCGGGTACCGGGCATTCCGGAATGTTATTAAACAGAAGGGACGGGTGAAAACCGTAGTTTGCGAAGAAGGGAGATTGTTTCGTGGCTGAATGATAAGAATTATTGTAGGCAAACTCGGCTAAAGGAAGTAAGGACACCCAATCTTGTGAAAAGGAGGAGAAGCAGTGCAGATATTGTTCCAGTGTCTGGTTGGTCCTTTCTGTCTGACCATTAGTCTGCGGATGATAGGCTGAAGAGAATGAAAGTTCAATACCCAAGGATTCAGACAAGGATCTCCAGAATCTGAAGGTGAACTGGACCCCTCTGAGACGATGTTAGCCGGAACCCCATGGAGTCTTATAACCTCTCTGATGAAGATCCGCGCCGTCTCTTGTGCAGAAGGGGTGCCCTTCATAGGAATGAAGCGGGCCATCTTGAACAATCAATCAACGATTACAAAGATAGTACTGTATCCCTCGAATGGGGGCAGTTCCACAATGAAGTCAGTTGAAATCATTCTCCATGGTCTGTTCGGGACAGCTAATGGCTTCAACAGACCCCAGGCCCTGGATTTGCTGTTCTTATTACGGATGCAGGTGGTGCACGATTCCACATATCTCCTACAGTCTCTTGCCACTCCCGGCCACCAGAAGGTTCGCTGCACCAATTCAGCAGTCTTGCTGACCCCAAAGTGTCCTGCCAGCGAGTGGTCGTGGCACATGCTCAACGTGGCATTTTGTAGATCCTCCGGCACGAAGACCTTATCCTCATACCAGAGTAGCCCTTCCTGTGTCCGTAAAGTGATCCCAGATGGTGTAGAACTCCTCACAGGGGCTTGTTTAATCTGCGTCATTAAGTCCCCTTGTAGGAGAAGGAAATTTCCCGAGGACAGGATCGTATCCGGGGGAGAGATGTCTTGGGATTTGCTAAACATGCGTGATAGCGCATCCGGCTTTATGTTCTTGGATCCAGGTCTGTATGTCAGATGGAAGGTAAATCTCGAAAAGAAAAGTGCCCACCTGGCCTGGCGAGGTCTCAATCTCTTTGCTGTTCTTAGATATTCGAGATTCTTGTGATCTGTGTAGATTAAGATTGGATGTGCTGCTTCCTCGAGAAGGTATCTCCATTCTTTTAATGCTGCCTTAATTGCTAAAAGTTTGCGATCCCCAACGTCGTAATTCTTCTCCGCGCTAGACAGTTTACGCGAGAAGAACGCGACTGGGTGCAACAGGGCCTTGGGGCCCTGTCTTTGGGACAAGATAGCTCCCACCGCAGTTTCCGAGGCATCCACTTCTAAGACATACAGTAAGGCCGAGTCCGGGTGCTTCAAGACGGGTGCGGATGTGAAAAACCTCTTCAGCGTTTCAAAGGCCGACTGAGCCTCTGGAGACCAGCGGAACCGGGACCCCTGTTTGGTAAGCTGTGTAATGGGGGCAATGATTGCTGAAAACCCCCGAATAAATTTTCGATAAAAGTTTGCAAAGCCTATGAAACGTTGAATACCTTTCTTGTCACATGGAGTAGGCCAGTCCAGGATAGCCGTTACCTTCTGGGGATCCATCCAGATACCTTTGGTGGAAATGATCAGACCCAGAAATTGGATACTCTGGCGTTCAGACTCGCACTTCTCGGGTTTGGCATATAATCCGTGTTGTCGAAGGTGGGTTAATACACTTCTCACGTGTCTGCGGTGGTGTTCTAGGGAGGAAGAAAAAATTAGCATATCATCAAGGTATACAATGACAAATAAGTCCAGGAAGTCTCTGAGAACATCATTAATGAAATGCTGGAAGGTAGCCGGAGAGTTGCAGAGCCCGAAGGGCATCACGAGATACTCGTAATGCCCAAATCGTGTGCGGAAAGCAGTCTTCCACTCATCTCCCTTCCGAATGCGCACCAAATTATAGGCGCCCCGAAGATCCAATTTTGTAAATATGGTAGCGGAACCAAGTCTTTGAAAAAGTTCGGGAACTAATGGAAGTGGGTAACGGTTCTTCACCATCACCTTGTTAAGTTCACGGTAGTCCACACAGGGCCTTAATGACTGATCCTTCTTCTGGATGAAGAAAATCCCCGCCCCAGCTGGAGACGTGGAAGGGCGGATGAAGCCTTTCCTGAGATTGTTATTGATATAGTCCTTCAGTGCCACCAGCTCACTTTCAGACAGAGGGAAAATCCTCCCAAAGGGAACTTTGGCTCCGGGGAGTAGCTCTATAGGGCAGTCATAGGGCCGATGAGGTGGGAGGATCTCTGCCCCCTTCTTACTAAACAAGTCTAGGAAGCTGTGGTAGGCTGTAGGCACAAGCTGACTGGTTTCAGAGTCCGTATCTAGACACAGCAGAGCGGGAACATCACAGGAGGTCTGTAGGCAGTGCTGGGTGCAGTAAGAGGAGGCGAAGTTAATGCTTCCTTTAGACCAGTCGATATGGGGATCGTGGACCTTTAACCAAGGTATACCGAGGATAACTGGGAACAGAGGGGAAGCGATTGCGTCTAGTCGTATCAGTTCTCGGTGGTCCTGGGACATGATGGTCAGCAGAGGAATGGTTTCATGAGTGACTGCTCCGGACTTAATAGTGGAACCATCGGCCAAGTGAACCGAGAGTTTCTGTGCTTTAGGCTGCAGGGGGATATGATGTTCGGCAGCAAAGGACAAGTCCACAAAGCAGCTGCAGGCTCCGGAATAATTATGGCGGTAGTCTGAAGAGTCCTTCCTGGCAGCTGTAGAGAAATGGGAATAGTAAAGTGAGCGGAGTTGTTAAGCGAGCTTGGGGTTAGAGAGGCAGAAGTGGTGAAGAGAGACTTACGAGGTTTCACTGGGCAGGACCTCACGTAATGTCCGGATCCCCCGCAGTAGCAGAGTCAGAGGCAAGCTGGGTCGGTAAACAGGTGCAGGTATCATGGGTAAAGCAGGCAGGAACACGCGGGAATGCTGTAGAACGGACAGCACTGGATGCAAGCACAGACCAAGTTTAAATAACCTCTTGGTAATGTGCACACAGGTGCACCGAAGGTGTTCTGGCAGAGGCTGAGGTCACAGGTCGACTTCTCCGTCGGCCATCTTGAGTACTGGCTGGTCTTCCCTGACAGCGTTTCTTGGATATTCCATCCAACCATTGCCAATAGCGATAAATCAGGGGGAAATCATCCCAAAAGAGCCCCCAAGTGTAGCACTGCCCCCATAGGGATTGCTGTGTATAGACCCTTCTTATCTTGCAGCCAGTTACCAAGGGTTTTCACAAAACCGCCCATTCTCTCATCCGCTTGTTTCCATTAATCAATCCAGGGTTTGTTTTTTTTTGGTATTTATTGTTGGAACTTGGATAGGAGAAGGGAATGGTGGGATACTCCAACTGGAACTAATTACAATTGAGGACAACTCTCATTCGGCCTTGCAGGTTAGATGTGGTAACAGGTTTGCTGTTATCTCATACTGCCACTTGTATGGAAGAAATAAGACCTTTGCTTTCTCTAGCAACAGACTCGATGCAACTACTTTATCTTCAGGACGCTAACTAGCATCCCCTTTCGCTAACACCCATCCACTGACTCTATTAGTTGAAGGGATGGCCCTCACAAGACAGGCCCCATGACACTGATCTGTACTCACTGTAGGAAGAATCAGATCCTTACTGGTGTGTCTCCCTTCCACTCAGCTCTGCAGGACCTCTGGATTCAGCTTCACTCAGATTCAGGCCCTCAGGTTGACCACCTGATGCGGCATGGCAGCCTTTACAGAGGAGGGGCAGCCGCCCCCTCCCTCAGGGAACCTGCTCTCCAGCCGAAGGCCCCGAGCACATGTGCCCTTGGCATTTATACAGTCACCTAGCATGCATCGAGGCACTGTCCTCTGCCAATATTCAGGACTGTAACAATCCCTATGCTCTCACTTGTCAGGTTTCCTCACACTGTCCAATATGCCCCCCTATTAGACAAGTGTGAAACATTCAGACAACATGAGCCGCATTTGAGCACCATGAGCAATGATCAATGGATCCTGCTCCCTGGTAAGCAGAGAGCATTCTAAATATACCCAGCAATCTTCCTGATAGGCAGAAAGACCCAAAACTATACTCTCTTCTAGCACCTACCTAGGAGGGTGCTACATATACATGCATCGGCCACTTTATTAGGTACACCTGTTCAATTGCTTGGTAACACAAATTGCTAATAAGCCAATCACTTGGCAGCAACTCAATGCATTTAGGCATCTAGACGTGGTGAAGACAATTTGCTGAAGATCACACCAAGCATGCACAACCATCTCTAGGGCTTACAGAGAATGGTCTGAAAAAGAGAAAATATCCAGTGAGCGGTAGTTGTGTGGACCAAAATGCCCTGTTGATGTCAGAGGAGAATAGGCAGACTGGTTTAAGATGATAGAAAAGCAACAGTAACTCAAATAACCATTCATTACAACCAAGGTATGCAGAATACAATCTTTGAATGCACAACACATAAAACCTTGAAGCAGATGGGCTACAGCAGCATAAGACCACACTGGGTGCCACTCCTGTCAGCTAAGAACAGGACACTGAGGCTACAATTTGCACAGGTTCACCAAAACTGGACAATAGAAGAGTGGGAAAATGTTGCCTGGTCTGATGAGTCTCAATATCAGCTGCAACATTCAGATGGTAGGGTCAGAATTTGGCATAAACAACATGAAAGCATGGATCCATCCTGCCTTGCATCAACGATTCAGGCTGGTGGTGTAATGGTTTGAGGGATATTTTCTTGGCACACTTTGGGCCCCTTAGTACCAATTGAGCATCGTTTAAATGCCACGGCCTACCTGAGGATTGTTGCTAACCATGTCCATCCCTTTATGACTACAGTCTACCCATCTTCTGTTGGCTACTTCCAGCAGGATAATGCACCATGTCACAAAGCTCAAATCATCTCACCACTGGTTTCTTGAACATGACAATGGGTTCACTGTACTCCAATGGCCTCCACAGCCACCAGATCTCAATCCAATAGAGCACCTTTGGGATCTGGTGGAACAGGAGATTCGCATTATAGATGTGCAGCTGACAAATGTGCAGCAACTGCATGATGCTATCATGTCAATATGGACCAAAATCACTGAGGAATGTTTCCTACACCTTGTTGAATCTATGCCACAAAGAATTTGAATCCCAGCCACGACACTACCTGCCTGGAGTTTGCATGTTCTCCCTGTGCCTGCGTGGGTTTCCTCCGGGTACTCCGGTTTCCTCCCACACTCCAAAGACATGCTGGTATAGGTTAATTGGATCCTGTCTAAACTGTCCCTAGTATGTATGAATGTGAGTTAGGGACCTTAGATTGTAAGCTCCTTGAGGGTAGGGACTAATGTGAATGTACAATATATATGTAAAGCGCTGCGTAAATTGACGGCGCTATATTGCCTCGTTTCCACTGAGCGGATCGGTTCGGGTCGGTACAGTTTGAATGGCCTGTAATGGTCCGGTCTATTCTGGCGAGCGTTTCCACTGCAAGTGGGACCACAAGGGGCCATACAGGGTTTAGAAAAAATGCCTCAGCATAGCACAGCAGAGGGTTTTCTGTCAGCCAATCAGTGGAATGTGTCGTAGCTCCGCCCTAACCGAACCGTTCCATCTTCTATGGCCCCACATCTGAAGCAGGACCCTGAATGGAACGGTACGGTTCGGTTGTATGGGCCACTTTCATAATGGAAATACCCAAAATAGCGTACCGAACCGAACCGATCCGCTCAGTGGAAACAAAGCATATAAGTACCTGAAATAAATAAATAAAATAATAAAAAAATAAAATAAGGCAGTTCTGAAGGCAATAGGGGGTCCAACCCGGTACTAGCAAGGTATACCTAATAAAGTGGCCAGTGAGTGTAGACTTTCACTGTCTTAACCTTTTGAACAAACCTTGTTAACTGAATTCTTGCTGTACAAAAAAAAAAAAAATTAACTTAACAGCTTCCCGACCAGCCGTCGCAGTTTTACTGCGGCAGAATGGCACGGGCAGGCAAATCGCCATCATGTTACGTCGGGTGGCGTCCGCGACGATTGGATTCGATCCAGAACCGATCAATCCCCAGGACCAGGCCAATGAAATCTGGCCTGGACCTAGTGATCGCTCCTGGTGAATGAGATCCTTCCCCTGCATGTGTAAGTGTAAACACAGCAGGGGAAGTGATGTCATCTCTCCTCGTGTAGGTCTTTTCTGTTCCAGACTGAGGAGAAGAGACATCTCAAAGTAAGTGCACCAACACTACACCGACACCAGTCCATGTAGGTACACTTGCCACCCCCGATCACCCCCCCAGTTAACCCCTTCACCCCCTGTCACTGTGTCACCCAGTGCAGCATTCAGATTTTTTTTTGATCGCTGTATTGGTGTCATTAGTTACAAAAATCAGCATTAGGGTAATTAGTATTAGGCCCAGATAGGTCTAGGGACCCCCCCTAATAAAGGTTTAACCCCTTGATCACCCCCTGTCACCAGTGATCACTGTATAAGTGTCACGGGTGGCGCTGGTTAGCTAGTTTATTTTTTATAGCTTCACGGCACCTGCCATATTTTACCTAAATAAAAGATTTAACCCCCTGATCACCCAGCAGGTGATATCAGTTAGGCTTTAGTGTCAGATAGGGTCTGCGTCGCCCCAGGCAGCGTCAGATTAGTGCCAGTAGTGCTAACACCCACGCACGCACCATACACCTTAGTAGTATAGTGTCTGAACAGATCATTATCTGATCTGATCAGAACTATATTAGCGTCCCCAGAAGTTTAGGGTTCCCAAAAATGCAGCATTAGGGGGATCAGCCCAGATACCTGCTGGCACCTGCGTTTAGCCCCTCGCCCAGCCCACCCAAGTGCAGTATCATCAATCAATCGATCACTGTCACTTACAAAAACACAACACACATAAGTGCAGCATTCGCAGAGTCAGGCCTGATCCCTGTGAATGCTAACGGTTTTTTGGTAGCGTTTGAATCAGTCACTGACAGTCAGGAGCTTTATTTCCTGTGAGTTTCACTAGTGTACCACTAAATTTAGAGACCAAAATGTCAAATCGAAGGTACACTAGTGAAGAGGCCTACACGTTTCTGAGCATGACAGGTAGTGAAGTGGAAGTCACTCATCTGTCAGATTCAGGCTCAGAATACGAACCAGTAAACAGCAGCGGCACCCTGACAGATAGCTCTGACGATGGAGTTGTGTTCCCTGCAAAGGTCATGGGGGACCAGACCACGTTCTTCTGTTGTCGTTGAGGTGCAAGAACCCTATGGCTTCTGTATGGAGCAGAGAGCCAGTACTAGTGCCTCTCATTCTAGTGAACTGGCAAGCACCAGCGGCCTAGTACATCCTGGTCATTCAAGCTGGCGAGGTGGCTAGCAGGAGTAGAGTCCTGCAGCCACCAAGAAGACAAAGACAGGTCCATTGAGCCCATAGTCCCCTTCCTGCTGCATTCGCCAATCCTAATTGGGAGCCCACCACTTCTGCAGCACCCTTAATTCCCCCATTCACTAGCCAACCCGGAATTCAGGTGGAAACAGTTGATTTTACGTCACTTGATTTTTATTCACAGTTTTTCACAGAAGATCTCTATAGATCTATTGTGGACCAAAGCAATTTATATGCTGGTCAATTCATCACCGCTAATCCCCAGCTGACCCTTGCCAGAGGATGGAAACCAGTTATGGTTTCCGAATTTAAAACCTTCCTGGGCCTATCCCTCCTAATGGGCATAACTATAAAGAGTAAGCTGTGGTCATATTGGTCCACTGACCCAAGTCACCATATGCCCATGTTCTCTGCCTCCATGACCAGGACATAATACGAGCAGATCTTGCGGTTCATGCACTTCAATGATAATATACTCTGTCGTCCTCGGGGTGACCCTGAATTTGATCGGCTCTACAAAATTCGGCCCCTCGTAAACCACTTTAACCAACAGTTTGCAGCCTTGTTTATTCCCAATCAATTTGTCTGTGATGATGTGTCCCTGATTAAGTTTTCTGGCCGCTAGTCATTCAAACAGTATCTTCCCAGCAAGCGTGCCAGATACTGGGTCAAGATGTATAAGCTCTGTGACAGGGCCACAGGCTATACATATAGTTTTATGGTTTACGAGGTAAGAGGTAGTTACGTAGAGCCGGAGAACTGCCCAGACTACATAGGGAGCGCTGGTAAGATTGTGTGGGACTTGGTGTCACCCTTATTAGGAAAGGGGTATCACTTGTATGTGGACAATTATTACACAAGCATGCCACTTTTTAGTCACTTGTTTGATCACCGAATTGGAGCATGTGTCACTGTGTGATCTAGTCGCTGGGGCTTACCCCTAGCGGCTTTTAGATTCCCGTCTTAGGCTGGGAGAGAGAGCCTGCTTGAGATGTAATAATTTGCTCGCTGTGAAGTGGAGGGATAATAAGAATGTTTTCGTTCTGTCCTCCCTTCACGCAGACAGGACCATCCAAATTCCTACGGCAACTGGTGTTGTGGAGAAACCCCTCTGTTTCCACGAATATAACCTTAATATGGGAGGGGTGGACCTCAATGACCAGTTGTTGGCGCCGTACCTAATTGCCCGTAAGGCCAGATGCTGGTACAAAAAAGTGTCTGTATACTTATTTCAATTGGCTCTGCTGAATGCTTATGTGCTATATAAAGCTTCAGGACGAACTGGATTCTTCCTTAAATTCCAGGAAGAGATCATCACAGCCCTTCTGTTTCCAGACAGTGCTGTCGTCCAACTTCCCAATCCAAATCCAGTGAGTCTGCTGCATGCGAGGCATTTTCCACATGTCCTCTCTGGTACCCCTGGATGTTCATGTGATGTTGGCTTCCTATTTGATCTTTAACACTCCGGATATGGATTTTGATCCTCACTTACGGAAGACCATATGGTGATTTCAAACCCCTATGGTAGTTTGCTGCTTTTATATCGCACAGCTGTTGCTGCATACAAATATACGCCAACTGAGTGCCGTTACATACTACTTGATCATAGTGGACTACTCCAATCTTCCTTTTTGGACTAGTCTCCTGTTCATTTTTTTCCATCGAACATCATACAGCAAATACATCTATTCCTTGTATCAGATGCACACCTGTCTCCATGTGTAACAAGCCCCTGAAGAAAGGACAAGCTTGTGAATCGCGTCGCGCTCATATCTCTCAAATAGGAGACCATTTCTGTTTGTAAATGTATGCCTTATTATATATCATTGTTGTTATTAATGAGTTAGTTGCAATAGTGACATGCACTAACTCTTTTAAGGTTGATACATAATAAAAATATGTTTATTTTTACATTCATTGTTTTTTTCATTATACTCAGTTGCCTTTAAAATCCCAACCCTCCTGTGGGGGACCCCCTTTTTTACAATTGTACCCCTACCCAAAGAACTCCCCAAAGAAGATGTTGTGTCTGTAGAAAGCACGGATATAGGCGTGACACCCGCTTTTATTGTCCCTCCTGTCCTGACCAGCCTGGTCTTTGCATTGGTGACTGTTTCGAATGCTACCACACACTAGTGGAGTATTAGCGTAGGGTACATCATTGCACAGTCCTAGGCATACTAACACAGGGTCTCGAAAGATGTGATGCCCATCACATTTTGAGAGACCCTAATCTGGAACATTTACAGTTTATATAAAAGTGCAAAACAAATAAAAAAAATAAACACACAAAAACACAAAAAATAAAAAAGCCAAAAATAGTTGTGGTTTTATTTTTCTTCTCTCTATTGTTCTTTCTCTTACGTTCGCTCTCTATTGTCTGCTCTATTGTTCTCTCTCTTTTGTTACTGTATTTTAGAACTGTAATGTTTTATTTTTACTATGTTTTATTGTATTTGCTTTGCAGTTATGGTAAGTCTTATGCCTTGATCGGATTTTCCGACAACAAATGTTGGATGTGAGCTTGTTGGCTGAAAGTCCGACCGTGTGTATGCTCCATCGAACAAATGTTGGCTAGCAGGTTCTCAAATTTTCTGCCAACAAAACTTTGTTGTCAGAATTTCCGATCGTGTGTACACAAGTCCAATGCACAAAAGTTCACGCATGCTCGGAATCAAGCAGAAGGAGCCGCACTGGCTATTGAACTTCCTTTTTCTTGGCTCGTCGTACGTCTTGTACGCCACCATGTTCCCACATCCGTAATTGTTGGCCAACATTTGTGTGACCATGTGTGTGCAAGACAAATTGGAGCCAACATTCTTTGAACAAAAATCCACAGTTTTGTTGTCGGAAAGTACGATCGTGGGCATTTATGGGGCATTACTGTTATACTGTTGTTAACCATCATTTGCTTAGCGCCATTCAGCTGCAGCACGGGTTTATTTATTCTGACAGCAACAGCGTTTGCTCCCACGATACATAAAGCCGCCCGTGACTCCAGCTCTGTAGGAGGTGATTTCATCACCACAGTTTAAAAAAAGAGCATATATGCCGAAACATTGGGGCAGGGGTGGAGGAGCGATTTGCTCCTAACATTAGGGGCGGATTGCCCCCATGCTTTGGCATATATTTTTTGGGCACAGATTGCGTTAAAAAATGTTTTATTTTGACTATGTTTTATTGTATTTGCTTTGCAAATACTTTGCAAGTCTTATGCCTCGTACATACGATCTGACTTTCCGACAACAAAACCATGGAATTTTGTTCGAAGGTTGTTGGCTCCAACTTGTCTTGCATACACATGGTCACACAAATGTTGGACAACAATTATGAACGTGGGATCGGGGTGACGTACAAGATGTATGACGAGCCAAGAAAAAGGAAGTTCAATAGCCAGTGCGGCTCCTTCTGCTTGATTCGGAGCATGCGTGAACTTTTGTGCGTCAGACTTGTGTACACACGATCGGAAATTCAGACAATAAAGTTTTGTTGGCGGAAAATTTGAGAACCTGCTAGCCAACATTTGTCCGCCAACAAATGTTCGATGGAGCATAAACACGGTCGGACTTTCAGCCAAAAAGCTCACATCCAACATTTGTTGTCGGAAAACCCGATCATGTGTACCAGGCATTACTGTTATAATGTAATGTTACTTTGTTTTATTGTTAACCATCATTTCCTTAGCAGGTACGCCATTCAGCTGCAGCACTGATTTATTTATCTTGACAACAACAGTGTTTGCTCCCACGATAAATAAATCAGCGACTCCAGCGCTGTAGAAGGTGATTTCACCACCACAGTTAAAAGAAAATGGTACATGTATGCCCATCATTAGAAGTGGGTGGATGAAGGGCGGTATTCTAATGGTGGGCATACCCACCGATCAATCTATTTTTTTCGCTCAGTCCACAGGCTGCATGAAAAAAAGAACATTACAATATATGCCCAACAAGGACCAGCAACGTATGGTATGTTGCTGGACTTTGAGTGGTTATACCAGAATGATCATCTTGGTATCATTCTTTTCAGCCAGCGGTTGGCTTTCATGTAAAAGCAATCTTAGTGGCTAATCAGCCTCTAGACTGCTTTTACAAGCAGTGGGAGGGAACGTTCCGCCCGTCCCACTGTCCTTCATGATTTTCTCAGGCTCTCCTGTCCAAACAGGGAACACGAGAATGCAGCCGGTGGTTCCACCAGCTGACCATGGAGCTGATCGGAGACCAGAATGGCTCCAATCATCTCTATGGCCTAAGAAATCGGAAGCTACGAGCATTTCATGACTTAGGTTTCGCCAGATATAAACAGCACCATTGGGAAATTGGGAAAGCATTTAATCACACCGATCTTTGTGTAGTTAGATGCTTTGAGGGCAGAGGAGAGATCTAGGGTCTAATAGACCCCAATTTTTTCAAAAAAGGGTACCTGTCACTACCCATCGCTATCATAGGGGATATTTACATTCCCTGAGATAACAATAAAAATGATCAAAAAAAAATGAAAGGAACAGTTTAAATAAACTGAAATGAAATAAAACAATAAAGCAAAATAAATAATAATTAAAAAAAAGGCACCTCTGTCCCCCCAAGCTCACGCGCAAAGGCGAACACAAGCGTCGGTCTGGTGTCATATGTAAACAGCAATTGCACCATGCATGTGAGGTATCATCGCGAAGGTCATATCAAGGGCAGTAATTTTAGCAGTAGACTTCCTCTGTAAATCTAAAGTGGTAACCTGTAAAGGTTTTTAAAGGCTTTAAAAATGTATGTAGTTTGTCGCCGCTGCACGTTTGTGCGCAATTTTAAAAGATATCGTGTTTAGTATCCATGTACTCGGCATAAGATCATTGGCAGGTATCCATGTACTCAGCATAAGATCATTGGCAGGCCGTGGCACCGGGCGCAACATTGGGGGGGGAAATCCCGCACCAGTTTGTGTCACTGTGTGTGTCCCCTGCGATCTGCCCGCCATGTTGCAGCAGCTGGCGCTCTGTGATTGGGCGAATGTGGTCATGTGCTGCGGCGGGGCTGGCCAGTCCTTAAACGCGGGCGGCATATGCGCGAGGGCATCTCCTGGAGTCCCACCCATGCTTTTGTAAGCCGCTGCCGCCTTCTCCTCCACCCTTCCTCCTGACCGCACCGGATCTGGAAGTGCAATGGGACTTCATCTGGGACTGGGAATCATTCCCTGTTGGCAGTGTGGCTACATACAGTGAGTGATCCATGGAGAACAAAAAAATGAGGGGAGTGTGTGTGAGCCTTTGAGGAAGCCATCTCAGATGGGAGCAGCCGCCGGTCAGCAGCAGTTAGGGAGAGCATGTAAGGGGTTAAATGATGATGAATCCTGCTAGGTATTTGGCATGTCGCATGCCCTGAGGGATGGAGTGGGTCTGTGGGTGCTGCATTCATGGCAATACGGTGGGTGCTGCATTCATGGCAATATGGTGGGTGCTGCATTCATGGCAATGGAGTGGGTGCTGCATTCATGGCAATGGAGTGGGTGCTGCATTCATGGCAATACGGTGGGTGCTGCATTCATGGCAATACGTTGGGCGCTGCATTCATGGCAATACGGTGGATCCTGCATTCATGGCAATAGGGTGGGCACTGCATGCAAGGCAATACGGTGGGTGCTGCATTCATGGCAATGGAGTGTGGCATTCATGGCAATGGAGTGGGTGCTGCATTCATGACAATGAAGTGGGTGCTGCATTCATGGCAATACGGTGGGTTCTGCATTCATGGCAATACGGTGGGTTGCTGCATTCATGGCAATACGATGGGTGCTGAATTCATGGCAATACGGTGGGTGCTGTATTCATGGCAATGGAGTGTGGCATTCATGGCAATGGAGTAGGTGCTGCATTCATAGCAATACGGTGAGTGCTGCATTCATGGCAATATGGTGGCTGCTGCATTCATGGCAATACGGTGGGTGCTGCATTCATGGCAATATGGTGGGTGCTGCATTTATGGCAATGGAGTGCGGCATTCATGGCAATGGAGTGGGTGCTGCATTCATGGCAAAGGAGTGGATGCTGCATTCATGGAAATGGAGTGGGTGCTGCATTCATGGCAATGGAGTGGGTGCTGCATTCATGGCAATACGTTGGTGCTGCATTCATGGCAATACGGTGGGTGCTGCATTCATGGCAATATGGTGGGTGCTGCATTCATGGCAATACGGTGGGTGCTGCATTCCTGGCAATATGGTGGGTGCTGCATTCATAGCAATGGAATGGGTGCTGCAGCTGGCGCTCTGTGATTGGGCGAATGTGGTCATGTGCTGCGGCGGGGCTGGCCAGTCCTTGAATGCGGGCGGCATATGCGCAAAGGCTGCTCCTGGAGTCCCGCCCATGCTTTTGTAAGCCGCCGCCATCTTCTCCACCCTTCCTCCTGACCGCACCGGATCTGGAAGTGCAATGAGACTTCATCTGGGACTGGGAATCATTCCCTGTTGGCAGTGTGGCTACATACAGTGAGTGATCCATGGAGAACAAAAAAAGGAGGTGAGTGTGTGTGAGCCTGTGAGGGAGCCATCTCAGATGGGAGCAGCCGCCGGTCAGCAGCAGTTAGGGAGAGCATGTAAGGGGTTAAATGATGATGAATCCTGCTAGGTATTTGGCATGTCGAATGCCCTGAGGGATGGAGTGGGTCTGTGGGTGCTGCATTCATGGCAATACGGTGGGTGCTGTATTCATGGCAATACGGTGGGTGCTGCATTAATGGCAATACGGTGGGTCCTGCATTCATGGCAATAGGGTGTGTGCTGCATTCAAGGCAATACAGTGGGTGCTGCATTCATGGCAATGGAGTGTGGCATTCATGGCAATGGAGTGGGTGCTGCATTCATGGCAATACAGTGGGTGCTGCATTCATGGCAATACAGTGGGTGCTGCATTCATGGCAATGGAGTGGGTGCTGCATTCATGGCAATACGGTGGGTGCTGCATTCATGGCAATACGGTGGGTGCTGCATTCATGGCAATACGGTGGGTGCTGCATTCATGGCAATACGGTGGGTGCTGCATTCATGGCAATATGGTGGGTGCTGCATTCATGGCAATGGAGTGGGTGCTGCATTCATGGCAATGGAGTGGGTGCTGCATTCATGGCAATATGGTGGGTGCTGCATTCATGGCAATACGGTGGGTGCTGCATTCATGGCAATACGGTGGGTGCTGCATTCATGGCAATACGGTGGGTGCTGCATTCATGGCAATAGGGTGGGTGCTGCATTCAAGGCAATGGAGTGGGTGCTGCATTCATGGCAATGGAGTGGGTGCTGCATTCATGGCAATGGAGTGGGTGCTGCATTCATGGCAATACGGTGGATGCTGCATTCATGGCAATATGGTGGGTGCTGCTTTCATGGCAATGGAATGCGGCATTTGTGGCAATGGAGTGGGTGCTGCATTCATGGCAATGGAGTGGGTCCTGCATTCATGGCAATGGAGTGGGTGCTGCCTTCATGGCAATGGAGTGGGTGCTGCATTCATGGCAATATGGTGGGTGCTGCATTCATGGCACTTGTGAGGCTGCAGATGGGCACTGATTAGGCTACATTGATGGGCACTGACCCTTATTTTGCTTCACAGTTCTTTATTTAAAATGTAAGATTTTTCCTGAAACTTCCTTTTTAAAGTGAAGGTGCGTGTTATAAGCCAATAAATACGGTATATCCAAATAACACGCTCAAGCTCCTCTCTTCACCACACACAGCCCCAAAGGCAAGAGAATTCTTGTTGGACAGTGTATTAGTGCTCGGACGAACACACTTAGACCGAGTTTTAATGGTTTAAATAATGTCAGGCAAAATGTTCGGCACTCAAAATATTTACTATTAGTCTTGAAAATCTAGGGGAATTAGTAAAATCCATGTTGGATGCTGCTGTCCTGTATGACAATATTACACCATATGGTGCTTTAGCATTAGTTTAAACAGTACTAAGCTTTATTTAATGATGTGAGTTATCACTCTTAATGATGATTTTGTGTGTTATCTATACATTCAAAAAAGCATTTTGCCTTACCTAGAATTTTCATGCTGCAAGTGAAGCCTGCAGAAGTGTTTCCTGTACTTTTTACCAACTGATAGGAGAGTTGTTTATGACCCAGGTCATTCAGGGGTGCCCAGTACCTTGTACGAAGTAGACTGGTGAGTGCTGTTGAATGGTATTTTTAATGGAAAGATTGCATCAAGTTTAAGCAATTTCAATAGCAATCATTTAATGAAATAATACACTTGATGCAGTATTTCAATTAAACATAAGTTTTTTTTGTGCCCATTTTACATAGATTGGTAATCTGACTGTCTGCAGAGGTGTTTCCTGTACTTTTGGAGGGGCAAAACAGAGCCTGCAACATGGGACCTAAAAAGCCATTTGGTAGTGCATTTAGAAAGCTGAAAAGAGAAAGAGAAAAAAATATTGCTTCTTTATCTGGAGGTCTTAATAACTGGCTGCACCCAAACAACGAGGGATATAGTGGTTGTAATACAAATGCAGACCAGGGTGATCAACATCCTTTAACAGAAAAATAAGCAAACAACTGTCAGAGCCATGAAGCTGACATTTTTTTCACAGAACCTATAGGAAATTAGTATGATTCCGTGATCCCACAGGTTGAAGACTTCGCTGTGGCTTCTTCTTCATGCACATCTACAAAGACAAAGAGCAGTGAGCCTGTAGCAGGTGTGAATGACAAAGAACAAGATTCAAATGACAACTGTAACCAAGTACAACTAAAAGTGATTGCTTATGAAGATCTAGCCAAGTGGCCAGGAATACCTAAGATCTCTGATAGTGTTGGTACACAGCTTGTTGTTGACCATGGCCCTGAAACAGTCGATATATCCAAATTTAAATTTCCAACCTCAGATGATGGAAGACATCTTGATGCCAAATGGTTTTATAAGATTCTTAAAAATGGGGAGCGAGTCAGAAGACAATGGATGATTTCCAGCCAATCTAAAGATGCTCTTTTTTGTTTTGCATGTCTACTTTTTCCCAAGAGCCCAAAACTCACAGTTTTTTCTGACTTTGACAAAGGTTTTCAGGATTGCAAACGCTTAAATCCCTCTCTTCAAATTCATGAAAACTCATCCCATCACAGAGATTGCTACATGACGTGTAAAGACTTTGAAAGGAGATTAAAATTGGTCAAACTGTGGATGCTGAAATACAAAGCAGACTTCAAAAAGAAAAGGAGAAATGGCGCAATATTTTAAAAGTTGTGGTTGATGTTATTTGTGGCATTTCGTGGAAGCAACTCAAAGGGAATCGCAGGTGAGCCTGAATGCGGTATATTCCTCGGTATCTTGGAATTGTTAAGCCATTATCACCCTCAGCTAGCAGCTCACATGACCTACGTGAAAGAAAGTAAACACGCTGTGAGTTATTTTTCACCAAAAATTCAAAATGAGTTAATTGTGTTAATAGCCAGAAAAGTAAAAGAGGAGATACTGAAAAAAAAATAAAGCAGCAGTATTTTTCTATCATGTTTGACTGCACC
This sequence comes from Aquarana catesbeiana, assembly GCF_042186555.1. Classification (NCBI taxonomy): domain Eukaryota; kingdom Metazoa; phylum Chordata; class Amphibia; order Anura; family Ranidae; genus Aquarana; species Aquarana catesbeiana. The sequence continues at coordinate 103,666,717 of NC_133331.1, read as the reverse complement.
CCAGATAGTGTTTGGATGGAGCAGATGAGTCAAGTTATACGGTTTGTAGACCTCTTGGATGGCCTTTGTCAAATTGAGGAAAGTGTCTTTGATTTTATTAATACAGATGAAAAAACAGGAAAGGGCCTTTCAAATACTATTTTATTAAAACTGCAGGCAGACGGTCTGAAAATCGATGACTGCCGTGGTCAAGCATACGATAACGGAAGCAACATGACTAGAAAATATAGCGGAGTACAAGCAAGATTATCTCAGGTTAATGACTTGGCAAGATATATACCCTGTGCTGCCCACAGTTTAAATCTTGTTGGCTCCCATAATACAAGTGTTTCACCGATGATGTCAACATTCTTTGGAACTGTACAGCAAATCTTCAAATTTTTCAGTGGTTCCACAGGAAGAATGCAGAAACTTGAGGTTGATTGAAAAGGTCACAGTGATACGAGGTGGTCATCCAAAAAGGAAGCAATTAGCGCCCTAAAAAAGTCTGTAAAATCATTTTTTCACGTACTGAATGACATGACAGATCGCACAAATTATAATGAGGAAACAGCTTTTGGAGCACAAACTTTGATGAGACAAATCGACTTCAGATTTCTCTGCCTTCTTCAAATATGGGAAAAAATACTGTGTTGCATTGACAAAGTCAACCAGTCACTTCAAAGCAAGGCTATTGCTCTTGATGTAGCAAACAAAATGTTAAAGGGCCTCACAGAATCATTGCAGAAAATGTGAGATTGAAATGTGAACAGAACCAGGCATAACGTTTGCCAAAGAGAAATCCTCAGAAATGGAATTAGAAGGCGACTTTTCTAACGTGAGGCTGAAGAAAGTGAAATTGTTTCATGACAGTGCTTCTGACAAAGACCCCTATCTTTCCCCTGAACAAAGCTTTAGAAGAGAAATAAATACAGTTTATGACAGAATTTTAACCGAAATGAAGTCACGATATGAGGTCATGTCAGCTATATCTTCAGAATTTTCCTTTTTGTGTGGTAATAACTTGAATAATCTGAGTTTCAGTGAGCTGAAAAAACATGCCACTGACTTTGGACTTCGCTACCCATCAGACATAGACATCGTGGAGCTTGTTTCTGAATTAGAAGTATTCAAAGAACAAGTGCAGGAGCTGGTCAAGGAATTAGAGTCAGCAACTCCCATGGATTTATTAAAGTGTATACAAGACTATTCTCTGGGTGATATCTATCCAAACATCAAAACAGCACTTCGAATTTATTTAACCTTACCAGTGACCGTGGCCTCATGTGAACGCAGCTTTAGCAAACTCAAGTTATTAAAGAATTATCTACGATGAGCCAAGACAGATTAACCAGCCTTGCCTTATTATCAAACATAAAATGGTTTCACAGATGTAGACGCCATAGTAGAAGATTTTGCTACAGTTAAAGCAAGAAAAGTGGAATTTTAGCCAAGCCATGCACAATATGAAGCATAATATGAATACAGATTCTTATCTTTTATTATATTTAGCACCTTTAAAAATGTAAAATGAGTTATATTAGAAAAAATATAAAACCTATTAAGGTTTATAAGGTTTTATATTTCTTCTGAATGTGATACCACGGGTTTATCCTAAATTTCATCTGACTACTATGTTTATATGCAACATCTTTTTTCAAAAGTCAAAACAATTGAAAAGGGACTGTATAGCCTAAACATAATTTTTAATGGAAATGCAGACAATTAAAAATGAAAGGAAATTGATGTAAAAAAACAAACTGAAATTCTAACGCTTTAATGAAGGTGGGGTGCCCGGGGGGGGTGTCGATACAGATTCTCGCTAAGGGCGCTAGGGACCCTAGGTACGCCTCTGCCTAGACATGTACAGGACCCCGAAAACCAATCACCACCTTCCGGCTTTCTAAGGGCAAAAAATGGCAATTTCACTTCCTCACTACCTATCACAGTTTCGGAGGCCCTGAAATGTCAAAATAGCACAACCCCCCCCAAATGACCCCATTTTGGACAGAAGACACATCAAGCTTTTTGCTGAGAGGCATGTTGTGTCCATGGAATATTTAATATTTTGCCACAAGCTTCGGGAAAATATTTTTTTTTTTTTTACACAAAGTTGTCACTAAATGATATATTGTTCAAACATGGCATGGTTATATGTGGAATTACACCCCAAAATACATTCTGCTGCTTCTCCTGAGTATGGGGTACCACATGTGTGAGACTTTCTGGGAGCCTAGCTGCGTACAGGACCCCATAAACCAAGCACCGCCTTCAGGATTTCTAAAGGCGTAAAATTGTGATTTTACTCCTCATTACCTATCACAGTTATGGAGGCCCTGAAATGTACAGATAGCACAAACCCCCCCAAATGACCCAATTTTGGAAAGTAGACACCGCAAGGTATTTGCTGAGAGGCATGGTGAGTATTTTGCAGCTCTCGTTTATTTTTGAAAATGAATAAAGAAAAGAAAAATGTATTTTTTTTCTTTTTTTAATTTTCAAAACTTTGTGACAAAAAGCGAGATCTGCAAAATACTCAACATGCCTCTCAGCAAATAGCTTGGGGTGTCTACTTTCCAAAATGGGGTCATTTGGGGGGGGGGGGGTTGTGCTATCTGGGCATTTCCTGGCCTCCGAAACTGTGATAGGCAGTGAGGAGTGAAATAAAAAATTTACGCCCTTAGAAAGCCTGAAAGCGGTGATTGGTTTTCGGGGTCCTGTACGCGGTTAGACTGCCAAAAAGTCTCACACATGTGGTATCCCCATACTCGGGAGAAGCAGCAGAATGTATTTTGGGGTGTAATTACACATATAACCATGCCATGTTTGAACAATATATCATTTAGTGACAACTTTGTGTAAAAAAAAAAAAATTGTAATTTTCACGAAACTTGTGGCAAAATATAAAATATTCCATGGACTCAACATGCCTCTCAGCAAATAGCTTGAAGTGTCTTCTTTCCAAAATGGGGTCATTTGGGGGGGGGGGGGTTTGTGCTATCTTGACATTTCATGGCCTCCAAAACTGTGATAGGTAGTGAGGAAGTGAAATCACCATTTTACGCCCTTAGAAAGCCTGAAGGCGGTGATTGGATTTTGGGGTCCTGTATACAGCTAGGCTCCCAAAAAGTATCACACATGTGGTATCCCTGTACTCAGGAGAAGCAGCAGAATGTATTTTGGGGTGTAATTTCACATATGGCATGTTTGAACAATATATCATTTAGTGACAACTTTGTGCAAAAAAAAAAAAAAAAATTTGTAATATTCCCGCAACTTGTGGCAAAATATAAAATATTCCATGGACTCAACATGCCTCTCATCAAATAGCTTGTCTACTTTCCAAAATGGGGTCATGGGGGGGGGGGGTTGTGCTATCTTGGCATTTTATGGCCTTTGAAACTGATAGGTAGTGAGGAGTGAAATAAAAAATGTACACCCTTAGAAATCCTGAAGGCGGTGCTTGGTTTTCGGGGTCCTGTACGCGGCTAGGCTCCCAAAAAGTCTCACACATGAGGTATCCCCATACTCAGGAGAAGCAGTAGAATGTATTTTGGGGTGTGATTCCACATATAACCATGGCACATGTGAGCAATATATAATTTAGTGACAACTTTGTGTAATGTTTTTTTTTTTGTCATTTTCAATCACTTGTGACAAAAAAAATAAAATATTCAATGGGCTCAACATGCCTCTCAGCATATTCTTGGGGTGACTACTTTCCAAAATAGGGTCATTTGGGGGTGGGGGTTTTGTACTGCCCTGCCATTTTAGCACCTCAAGAAATGAGAAAAACTAAAAGCTGCTTAAATTCCAGAAAATGTACCCTAGTTTGCAGACACTATAACTTTTGCGCAGACCAATAAATTTACGCTTATTGACATTTTTTTTACCAAAAACACATGGCTGAATGCATTTTGGCCTAAATGTATGAATAAAATTGAGTTTATTGGATTTTTTTAATAACAAAAATTAGAAGATATCATTTAAAAAAAAAAAAATTCTGTCTTTTTCCATTTATATCGCAAAAAATAAAAATCACAGAGGCAATCAAATACCATCAAAAGAAAGCTCTATTTGTGGTAAAAAAAGGACACAAATTTTAGATGGGTACAGCATTGTATGACTGCGCAATTACCAGTTAAACAGCGCAGTGCAAAATTGTAAAAAATGCTCTGCTCATTGAGCAGCCAAATCCTTCGGGGCTGAAGTGGTTAAAAAGCCAACTTTTGGGCTGCAGTTTCACATTAATTAAACATAAATCCTAATTCCAGCCAAAATGTTCTGATGAGAAATCCCAGCAATAAGGGTACATACAGCAATAAGACCAATGCTGACAGTGATTCTAACCCTGCACTACTCTATCAAAAATGAAATGAAACGTTTTGGATGTAGTTGGGCTTAAAGAATATGTTATCCCAACATATCATATTCCTCATATGTGCGTGTTGTACCATGCATTTCTGTTAAAAAAGTATCCTGTTCTCATATATTGCTTCCTTTGTGTGAAATACCTGGTGTTCCTGCCAGTCTCTCTGCTTGCCTATTTCAAACTGACCACACTAGGCATGAGAGCATAACTATCTCAGTGTGGTCAGTTTTCTGGCTGCTCTGGGAGAACATCCTGCCTGTCCTCCAATGATCAGGTGTCTGCTGACACCCCCCCCCCCCCCCCCCCGCACAGCCATTCACTGTTGATTGGAAAGATCAGTGCTGTTTGTCCACCCACACCTCTCTAAGGCCCCTTATGCTGTATTTATAAAAAGGTATGCATATTGATATATACACAAATGTTTTGCCTTTCATTTCTATTTTAAACTGAATGGGTTGTTTTACAAGGTAAGGGTTAACATATACCTTAATAAAAGCCCTTATATACATATGATGTTTAGAAGAAAAACAGAAATGGAAGGTGCGCACACCTAGTGCATTACCAAGATAATTTAATAATAAAAATGTTTTATATAAAGGTGGGTATTTACAAAATGCAACTGACAAAAGGCCATAAAAACAATGCATGGACATGCACAGAACACGGGGTACAGCTGTACCCCGTGCTTTGTGCATGTCCATGCATTGTTTTTATGGCCTTTTGTCAGTTGCATTTTTGTGAGTACCCACTTTTATATACAACATTTTTATTAAATTACCTTTGGTAATGCACTAGGTGTGCGCGCCTTCCATGTCTTTTTTTCTTGTAGTTCCTTTCAGATTACCTCATCTGAGGAAGGCAGCATCCACCCAGTTTTGGATACCATATATACCTTTCACCACACCTTGGAAAACCTATTAGCGCTCGAAGTGACTGTGTTATATGATATTTAGAACTAAACTGAACTGATATACAGTGGACAAGCTTTATTTTGTCTCATTTATTGACTTGGATTATGGACATGAGTTTTACACCTAATTTTAGCTGGACCTTTTATTGGGTTCCACGTAGTTATTACATGCTTAGATATCAAAGGGTTATTAGTATGAAATCCTTAGTAACACAACCAACCTAATTTACTAGCCTCACGCCAACTGGAGTTGAAGGGTCTTGATTTGCATGCCAGGACTTCAGGACATGACTAAATCTCTAGTTCAAGTAGGAAAAGCAACCTCTGCCAAGTATTGAAGCAAGAGGGTCAGCAGAAGTGCCAATGTTTGACAGCAGTACTAAACACCTGAATAAAATAGATTTGGCCATATATGTATTTTCATTAGGGATGAGGTTCTGGCTCACTGCTACCATTGGTTTTAGTTGAATCCTGCGAGTTTGAGATTCACAGACCTGGTGACTTTTTATACAGATTCACTTGGGAAAATATATTTTAAACCACTATGCACTGCGTGGCCTTTGAACTCTGGCAAGTTGGTTTGGAGGCGGCAATAAGGGGGCCTTTTATTAGGCCTGCCAACTCACTATAAAAGGATGGGGGTACAGAGCAGCTATGGTGTAAGTAAATTGGAAGCTGTTGTAGGGAAAGCTGACAAATTGCAAAGAGAGATATTAGGGTCAGTTAGATAAAAAGAAAGGCGCGCCCAGTGTGTAGAGAAATTTGACTTCTAAAATACGATTCACTTTAATAAATATTAGCAACATGTACATCAAGCCAATGTGTTTCGGGGAATAGACTCCCCCTTCTTCAGGGCTGTTGTTGCATACTATTTGGTGAGAAATATTCCCATGACTGGTTATGTTGGATCAAGGTTTCTGAATAGCAGGATGCCGGTTCTCTTTCTATATGCAGTGATTTGCTTATACTCTTATACTAAACTGCAAGGCCAGCTGGCTTGCCAGACAGACTAGGCACACGATGCTCTATATATACACACACACATATACAGTATCTCACAAAAGTGCGTACACCCCTCACATTTTTGTAAATATTTTATTATATCTTTTCATGTGACAACACTGAAGAAATTACACTTTGCTACAATGTAGTGTACAGTTTGTATAACAGTGTAAATTTTCTGTCCCCTCAAAATAACTTAACACACAGTCATTCATGTCTAAACCACTGGCAAGAAAAGTGAGTACACCCCTAAGTGAAAATGTCCAAATTGGGGCCAATTAGCCATTTTTACTCCCCGGTGTCATGTGACTCGTTAGTGTTACAAGGTCTCAGGTGTGAATGGGGAGCAGGTGTGTTAAATTTGGTGTTATCGCTCTCACTCTCTCATACTGGTCACTGGAAGTTCAACATGGCACCTCATGGCAAAGAAGTCTCTGAGGATCTGAAAAAAAGAATTGTTGCTCTGCATAAAGATGGCCTAGGCTATAAGAAGATTGCCAAAGGCCTGAAACTATGCTGCAGCACGGTGGCCAAGACCATATAGCAGTTTAACAGGACAGGTTCCACTCAGAACAGGCCTCGCCATGGTTGACCAAAGTAGTTGAGTGCATGTGCTCAGCGTCATATCCAAAGGTTGTCTTTGGGAAATAGACATATGAGTGCTGCCAGCATTGCTGCAGAGGTTGAAGGGGTGGGGGGGTCAGCCTGTCAGTGCTCAGACCATACGCTCCACACTGCATCAAATTGGTCTGCATGGCTGTCATCCCAGAAGGAAGCCTCTTCCAAAGAGGATGCACAAGAAAGCCTGCAAACAGTTTTCTGAAGGCAAGCAGACTAAGGACACAGATTACTGGAACCATGTCCTGTGGTCTGATGAGACCAAGATAAACGTATTTGGTTCAGATGGTGTCAAGCGTGTGTGGCGGCAACTAGGTGAGGAATACAAAGACAAGTGTGTCTTGCCTACAGTCAGTCATGGAGGTGGGAGTGTCATGGTCTGGGGCTGCATGAGTGCTGCTAGCACTGGGGAGCTACAGTTCATTGAGGGAACCATGAATGCCAACATGTACTGTGACATACTGAAGCAGAGCATGAAAGAAGCTGAAAAAATAAAACAAATGCAGCCACCACACCAAGCACTGACAATCTGAAATATTTTCTTTTTATGATTTTGATTGATTGAATTCTGTTGGGAAGCAGAATTAGTGCTTGTGTCCAAATCATATACAGTACCTGTCACAAGTTCTAAACTGAGAACTAGCGGCAAGTCTTTAAGAATTTGTCGTTGCCATAGAGACAGTTTCCTAAAGTGCCAAAAGTAAGAACTACCTGAATATGGCGCACGTGTCGGTAATGTTGGCGACACTGGCATAATGCGTGCCTGAATTAGGTGCAGGTAGTTCTTAAGGAAATTACTACCAGAAATCTGTCATTAGGGTTATATTGAATCCCCCCGGAATGTGTTTTGTTGGTGGACTTTACATAAAAGCATTGGGGAAGAAAGGTTTACTGGGATATGACAAATGGAAATAGCACCACGCTACAGTAACTAAAGTAATGCAACGATTATAATAATAACAATAATTATAAAAAATGTAGAATCAGTGCTCGACACACCAACATTTACATAAATGAATCCAATATCAGTGGATAATTTAAATCAGTGCAGACAATGAATAGTCCATGCTAAAAACTGTATAAATAATAAAAATGGTACAGTGATGAAAAAACGAAGATGCAGTCTGCCATTGAGAGCTGCAATATCCCACAGAGTGCTTCTTATTCCCAACTAGTGCTCAGACAGCCCAGAAGAGTGTTCCATTTCTTATTAGTGCTCAAAGATCACTCCACAGATCACCTCCAAGTGCTCCCCCCTCCAAGAATAATTTCACCTGAGGGAGTGTGATCTCTACAGTTAGGTGAGATCAATACAAGCCTTTTAGCCTCTCCAGGCTTTGAAATTCCTTGCTGTTGTCCTCTCAGATATCGCTCATGGTAATTCATAGTATCCAAAGTGCATTTATAAATAACAACAACTTATAGTGCTTATATCCTCCATAAAACTTCAATTTATTAAATAAGTCCAGGTTACCTGAATTATCCCTCTTAGGAAGACAGGTGACCCTGTGTCGACACGCATAGAAGAGGGGCCAGGACAGTGACGACATCTGCACCCAGCATGGAGCTGTGAGTCTGATCGTTGTCTGCGAGGCTTGTGTGGAGAGAGAGGTGTGTTCAAAACACAGATTTTGTCAGAGCGCTGGAAGCACCTGAGCAATGTGAGTAACCTGGACTTATTTAATACATTGAAGTTTTATGGATATAAGCACTATCAGTTGTTTTGGGGTATTGCAGCTCTTAACGGGAGGCTGCATCATCTTTTTTCATCACTGTTTCACTTTTATTATTTATACAGTTTTTGCATGCTCTATTCATTGTCTGCGCTGATTTAAATTATCCACTGATATTGGATTCATTTATGTATACTTTGGTGTGTCAAGCACTGCGATTCTAAATTTTTTATAATTATTGTTATTATTATAATCGTTCCATTACTTCGGTTACTGTTACTATTTAAATTTGTAATATACTTGGCACATTTATGAGAGTGTGAACAGTACCAGCAGCATAGTCAGCCTATCTTTTGGTTATTATTTTCATTTAGTAGCTCGCAGGATTTTTACAGTATTTACTGGGATATGAACACTATGTGAACTGATATAACATTCATGAGTGATTGCTTTCCCATGGACTTGAATCCTATTTCTACAACATTTGTGTTTAGTTATGTACACTGTGATTTCAGATGTTTTCATATGGATCAGAATCTTGTTTTTGTATTTTTTGTATTTATTTTGGTGCACTGTGTTTTTGATAGTGGTTTTAGGCTAGGTTCCCACATGTCCCTCTGTGGTCTGTAGTCCGGAGTCCGGTGCAGTTTTGTCCACCAGTTCTGGTGTGATTCAGGTGCAAATTTTTACTTGAATTAGCACCTGAACCGGGCCCAAAATTGCACAAGACTCTTTTCAAAAATGGACCGTGGCTGCCCCAGACATGAGTGAACCAGTTCCATTGAAAGCCGCTTGCAGTTAAAAATGCATCAAATTTGCATATATGTGAACCGAGCCTTAATATTTGCGCAATTTATTTATATATGAGTGTGTTATTTTTGTTTCTACACAACACTTTTATTAAAATTAATGTTAGTGAATACGTTGCAGCTGTGTCTCCTTTGAGTAACCAATTATGCATGAGAGAAATTTAAAAATACAGGATTTTTCTTACAGATTATTGGGTAATTAGAAAGAACACATCTTACCTACATTAACTTTGCATAGTTAAAAGGGACTTTGGTACTTGAACGTCCTCTAATCTATTAGCAAGTCAACCCATTTGTGTTAATGACATATTCTTTATACAGGAAAATACTGCATTTCTGCCCTCTGACAAAGACGTGATGACGAAACGCATTCGTGACCACGCGGCTCCCTTGTCAATCACAAACGTACGTCATCCTGGGTCTCACCGCGGCCAGTGAGTTCAGCAATTCCAGGAAGTGGTGAGCTGACGTTACGAAGTATTGCACAGGCTTCATTTAGATACGCTGTTTTTATTTCTTAATTTTCTAAGTACATTACGTTTGTGGGGGTTGAATCTCCTAATAAAAAGCAGTATTACGCTATGCAGAGCATTCCCTTGTGTTTTTTATGGTGAATTGTTTGAACTGGGCTGGTACAGGACTCATCTTTGGCAATCCTTGGAAGACTGTCTAATTTCCTTTGGAGATATCAGGCTTATTTTTTACATCATTGTGGTGAGTAGGGATGAGCCGAACATCCCCCCGGTTCGCAGCAGAACATGCGAACAGGCAAAAAATTCACTTGAACACGCAAACACCGTTAAAGTCTATGGGACACGAACATGAATAATCAAAAGTGCTAATTTTAAAGGCTTATATGCAAGTTATTGTCATAAAAAGTGTTTGGGGACCTGGGTCTTGCCCCAGGGGACATGTATTAATGCAAAAATGTTTAAAGTGAAACAATAAAAGTGAAATATTCCTTTAAATTTCGTACCTGGGGGGTGTCTATAGTATGCCTATAAAGTGGCACATGTTTCCCGTGTTTACAACAGTCCCTGCACAAAATGACGTTTCTAAAGGAAAAAAAGTAATTTGAAAGTACTTGCGGCTATAATGAATTGTCGGTCCCGGCAATACACATAAAAGTCATTGAAAAAAACGGCATGGGATTCCCCCACAGTCCATTACCAGGCCCTTTGGATCTGGTATAAATATTAAGGGGAACCCTGAACCAAAATTTAAAAAAAAAAATTGCGTGGGGGTCCCCCTCCAAATTACACACCAGGCCTTTCAGGTCTGGTATGGATATTAAGGGGAACCCCGCACCAAAATTAAAAAAAATAATGGTGTGGGGGTCCCCCTCAAAATCCATACCAGACCCTTATCCGAGCACGCAACCTGGCAGGCTGCAGGAAAAGAGGGGGGACGAGAGAGCGCCCCCCCTCCTGAACCATACCAGGCCACATGCCCTCAACATGGGGAGGGTGCTTTGGGGTAGCCCCCCAAAGCACATTGTCCCCATGTTGATGGGGACAAGGGCCTCATCCCCACAACCCTTGCCCTGTGTTGTGGGGGTCTGCGGGCGGGGGGTCTTATCAGAATCTGGAAGCCCCCTTTAACACGGGGACCCCCAGATCCTGGCCTCCCCCCGTGTGAAATGGTAACTACCATTTCACAAAAAAAGTGTGAAAATGGTAAAAATGACATGACATGGCTTGGGACAAGTCCTGTTTTAAAAAATCAAAAATCAAAAATGTCCCACAAAGTCTTCTTATTCTTCTCTTGCTCCGCCGATGGACCGAAAAAGAAAAAAAAAAAACCCGCACGCCACCACTGATCCACCTCCATGGGAAGCACCCGCCCTAATGCCCGTCCTCTCAGGTGACAGTTCTTTTATAACTGAGGGCGGGCCACGCGGTGACGTCCCCAGGTGACCCCGCCCCCCTCTGACGCACGGGGACATCCCTATGGCTTCCCCGTAGCATCAGAGTGGGGTGGGGTCACCCGGTTACATCATTGAGTGGCCCGGCCCCCTCTGACGCTATGGGGAAGCCATAGGGATGTCCCCATGCTTCAGAGGGGGGCGGGGTCACCTGACGACATCACCGTGTGGCCCTGCCCTCAGTTATAAAAGAACTGTCACCTGAGAGGACAGTCATTACGGCGGGTGCCTCCCATAGAGGCAGATCGGTGGTGGCGTGCAGGGTTTTTTTTCTTTTTTGGTCCGTCGGCAGATCAAGAGAAGAAGAAGAAGACTTTGTGGGACATTTTTATTTTTTTATTTTTTAATAAAGGACTTGTCCCAAGCTGTGTCATGTCATTTTTACCATTTGCACACTTTTTTTGTGAAATGGTAGGGCTAATTTGTACCCTGTTACCATTTCACACAGGGGGAGGCTGGGACCTGGAGGTCCCCTTGTTAAAGGGGGCTTCTAGATTTCGATAAGGCCCCCGCCCGCAGACCCCCACAACCACCGGACAAGGGTTGTGGGGATGAGGCCCTTGTCCCCATCAACATGGGGACAAGGTGCTTTGGGGGCTACCCCAAAGCACCCCCCATGTTGAGGGCATGTGGCCTGGTATGGTTCAGGAAGGGGGTGCTCTCTCTCACCCCCACTCTTTTCCTGCGGCCTGCCAGGTTGCATGCTCAGATAAGGGTCTGGTATGGATTATTTGGGGGACCCCCACGCCATTTTTTTTTAAATTTTGGTGCGGGGTTCCCCTTAATATCCATACCAGACCTGAAGGGCCTGGTATGGAATTTGGGGGGACCCCCACGCAGTTTTTTTTTTAAATTTTGGTTCGGAGTTCCCCTTAATATTAATACCAGACCCACATGGCCTGGTAATGGACTCTGGGGGAATCCCATGCCCTTTTTTTCAATTACTTTTATGTCTATTGCCAGGACCAACAATTCATTATAGCCCCGAGTACTTTTAAATAACTTTTTTTCCTTTAGAAATGTCATTTTGTGCAGGGACTGTTGTAAACACTGGAAACATGCGCCACTTTTCAGTCATACTATAGACACCCCCCAGATACGAAATTTAAAGGAATATTTCACTTTTATTGTTTCACTTTAAGCATTATTAAAATCACTGCTCCCGAAATAACGGACGTTTTTAAAACTTTTTTGCATTGATACATGTCCCCTGTGGCAGGACCCAGGTCCCCAAACACTTTTTATGACAATACCATGCATATAAGCCTTTATAATTACAACTTTTGATTTCTCTCATAGACTTTTAAAGGGTGTTCCGCTGCTTTCGAATTTGCCGCAAACACCCCAAATTGTTCGCTATTCGGCAAACACCCAATGTTCGAGTCAAACGTAAAGTTCGACTCGAACATCGGGCTCATCCATGGGGTGCTCACGAGGTGGATTGGTGATGGTATTCAGGATAGGACCTTTTGCTGTCTCATATTTCTGATGATGTTGCGGCACTTTACATGGTTTTAAGGACTATTGCATGGACTGTCTATCAAACTCACCTCATGAGTTTGCTATGTTTACAGCTCACGTTGATTATTATTGTACTTATTAATTTTAATTATTAGCGCTGTTAATGCTGAGTTTTATCTTTTCATATGTTTTATATTTCTGTAATTTAAATATAAGTTTACCACCAATTGTGACTTACTTAATAAACGTTGAGTTCTATTTGGCACAATAAATACTACTGCTGACCGTGTCTCTGGGAAACGCAGCTGTTAAAATGGACACATTGAATTTCCTTCCAATACAAACAGCACTCCAATGTGTGTTACAGCTGTGTTTTATCCTATGTACGAATAAAAACGCAAAGGTCACTGGTGGGGTGGATATGATCATTTGGCTTCTTGGCTCATTGATCTAGATGGAACGAGATAAAAACCCAGTTAATAGAGTGACTATTAACATATGGGTTTACTTATAAAGAAGTGGCGCATTAAAATGTGATTCCTGTTTCCTTGTAGACCCTTTTTTAAAGACATGTATTCCAGTCATTTTCTGACACACACAAAAAGATACCTCTAAACTGAGACCCTTTAGATACTATTCCATGAAACTAGATCCTTTGAAAAAAGATATAACCTGTGGCACAATATCCAACACATATTAATCATATTAATTGAACATCACTCTGAGGGTGGGAGTCAATGGTATAGAAGTAATCAAACAAAACTGAGAACAATCTGCCTCTGAAGCAGCCAGCCTGTGTCCGGCGAAACCGGTCAGGCATGCACCCACTGAATACCTCCTCACAGTGAACAATGTTCACCCATCCAGGACCCGGAGGGTCATCTTGCTAAGCAACTTGACTTTGGAACCCATACAAGCATCAGGATCTGATAAGTATTATTGCAAATGCACCCCCTGGGAAACTGAAGCCAGCATTTCTAATTTGGTTATGTGAACTATATGGAACTGTGCTGTTCTTAGCTGTTTAAAAGACATGGATTGATGAATCCTATGGTTCATAGATATAGGAAATGCTCTTTTTGGTCTGGTCAATTGCTAGAGTGTGAAGGAGGCTCATGATATGCTTGCAGTTACAGATGGAATGGACTTTGCTCATATAACCTTATCTGATGCTATCCCAAACTTCTAATGTATGTTTCCTCCTTTGGACCTCTATACCCATGCTGTTTCACTTGACAATCACTATGAGGGGAGGGGGGTTTAACCAGCTTATAGCTGAGACCTTCATTGCATTTCTCTACACTAGGAACTTTCCCAAGGATTTCAAAAATTCCTCTATGTACCTACTCAGCACAATCACCTAATTTGTTCTAAATTTGCCATGGTGAAGAAATAAGTTTCCTTGTGATGTACATGTACCACTACCAACGCAGGGACTATTATCCATGATGCGAACCATTACCCAATGATCCCTGAAGGGATACCTTTTGTCTATATCTGCCTTGTAGAAACATATGAACTGTGATATCATCTTTATTAATATAATTGGGTCACTTTGCTTGTGTATGTGAGTGAGGGGTATGTGTGTGTTTTTAAGTGTATGTGGAATCATATGTTTTGGGTACCTTTTTAATGAAGTGCAACATTTTCTAGTATTTGTTAATAAAAGGAATTTTTGGGCTTGACAAAGCCCAGTGAGTTGTAGCACTGATTATACAGTTGTGCTAAAAAGTTTGCATACCCTGGTAGAAATGGTGACATTTTGGCATTAATATGGAAAATATGAGTGATCATGCCAACAATCACATGAAGCCATTTATTATCACGTCATTTTTTTGGATCCTTTTTAAATCATAATGATAACAGAAATCACCCAAATGGCCTGATAAAAAGTTTATATACCCTGAAATGTTTGGCCTTGGTACAGACACAGAAGGTGGCACACACAGGTTAAAATGGCAATTTCTTGGTCTACCTGATCTTGGCTTGGTATCAAAAGAGCCCCTAATTTTCCACTTCTTTATAAGTGATCAAACAGTACTGACTGGCATATTCAAGGCTTTGGCTATCTTTTTATATACTTTTCCATCTTTGTAAAGTTTCATTACCTTGTTACGCAGCTCATTTGACTGTTCTTTTCTACCTCCTTATGGCTCAGTGTCTAGCCTGTTTAGTGCATCCGTGTGAGAGCTAACAAACTCATTGACTATTTATACACAGACACTAATTGTGATTTAAAAAGCCACAAATGTGGAAAATTAACCTTTAATTGCCATTTTAACCTGTGTGTGCCACCTTCTGTGTCTGTTCCAAGGCCAAACATTCCAGGGTATGTAGACTTGTTATCAGGGCCATTTGGGTGATTTCTGTTATCATTATGATTTAAAAAGGATCCAAAAAACGATGTAATAATAAATGGCTTAATGTGATTGCTATCCTTACATAAAAGACAGTTTTTTGGCATGATCAGTCATATTTTCAATATTAATGCCAAACTTTCAAAATTTCTGCCAGGGTATGCAAACTTTTGAGCACAATTGTAACTCATTGAGAGTGGTTGAGGCAACAAATTGGTTTTTATTCTCAGTTTTGTTTGTTTACACACACACACAAGAAGAAAAAGTGCAAAATTATTAATCTTAAATGAAAAGTCTATTAAAATATAATGAAAACATTTGTGAAAAATTGATTCTTCCAACACCAAGTGGAAAGCAGCTGAGGACACTCCTTCACCACTTCTTTCCAGAAAATGAGATCCCTTATCATATTGAGTTCAAAAGCATTTTGCCCCACAACACTGGGAAGATGGTAACTTCGCATCCAGGCCAATTCTGACACTTCACTCCTACATGTCAAAAATCATCATTTCTTTTTTATAAAATTACATAGAACCCCCAAACATTATATATGTTTTTTTTAGCAGAGACCCTAGAGAATACAATGGCAGTCATTGCAACTTTTTATCTTGCACGGTATTTGCGCAGCAATTTTTCAAACGCGTTTAAAAAAAAAAAAAAAAAAAAAACAGTTTCATGCTTTAAAAAAAAGCAAAACAGCTAAGTTAGCCAAATTTTTTTGCATAATGTGAAAGATGAAGTTACGCTGAGTAAATAGATACCTAACATGTCACGCTTCAAAATTGCACACGCTCGTGGAATGGTGCCAAACTTTGGTACTTAAAAATCCCCATAGGCGATGCTTTAAAAATTTTTACTGGTTACATGTTTTGAGTTACAGAGGAGGTCTAGGGCTAGAATTATTGCTCTCGCTATAACGTTTGCGACGATGCCTCACATGTGTGGTTTGAACACCGTTTTCATATGTGGGCGGGACTTACGTATACGTTCGCTTCTGCGTGCGAGCTCATGGGGACAGGGGCGCTTTTAAATTTTTTTTTTTTTATTGTTAATTTTACTTAAAATTTTTTATTTTGACACTTTTTAAAAAAAAAAAATTTTGATCACTTTTATTCCTATTACTAATACTTTATTAATGTAAACATCCTTTGTAATAGGAATATGACATGATCGGTCCTCTTTACAGTGAGATATGGGGTCAATAAGACCCCACATCTCACCTCTAGGCTGGGAAGCCTAAAAAAAAAAAAAAAAAAAAAAAAAAAGATCACCGCTTCCCAGCCGAGGCGGCGCCATTTTTTTGAATGCAGAGGCCGGGAGTGACGTCATAACATCGCGCCCGGCCTCCGAACGATCATAGAGACTCCAGCGGCCATCTGGTCCACCGGAAATCTCTATGATCTACATCCGGCGCCGGCGGATCCGCTCTCCGACTCACCGATCGCTGAGGTGAGTCGGTAGAAGCACCGGAGGGTGGCGGGAGGGGGGCGTCCCCTTTCGCCGCCCGTAAGAACGATCAAGCGGTGGAACAGCCGCTATGATCGTTCTCATGGTGTACGGAATCGCCGGCTGAAAATGCAGGTATCTGAATGATGTCTGTAGCCTCAAGCATCATTCAGATATAATCCCGGAAAGTCGAGGCCGTCATATGACGGCCTAAGGATATGAAGTGGTTAATCACCCAAAGCTACCCATATTACAAACAACCACTGGAAATTACAGTGCTATTTGTACTACTAAAAAAGATATGCTAAACACAAGCGCAAAATGTAATAATGCATTAAAGTGTTTGTTCACCAATGACAGAAGTCTGCCAAGCAAAATGGGTGAGTTGGAAGCTTTGGTGCATGAAGATAAGTATGATTTAATTAGTATTGCTGAATCTTGGCTTCATTCTCCAAATGCCTGGGCTATTAATATTCCTGGATATGCACTCTTTTGGATCGAGAGGGTAAAAAAGTAAAGGTGGCGGTGTCTGTCTCTATGTGAGAAGTGATCTCAAAGCGAGTGTGAAAGATAACCTAGTTGATGGAGAGTGTGATTAGGCTGAAGCATTATGGGTGGAACTGCATATAGACATGCGTAGTTCAAAGTTGTTTATTGGAGTTTGTTATAGACCTCCCAGTGTTAATGAGGAGGTGGAGATTCAGCTCCTTGCACAGATAGAAAGGACTGCAAGGGCAGGGATGGTGACAATAATGGGGGATTTTAACTACCCTGATATTGACTAGAGTAATGGCACTACAGGAACAGTTCATAGAGGCACCGACTAGGAATAATGCTCTGTTGTTGGCTCTAAGCAACAAACACATACTGGAAAGATAAAAACACTTAACTATAAGAAAGCAAATTTTCCAAGGATGAGGGCTCTCCAAGACTTAAACTGGGAGGGAATATTAGCATCGATGAACACAGAACAGAAATGGTAATTCCTCGAAGCGACTGTATGTGAACACACTGCAAAGTGTATTCCCATGGACAATACGTTTAAAAGGGTAAAATTAAACCTATATGGCACACATCCAAAGTTAAAAAAGGTATAAATAATAAGAAAAGAGTTTTTAAAAAATATAAAAAAGAAGGAACACTATCTTTGTGTAAATGCTAACATGTGTGCGTGTAAATGTTACAAAGAATATTACAGAATATGTAAAAAGGGAATAAAGGACGCAAAAATTCAAAATGAACGACAGATTGCAAAAGATAGTAGGACAAACCCCAACAAATCCTTCAAATATAGAAATAGTGAAAAGGTCAGGTCTGAGCATGTAGG
The DNA here is from genome assembly GCF_042186555.1 of Aquarana catesbeiana. Classification (NCBI taxonomy): domain Eukaryota; kingdom Metazoa; phylum Chordata; class Amphibia; order Anura; family Ranidae; genus Aquarana; species Aquarana catesbeiana. The sequence continues at coordinate 103,648,839 of NC_133331.1, read as the reverse complement.
CCCTGTACAAAATATTCTGGAGTGGGTGACTGGGGACAAAGAGAAGGCATATTTATCAAATACCTTCTCCAGCTCTGTGTATACTAATGGAGGAGGAGGGGGGAGACATGCTTTCACTGTTATCATTATCAACAGAGCCAAACAGCTTTACACAGATTTAACACCACAGCTGCCAGGGAGAGGACTGAGCAGGAGGATACAATTAACCCCTCAATGGCTGGGCACGTAATGCCCTACTTTCAAGTAGTAGTTACACAGTAAAAGTGCCCAGCCATTCGGCTTAGTGCCCAATCCTCCGGATTAGCTCTCTACCTGACAGCTATAGGGTAAAATCGATGTGAGGCTGTTGGCTCTGTTGATACTGATGACATTGAAAGCATGTCTCCCCCCTCCTCTGTTAGCAGAGATAAACACAGATAAGTGTTGGCAGTGTCCCACATGACAGTTGCTGGGCTCTCTCCTGCTATGAAAGTCTACATAAGTCTCCTCAGGCTGGAGCTCCTTTCCAGGGCGATCTGTGTGATTGGCTGTGGGACGCACGCCCCTTCTCTCATGCCCATGCATAAGTCTCCTAATTAGTCTGTCGGTCACAGTAGAGGAGGGGTGGCGACACAAATATTTTTTGTGTGTCGGGTTTCTTTACTGTAGGAAATTAGAGAGGATAGTAGATGACTGGCTGCTCCTTTCCTGACCAGACTGGGGGCAGATGGCTTCTATTGCTTTGCTGTGTGAGGTAGACTGGTTATTTCAATTTTGATGTTTCAGGTTTACATCCACTTTATTAATAGCATGCAATGCCAAGCTGCAGTTTCCAAAGTGAGCAAAACCCTCTCTTGTATTAGGAGAGGTATAGACTCCAGAGAGAGAGAGATATTATTTTACCCCTGTACAAATCATTAGTAAGACCTCATCTGTAATATGTAGTTCAGTTTTGGGCACCAGTTCTCAAAAAGGATATCGGGGAACTGGAGAAAGTGCAGAGAAGGGCAACCAAACTGGTAAGAGGCATGGAGGAGCTCAGCTATTAGGAAAGATTGGGGAACTGAATTTATTCTCTCTTGAGAAGAGGAGATTAATGAGGATATGATAAACATATATAAATACATAAGTGGTCCATATAGTGAACTTGGTGTTGAGTTATTCACGTTAAGGTCATCACAGAGGACAAGGGGGTACTTTTTACGTCTAGAGGAAAAAAGATTTTATCTCCAAATACAGAAAGGATTCTTCATAGTAGGAGCTGTGAAATATGGAATTGACTCCCTCAAGAGCTGGTCCCTGGCTCAGTAGATTTTGCTTTTTTTGTTTTAAGAAAGGCCTGGATTCTTTCCTAAATGTACATAATATAACTGGATACTAATATTTATAGGTAAAGTTGATCCAGGGAATATCCGGTTGCCTCTTGGGGGATCAGGAAGGAATTATTTTTTCCGCTGCTGGAGCAAATACAAATTGGATCATGCTTTTTTTGGGATTTTTTTGCCTTCATCTGGATAAGCTGTGGGTATAAGATTGTATATATAGGATTATATATATATATATATATATATATATATATATATATATATATATATATATATGTAATCTGCGCCACCCCTAACTATCCTAAAGTGCTAAGTGCAAATTAACAAAAATAGAATACTGTACATCAATATATCAGCAAGTGCCAACAGCTTTACACTATTTGTGAATTCACCTCACTATGCAAAGAAAATAAATATACATATACAAAGTGCAAAGTGCAGCACTAATGTGGTGATGACTCTACTATCAATAGAATCACGCAAATAAAATTACAAGAAATACAGTCATCATAATTTACGATTAAATAAAGTTCTGTTGTGAATAAAAATATATGTGACTTCTTGAGTGCTGTAAACTTTTGTTTATATCATTCACCACCATGCTTCTCTTATAAACAATACTTGATTGTGCACCCTCCACCAGCTGTTATAACTGCTCACCTCAAGTATGAGTCAGCTAGACTCAGAAATAAATCTTTACTTCCACTCCTCTATGGATCCTCTATAGATCAGTTGTTCACCATCAGCCCTTCTCTGTTCAAACATCTTCTGGTATTTCTCACTGAATATAGAGCCACTTTCTCCTACATAGAGGCCCGCTCTTTAGATTTTCCTCCAATTCTGTGAAACACGCTCCAGTTTCATGTAATCAAAGAGACAGGATACATAATGCTCTCTGCTTTAAAATTTATTATAAAACCCTGCTAAAACAGACACTTACAGAATCATAAAATCAACCTCGCATTTGTGTAATACAAAAAATGTCCGCTCGCTCACCACCGTGGCTGCGTGACATCACGGGCTCGGCTCCTCCCCTCTGCGTGAGTATCGACCTCTGATTGGTCTTCCTCAGCAAATGGGCGGGCCACTTCGCCCGAGCCCTTAAATACCCTATAGTTGCTATAGTAACCTCCTGGGCTTCTCCCCGGCAGTCTAGGGTGGATTCGGAGACACATTATACTAAGCAGAATCACACAGAATAATACAAAATATCACTTATGTTCATATATACATGTAAATCCATATAATTCCGCAACACTCTCCCTGGCTACAGTGGTAACCGCCCAGTGTACAACGGTTTGTGTATCTGCTTGTGGTACTTTCTTATATATATCTTCCTTTTTAGTGGGTGTAGATTCTCAGGAATGTATTTCTTGTTCCTCCACTTTTGTTTGCCATTTAAATACCCTACCTTCCTTATAATACCCTGTGCCTCTAATATATTTCTTTTTCTTTTTATCCTTGACCGCTTTCTCTCATTTTTCAATATTAGACTTCAGTTCTCCTTAAAGTCTAATAAACTTAGGTTCTTCCTTCTGGGTTTCTACCTGATCTCTTAAAATATTAATCTGAGCATCTATGCTCCTAATTTTAGTTTGTTTCCGTTTATACAGAAATCTAAGGAGTTCAATCCCTTTAGTGTTAGAGAATGAAAACCACTCTTTCATGGAGTCTTCATCCATTAAACCATCATTTGGTGGTATGTCCCACCTAAGACGCCTGGGAGCAATATCCCCCTTTATGTATCTATCAAAAGTCACCATATCCCACCATGCTCTAATTTTCTTATCAAACAGATTATTTAATTTCCTAAAAGAGTGTTTAGGGTCCCCTGAGTGGTTGTTAATGGTATTATCAAAAAAAAACATCATCCAAATTAATATTCCTATGTTATAACAAATTAAATATATCCATAGTGGCAGCTAATTGGGACGTGAATAAATTAAAATTTGTGTATTTAGAAGCACAGTGGTGAATGATATAAACGGAAGTTTAAAGCACTCAAGAAGCCACATATATTTTTCTTCACAACAGAGCTTTATTTAATTGGAAATTATGATGACTGTATTTTTTGTAATTTCATTTGCGTGATTCTATTGATATTAGAGTCACCACTATATTAGCGCTGCACTTTGTATATGTGTAAGACTTTCTCCAGGCGACGGTGAGTCAAAGTGAAGCGTCGAACCGATAAGATGACAGGCAGACAGGCGCACGGAGACCTCGTGGAAGAATAGTTTGCGTTGCAGGAAAAACTGGGTAAGATCGTAAAAGCGACTAAAGGGGTAAGTGCTTCACTGTGAATACAACATGCAGGATTCCCCCCCCAGAAAAGGTTCGAAATGTAAGCAAAATTAATTTGTGGAATAATAACTTATATCACCTACCCCTGTAGCAACTGTATCACTTGTTGTCGCACAGGATATATAGAACCCGGAAGATAATCAGGATTGGGACTCATACTGCACAAAAGCGACTGAGGGGGTGAGGGTTTCACTGTGAATGTAACATGCAAGATTTCCTCCCCCAGTAAGGGTTCAGAAAGTTCAGTAAGTAAGCAAAATTGATCCGTGGAATGATAACTCAGATCACTTACCCCTGAAGCACCTGTTCTACCTGTTACTGTACAGGATACATAGAATCCGGAAGATAATCAGGACTGGGACTTTTAAAATGCAAAAGCAACCGAGGGAGTAAATGTTTCAAGTGTTTTATTGTTTCACTGTGAATGCAACAGGCAGGTTTTTCCCCCAATAAGGGATCAGAAAGTAAGCAAAAGTAAACAAAATTAATCTGTTGAGTGACAACTTATATTACTTAGCTTTGTAGCGTTTCTATTACCTGTCATTACAGAGGATATATATACTCTGGAAGATAATCAGGATTAGGATTCATGTTGAAGGAGTAGGACTGTTATTGGTTAAAAAGCCCCCCTCATATCCCAGGTGCGGTCTCTCGAGCTGCTACACAAGAAGTCTTTGGCCGAAACACACCTCAAGGCTTTATTGAAGGCTAGGGGTGATTTGAAGGACCTTTTGTACTATAAAACGCTACAGAATCTGGCTTGGGCCAGAAGATCTATGTTTGAATTCTCCAATAAGCCAGGTACCATGTTGGCCAGACTCCTTCGTGGCCCGAGACAGCGCACTTACATTCCATCTATAGTGACTTCACAGGGGGCAAAGGTCCATACCTCCAGGGATATAGCCAGCGAATTTGTTAAGTACTACCAACAATTATACAATTTGCACAAGGGGGAACCTGTTGGATTATTGGCGGAGAGGGAGAGGTCAGCGGGTGAATACGTCAGGTCCTCGGGTATGCCTACTTTACCAACTGATATAAGTGATGCCTTTGAAGCGGACATTACTCAGGAAGAACTATCGCTAGCCCTGGCACAAACGAAGCCCAGGAAGGCACCGGGGCCGGACGGCTTCACCCTGACCTACTACCAGACTTTTGGGCCTAACCTATCGCCACATTTTCTGAAAGCGTACAACACATTAAAGGAGGGCAGTACTAACATGGTAGACTCACTAAGGGCATTTATATCACTGATCCCAAAAGAAGGGAAGGATCCCAACTACTGCTGTAATTATCGCCCGATTGCATTGCTTAACGTGGATCTGAAATTATTTTCCAAAATCCTGGCTAACAGAATCCTGCCGCATATCCCACACCTGGTCCACCTAGACCAGGCAGGGTTTGTGCCGCTGAGGGAGTCGAGAGACAACACCATTAGAGTTCTCAATCTCATACATGAAGCGAGATCAGTCAAAAAGCCTTTTCTGCTCCTCTCCACGGACGCGGAGAAGGCTTTCGATAGGGTGGCCTGGCATTTTATGCGGGCCACCCTGGAACATATTGGTATGGGCCCAAACATGAGAGGCTGGATATCATCTTTGTACTCGACTCCCTCGGCGGCGGTACGGGTCAATGAGTGGCGTTCGGAATCCTTTGACATTTCAAATGGGACGAGACAGGGATGCCCCCTGTCCCCACTAATTTTCATTCTGACCCTCGAGCCGTTCATGTGTAGCATCCGAAGGAACCCTAATATAACGGGAATTGCAAAGCCCTCTGGTCATCATAAAATCGCGGCCTTCGCCGACGACCTGATCTTTTTTGTCTCCAACCCACAGATCACTCTGCCCAACATTTTGTCAGCTCTTCGGTTATATGGGGAAACATCAAACTTCAAAGTCAACTGTGCCAAGTCCGCGGTGTTGAATATCACATTACCAGCTAAGGTAGCAACAAACATGAGCAAATCTTTCCCCTTTAGATGGGCGGAGAAATCTATCCGCTACCTGGGGGTGGACATCACCCCAGACTTGGCACACTTGTATACCAGCAACTTCGCACCCCTACTTCAGAGACTTAAGATAGATCTCCAGACGTGGCACAAACTTACCTTGACCTGGTTTGGACGTTGTAACGCCCTGAAAATGACGGCCCTACGCCGGATTTTATATATACTTCAAACATTACCGATCCAGTTACCAACTACCTTTTTTAAGCAAATTCAGTCTATCATCAGAGAGTTTATCTGGTCTCATAAATCCCCCAGAACAAAAATGCAAACACTGACTAAACCCAAAGAAAAGGGGGGCATTGGTCTCCCGGACATCTTTCGATATTACCAAGCGGTTCATTTGGCCAGGATCGCTGACTGGCACTGCAACAGAGACTCCAAACAATGGGTAGAAATGGAAATTGAAGACTCCTCTTTGCCCTTACTTCCATCCCCGTGGCTAATGTCAACTCCGCCGGCAGACATGAAATCACACCCGCTAATAGGTGCCACCCTACAGGTGGCGAGGAAAGTATTCCGTACCACAGACGTGTCACCGTTGCCCTCCCCCATGACTCCTATTATAGGTAACCCGGACTTCTCCCCCGGACTCACAAGCCGCAGATTGAGACAATTGGCGAGTTGTGAAAAACAGTCCCTGGGCGAGATTTGGCCCCAGGGAGAACTCCCAACCGCCTCCACCCTCTCCAGACTCATTGACCCTCCATTAGACAGTCTCAGTACTCTTCAACTTAGACACTACCTGAAGACCCTCCAGAAAATACCCTATGTCCCCCGTAGTCACACTCCTCTGGAATCCCTCTGCAAATCGGGGGAACCTATAAGACACACACTGTCATTCTTATACAGTATCCTTACGAGACAAGGGGAGGACTCAACTCCAGAGTTCCTCCTGAAATGGGAAAGGGACCTGGGGACTCAGCTCACCACCCAGCAAAGAGAGAGGGTCTTGGTGTTGGCACACAAGTCATCGATTGCGAGTCATTACCAAGAAGCGGGATACAAAATCCTGACCAGGTGGTACAGAGTCCCATACGTGTTACACAAAATGAACCCGTCGCTGTCGGATAGGTGTTGGAGGTGTGACAGGGAAGAAGGAAGTATGCTTCACGTCTTTTGGTCGTGCCCACTCCTGAGACCCTTCTGGGAGGGGGTGTCTTCAACAATCCAAAGTCTGACCTCGGTCGATCTCAGGGACAACCCGGCAGCATGCCTCCTACACCTGACCACGAGACCGATTCAAAAGTACAAGAAAACATTGACAATGCAACTCCTGAACGCAGCAAAAACATGCATTCCGGCGCTCTGGCGGAATCCCCTACCTCCGACCAGGGTCATGTGGTACTCAAAAGTTAACTGTATTTTACGTATGGAGGAACTGACGGCAACCCTACAAAACAAAGAGGAACAATTTCTGGAAAAATGGAGACCCTGGAGATATTTTGTTGGCACCGACATATATCTACAGGACATAGCCCAGACACAATCCTTATCTACCTGAGAATAACCCCATGGACCCCACTGAAACAGATATCGGTACACATCCCTCTGGGGCGTGACGGGTGGGACCAAGTTGGGGGCGATGCCGCGACCATGCCTTTATATCCTTTTCTTTCCTGCCCCTTTCTCACCCCATTACACCTCCCCTCCCCTTCCTTCCCCGCTTTTCTCCCCACCTCCCACTCTTTTCTTTTCTGTAGTTTCTTTTGTTCTGACCGCTCACTAATCCAGCCGTGGTGACGGCGATAACAAATATAATGTGAAGATATTTTTTAAGGTGAGCAAGAAACACACACCTGTATAGCAAAAGACATTTCTGTCTCTAAAGGTTTAAATATTATAATATACTTCAAAACTGTTCATAAACAGGTTAAGGTTTATGCAAGGAGGCCCATTTGTAGGCAACCTTGATATAATATGTTTGTAAAGGATATACTTTTGGCTGGAATACATGTATGCTACCATATTTGTTTGGTAAATAACTTGATCTTGGTCTACAGTTTTACTGTATATGATTTAACAATAGGAATATATGGATTAAGTGACCTGCTGTAACCCAAACTGTATTTTTATGCCTTCTGTGTATCAAAATAAAGGAATTTAAAAAAAAAAAAAAGCCCCCCTCTTCTGACGGATACTGAAGGTTACTTCTTATTTCTATGTCTATGGGAGATCTTACCGCTTTTTTTCTCTTGATGATTCAAAATAAAAGTAGTTATAGAGTGTGAACATAGGGTGTGGGTGCATGCCAGGGAAATCTAGGAAGGCGACCCAAAGAGGCTGGGATTCCAGAGGAAAATAACCCCTTGGCTGACCGCACAAAGCATTTGAGAAGATTGGTCACATACAATACAATACGAGCCACATCGGTAGGATACTTACAAACTTCTACATAGGGCCCCGCAGAGCATACAGCATACTGAAGGGGAAGGGAGGGAAGGGGGCCACAGCCACAGTTAGTACAGTCAGCAGCAATAGAATGAGTGTAAGCCCGGGCGCCATTAGGAAATATATGGTCCAAGAAGGTAAAGGGAGCCCGGGGAAGGCAGGCGGATCCAAACTTAAAACCCCCGAACCCCCAACCAAAATAAGCACAAGAAGACAACTGGTGGGGATGGACCCCCACATCGTGGGGACCGAGATAACAGCAGAGGCTACAAGGGACCTCCTGGAGGACAATCAAACACCAACAAAAAGTGAGATGGCAGAAATGTTTGCAAGACTAGAAACAACAATCAAAGGAGAATTCGAAACAATTCGACAAGATATGGGCCATACACTAAAAAGAGTGGAAGAGCTGGAAGTAACAACAGACACACAGGGAACAGAGATAAAAAATCTCAAACAGCAGATAGAAGAAATCCTGAAAGAACAAAGAAATCTACGCTATAAACTGGAAGATCAGGAGAACCGTAATAGGAGGAAGAACTTGCGGATAAGAGGCCTGCCCGAGTTAGAAGGAGGTAAAGAGAACCTACAAGAAATAATTGACCAAATCTTCGGTGACCGATTAGATCCATCTGGCAATAGACCAAAGATCAAATTAGAAAGAGCCCACAGGATAAGAAAGCCAGCGGAGATCAGGGGGGACGCCCCGCGGGACGTAATTGTCAGATTCCACAACTTCCATGATAAAGAAAGGATTAAATCTAGCATAAGAATGAACCAGCAAGTGAACTATGGAGAGGTAAACCTACAGATTTTTCCTGATCTCTCTGCAGAGACCCTGGCTAGGAGAAGAACTCTCAAACCCCTACTGGCTCAACTCAGAGCAAATGATGTCCAATACTCATGGGGTTTCCCAGCCTGCCTGATTGGACGCAAGGAAGGTCGCTCGGCGACGTTGCGGTTTCCCGAAGAGACACAAAAATTTTGCCAACGCCTGGAAGTGCCATTGGTGGAAATCTCGGGATGGTGGGAGAGATCTGGAACCGAAGATAGCAGGGAGGGGACCCCTACCTGGATACCAGTTATCAAAATGAAATGATCATAAAAAAAAGAGATATGAGATTGTATCACGAACATAGAAAGAGAACTTTTGGATTAATTAATAAAACAAGTGCGGGGGAGGCAGGGGGGTGCGGGCCCAGGGGGGGGTGGGGAGGAGGGGGAGAGGGACCGGGAATCCTGGGGGAGGCAGGTTGATCCAAGGATGGTACCCCCGAGCTCAACCTCTAAGGGGAGAACCGAGGGGCCGGGAGGAGTGAGCAGGGCAACGGTTAGTGGGACCATGAGATGGTACGTCACCCCAAAAAGGGGGGGGGGGAGGGTTGGGGGGGAGGACAGGTGGGAGGTAGGGGAGGGACAGGGTTTAGAGGGGGGGAGGGGAGGGCAAGGGAGGGTCCAGGGTTGGAGGGGGGGGGAGAGACCTGTACGTATGGCACTGCTCCCCGCTTCCTAGAATTAGAAGAGAGGTTCAGCCCGCATAGGGGTACAATAACAAGATGACTGCGCTAAATTTAATCTCATACAATGTGAGGGGGATGGGCTCTCCCATAAAGTGTGCAAATATAACGAGAGAATTGAAACTTTTCAAAGCAGAGGTCATCTTTTTGCAGGAGACACACTTCTATGTGGGCAAGAACCAAAGAATACGCTCGAGGGACTTTCCTAAATGGGAATACGGGGATTCTCCAACTAAAGGCTCAAAAGGCATAGCTATAGGTTTTGCTAAGGATGTCAGATTTAGGGTAGAAGAGAGAATGATTGACCCCGAGGGACGGTTCCTGTTTCTCAGGGGCAATCTCAACGGGACGGAATGTACGCTAGCAAATATCTACTGCCCAAATATCAACCCTGGAAGGTATCTGCTGGGCATTCTCTCAAAATTTGAATGTTTCAAGAGAGGGAGGGCCATCATTGCAGGAGACTTTAACGTGTGTCTTGACCCAGGTAAAGATAGTACGTCGAGTGTCCGTGGGACTGGAGGGATATGGATGAACAAGCTTAAAAAGAAACTACACCAATGTCAATTGTTAGACATCTGGAGATTACAACATCCAAACAAGAGAGACTATTTCTACTACTCCCACGTACACTCGACGTACTCTAGATTAGATTTTTTTTTTTTGGTAGAACACAGGTATATAGAGGAAATAGAGGGCACAAGAATAGGGTCAATAACATTTTCCGACCATGCCCCAGTAAGTATCAAGTGGAAACTAGGCAAAGAGAATTTCCCCTTTAGTGGCTGGAAACTAAATGAGGACTTACTACATGATAGAGATATTGATCAGCGCATTAAGGAGGAAATTGAATTCTACTTTAAAACTAACTCGGTGGGGGAAACCTCAGAGGCTGTAGTATGGGAAGTCCATAAAGCATACATTAGAGGTATTATAATAAAGGCGGGCACAGAAAGGAAAAAAATGGAGACCAAGGAAAGACTCGCCCTACAGGAAAACATTCAGAAGCTAGAACAACAGCACAAGCAAACAGGGGAAAAGGAGATAATGGTGGACTTATACAAGAGCAGAGAGGCCATGCGTGAGCTTATAGAATTGGAGAACCGTAAGATATACAATCAGGTTAAAAAAGAAAGATATATAGGAGGAAATAGACCCGGAAAACTCCTGGCCAGGGTCCTAAGCAAAAAGAAAAACAACAACTATATTGATAAAATAAAAACTAAAACAGGTGAGATTGCTTATAAAGATAAAGATATTGCAGGGACCTTCCAGGAGTTTTACGGGGAGCTGTATGCTATAAATAAAAATATCAGTACCAAAGAAAGAGAAGAAAAACAAGAGAAAATTAAAAATTATCTAAAAGATAGTGGTTTAACTAATCTTACAGAAATAGAACAAGCCAGCCTCGAAGCCCCATATACGGAACTTGAAGTGAGAAAAGCGCTCAAAGGGATGCAATTGGGGAAAAGCCCAGATGGACTGACGGTGCCCTATTACAGAAAATATCAGGATTATCTGATACCAAAAATGTGCTCTTATATGAATGACGCTGGGGACAAGGGAGAAATGAGAAAGGAAGCTTTGGCAGCTAATATTGCTATCATTCCAAAGGAAGGTAAAGATAGCACACTATGTTCAAGCTACAGGCCGATATCCCTCCTAAACGTGGACATGAAAATATACGCGAAAGTAATTGCGGATAGATTAAAACCAATAATAGAAAGGATTATACACCCAGATCGGGTAGGGTTTGTACCAGGTCGACAAGGAAGGGATAATAGCATTAAGACCCTCCTGGCGGTGCAACAGATGAAGAAAAGTGGAGCCCCAGGCCTACTCTTATCAATAGATGCTGAAAAAGCGTTCGATAGAGTCGACTGGGACTTCATGATGGGTACACTAGAGGAGATGGGTTTTGGGACTAAGATCCGTAGAAGGATAGGGGCACTATATTCTAGACCTACAGCGAGAGTAAGGATAAATGGAACCATGTCGGAGTCATTTGATATGTAGAATGGGACTAGACAGGGGTGTCCGCTCTCCCCTGTCCTATTTGTGCTGACTCTAGAGCCATTACTAGAAAAGATTAGGAAGTGCCCGGATATCAGCGGGGTAACGATAGGTCGGGATGAATATAAAATAGCCGCATTTGCGGACGATATCCTGCTTTACATCACGCGCCCAAGGATATCTCTCCCGAACATAATGACAGCTCTATTAGAGTATGGAAAGCTTTCTAATTTTAAAATAAACCCAAACAAATCTGAAACATTAAGCCTCAACATCAGCAAAACCAGAGATCACTCATATCAAAAGCATTTCCCCTTTATATGGGGGCAAAAAGAATTAAAATACCTAGGGATAAAAATTACGACCTCACAAGAGACGCTCTTTCATGTCAATTTCCTACCACTTCTCAACGAAATAAAGCAAGAACTTAAGAGATTACACTTAGGACAACTGTCTTGGGGACGGAGAAATACCATCTACAACATGGTTGTATTGGCAAGAATAACTTACAAAATGCAAATGTTGCCAGTGGCGCTCCCGCAGGCGTACCTTAGAAAATTGCACTCGATTTTTTAAAGATTTATTTGGAGGGAGAAAACACCTCGACTGAAGTTCACACAATTAACAAAGGCTAGGGGTAAGGGGGGATGGGGAGCACCAGATGTCCGCAAATACTACAAGGCCATAGCTCTTGCCAGAGTAATTGATTGGGCAAAAAGTAAAGTAGATAAACACTGGGTAAAAATGGAAAAGGAAATTAGCGACACTAAGCAGAATAAAATTATTTGGATTCCACCACACTTAAGGAAACTAGGTAAAGAAACACATGAGATTACTAAACACGCACTCAGAATATGGGATAATGTTCACAAAAGGGAGCAGTGGGGATATAATTCTCCCCTAATGTCACTCAAGGATTCAGACTATTTTGCACCAGGGATAGGGGAGTGGTTTGGGGGGTGGTTACTGGACGAGAACATACAGTTAAAGGACGTAATGCAACATAATAAAATATGTACATATCAGGAGCTAAAGGATAAAAAAAATTTGTTGGTTATAAACACTTGGCGGTACAGCCAACTGAATCAGTTCATAAGAACCCTCCCACAACCAATTAGATCGAGGGATAATTTACGCCCACTAGAGAAAATGTGTATGAACAAAGATAATAAAGGGGGGTTCTCCCAGACGTATAGAATGCTGATAGGCTTGGGGAACACAGAAGCCCCATCGTTTATACAGAAATGGGAGAAGGAGCTAGGAAGAAAGCTCACTGCCCCAGAAGGGTCATTGATCCTAAGCAGAACAGCAGCTACGTCAGTCAACAGTAAAATCTTGGAGTTGAACTTCAGATGTTTGGCCAGGATGTACTTGACCCCGGATCGCTTGAACAAATTTCAAAACGGACCTCCACAATACTGCTGGAGGGGATGTAAGGAAATAGGGTCAATGGCTCATATCTGGTGGCAATGCCCGATAATTAAAATATTCTGGAGTGAAGTGAGGGGATTTATTAAAGACATAACAGGGATCAATGTTCAAGATGATCCCTGGGTTTGTTTATTTCATATGAGCGAAATGCCCAATAAAGCTTATCAGAGAACTCTTATACCGCACCTTATTGATGCGGCTAAAAGCTTGATACCCAAGTACTGGAGAAAGACAGAAAGACCTGCAATGAGGGACTGGTATGATAAAATTAACAAAATATACAGTATAGAATATCTAAGGTACAGTGAGGGGATAAAAATGAGAGCTTTTGAGACTAAATGGAGAAGGTGGGTAGAATTCAAAAGATCCCTGAGAGCGGGCGAGATATGGGCATCCTATTTTGGAAACGAGAGAGATCTTAAGATAAAAGGTAAAGAGGGCCTGGCAGGCGAAATAAAGGAGGAAGTGAAGATATCAATGGGAGGGGGGGGAGCAGGGGGAGGTACGGTCTCGGGGGGGTGGGAGGGAAGGGGGGGTGGAGGGTTACATGTAAAAGGTAAATGGATTAATGAAATCCCACCTAAATAGGTTTTGAGGTGTATAAAAATTTTAATTATTGTCACCACGATGGTATTATTGCCACCACGATGATGTGAAGAAAAATGGGACACAGTTTGAATTATTGACAACTGAAAAATGATTCCCAGAGAAAATATATTACTGAGTGGTAATAAAAAAAAAAAAAAAAAAAAAAACTATGTAACTATGTCAATCACCCAAAGCTGAGAAACTTCAGATCACTCTGGGATGTCCACAAAAACACATGACCAAATCAAGGGGAAATAAACTGCACATTGCATAATACGGTATGGAAGATGTGGGTTTATTTAGTAAGAAACATACTCACACTCCAACAGCAAACAGTAAGCACATCATATTGTGCTTCTCTACGCACATGTGCGGTGACATCAGATCACATGCTCTGCCCTACGTGTTTTGTCAAAACTGATGTCCTCAGGGGAAACGGGAGCATGAGATCTGACCACAGTGCATTGCTTTATATAACTCTACAAATTTTTTGTAAAAAAAAAAAATTCTATATTTTTATAGATTTTTCATTTAAGATTGATAATTTTACACTTTTTTGCACAGTTGGTTGGATTATGTATTAACACATTTTTGTCACATGTTTAAAGTGATAGCGCTACACGTGTAGGTGTATGAATATTTTTTTGTGATATCTGTTTGTGGATATTCATGACAGCTGCTGTCATCTTCTGTGAATATTAAGGAGAATTGGAATTTTTGACACTAGAGCATTCATTGGGGTTTGATTTCTAACACATGCCACAGGGACAAAACAGCTAACTTGTCTAATGGAAAAACTACGACCTGGTAATTGAAAGATTAACCCCTTCTTGCCCCTCCCTAATGTAAAAAGTTTAATTTGTTTTTATTGAATATGACAAAGAAAGAGGTGTACACTGTGTTTCTCAATGTATAACACCAATCTACAATACTTGGCAGTGCCGAACATACAAATCATCAAGGTTTGTAATAACAGGGTGTATCGAAAATATATACCACATATAAGCTATATCTCTTAACGAGGCACAGAGTGCATTTCCGGAAACAATATACCGGAAATACCCCTATGTACATCATCTTAGAGGTACAGACGGTGTCAGTTTCTCAGTAAATGATCTTAGATAGAGTATACATGCTTAAACAGTAGAATGGAAATAGGAAATAAGAGAGAGGGAAAAGTGAAAAGCGAGAGGTAGGAAAGGAAGTGAAAAAGGGAAGATGAGGGGACGGGAGGAGGAGAGGGTATATCTGCCTCGAGCCAAGCTCAGCTGAGCAAACTCTTATCTATTACCATGCTACACAGGTTGAGACATAATTTCCGCATAGGTGGTGGCTAACCAGCAGGACCATATTTTTTTCGCTAGGGCAGTTTTGCGTCTAAGGGAAAGAGTCATATCTTCCATGCAATAGGTATTGTCTACTTTCACCAGCCATTGGCGTAATGAGGGGATGGTTGATTTTTTCCAGTATTTAGGAATAGGTGCCTTTGCAGCAATAAGTAGGTGTGGCGTGATTGACTTTTTATAGGGTCCCGTTGGTTTGCCTGTACAGTGAAATAAAACAAACCATGGATCATTATGGACCTCCCAACCTTGTATTTCCTTGATCCAGTGTAAGACAGTCAGCCAGAGCGGGGGCATCCATGGACAGAGCCACCATATGTGAGCATGTGTTGCTCTTTCCCCACATCCTCTCCAACACGTAAATGGAATTTTTGGAAAGGTTTTGTGTAAGACCACTGGTATATAGTGCCACCTCGTCAATAATTTGTAATTTACTTCCGCTGTTGCATATGCACCAGACGAGGTATGGGCCAAAATTAGAATGTTGGACCTTTGAATTGTTGTCAGTTCTTTTTGTAAATCCTGTTCCCAGTTACGAATGAAGGTAGGGATGCTAGTGGAAGACAAAGTTAGCAAGATTTTGTAAAAGTGGGAGATAGGTTTCTCTACAGGACAATCATCAGAGAGTGCGGCTTCCAAAGGGGTCAAATCCGAGAAGGGTCTCAGGGGTTTCAGGAGAGAATGCACAAAAGCCGCTAGTTGTCGGTATCTCCATTGATCGATGGTGGAGACGGTGGGGGTATGTAGCAGCATGGATGGAGGCAATACACCTGAGGCGTTAGTCACTTGGTGTAATAGGATCTTGGGTCCAAAGTTCCACGTATGGATCCCAGGGGCAACATTTCCCGGGGGGAAGTAGTTATGTCCAGTTAGCAGGGGAGAGTTATATGGCCATTTATGTGTCTTACACAGGGAATCCCATATCATGAGGGAGGAACGTGTTAGTGGAGAAGTGGCAGGGGACAGAGTTCTGTATTTCTTCGGTATCCAAATTTGTGTAGAGAGGTCTGTGCCACTGAGTTCTATTTCCAAGGATACCCATAGTTTAGTGTCTCTGTGATATTTCCAATCAGATATTCTGTTTAAGGCGATTGATCGAAAGTATTTCTTAAAATCTGGTAATGCGAGGCCTCCCTCTCTCTTGGGTTTGATGAGAAGTGACCTAGAAAGTCTAGGACTTTTCCTGTTCCATACATATCTACCAACCAGGGAACCTAGCAGTGTAAAAAAACCTACTGGTATACCGTATGGTATCATTTGAAATAAAAACAGTACTCTGGGCAATATATTCATCTTTACGACTCCAATTCTCCCCATCCATGAGTGAGCAAGTTGGGACCATTTCTGCAAGTCAGATCTGATTGTATTTAGGAGGGGGAGAAAGTTAGCGCGGAATAGATTGGTCAGATTTGGAGTGAGAAAAAAACCTAAATATTTCATTTTTCTCGACTGCCAGCTAAAAGGAAAGGCTTGTTTTAGTTGTGTCACAGTAGATGAGGGGACAGAAAGATTTAGAATCTCAGATTTGGTCATATTAATTTTGAAATTGGAGATGTTGCTATACGTTGAGAATTCTGCCATGGGGTTAGGAAGGGATATCAGGGGCTGTTGAATATAAAACAAAATATCATCCGCATACGCAGCATATTTATGTTCAGTTTTACCCACGACTATTCCGTGAACACTTTGGTTATGTCTTATGGGGCGTACACACGGTCGGACTTTTCAGCTACAAAAGTCCGACAGCCTGTCCGACAGACTTTCGACGGACTTTCGACGGACTTGCGGCGGACTTTCTAACGAACAGACTTGCCTACACACGATCACACAAAAGTCCGTTGAATTCTTACGTGATGACGTACACCGGACTAAAATAAGGAAGTTGATAGCCAGTAGCCAATAGCTGCCCTAGCGTGGGTTTTTGTCCGTCAGACTAGCATACAGACGAGCGGATTTTTCGACCGGACTCGAGTCCGTCGGAAAGATTTGAAGCATGTTTCAAATCTAAAGTCCGTCGGATTTGAGGCTGAAAAAGTCCGTTGAAAGTCCGGAGAAGCCCACACACGATCGGATTACCAGCCAGCTTTAGTCCGTCAGCGTCCGTTGGACTTTTGTAGACGAAAAGTCCGACCGTGTGTACGCGGCATTAGAAAAGGCTCCAATGATAAGGCAAATAAGATTGGTGAGAGGGGGCAGCCTTGGTGTGTGCCGTTATGTAAGGTAAAGGGATCACTCAGAGTGCCATTGATACGTAATTGTGCCGTGGGACAATTATGTAGTGCAGAAGTTTGGGCTCTAAGGGATGGGCCAATGCCCAGATGGGTCAATGTTGCCATAAGGAACTCACAGTCCACCCTGTCAAACACCTTTTCAGCATCGGTTGAAAGTAACAGGGTGGGCTGGGAGGCTCCTCGTACCTGTGCCATCAATAAGAGAGTGCGAAGGGAGTTGTCCCTTGCGTCCCTATTCGGGATAAATCCTGTTTGTTTTTTTTAAATCCAGTTTGGGATCAGAGGGAGAAGTCTGTTTGCTATGGCTTTGGCATATAACATAGCGTCAATATTCAGCAGCGAAATGGGACGATAGCTACAGTTACAGGGGTCTTTTCCGGGTTTAGGGATGACTGTAATATGTCATGAATAGTCTAGGGGCGGAGGTTACCACCTTTAGAGGTCACATTAGTATAGTTAGTCAAATGGGGTAGTAGTACATCCGCGAAGGATGGATAATAGGTCACCGTAAGTCCATCTGGACCCGGAGCTTTACCATTGGCCATGGCTTTTAGGGCTGTGCGTATCTCTGAGGTGGTAAACTCTCCCTCTAACGAGGCTAAAATATTAGGGGAGAGACTAGGAAGGTTTGCTCGTTCTAAGTATTCCCCAATGAGCCTCATCTTAACCTCCCGGTCAACAATCTCATGTTGGACATGATATAATTGTTGATAGAACTTACGGAATTCTTTAGCTATATTTGGGGTGTCGTGTACCATAGTCGCTGAGGAGTTTTTTAATTGCTGCTATGAAAGAGGCAGACTTCTTTTGCTGTAGGGAACAGGCTAGAAGCCTACCTGGTTTATTTCCCCATTCATAAAAACCTTGAGCTACAAAGCGGGCCCGTTGTTTTTGATCTACATGTAATAGAGATTTCAATTCTTCCCTCTTTTCCATCAGGGTGTGGAATACCGCTTGGGATTGTGTTGCTTCATGTTGTTGTTCTAACGTTTTAATTTCGTTGAGTAACCTGGATTGATGGAATATATGTTCCCTTTTTTTCCTAGCTCCCAATTCTATTAATTTGCCCTGAATATGGGCCTTATGGGTCTCCCACAGTGTCCCAGTTGAGATATCAGGGTGTGAATTTTCCTTAAAGTAAAGAGATAATTCTTCACCTATCATTTTTTTATCAATTTTGTCCGCTAGAAGTTCCTCATTTAATTTCCAATTAGTGGATTTAAGAGGTATGGACGGGATTTTAACAGTGAGCATGATTGGTGCGTGGTCAGATATGGGTGACGTTTCAATTGCCGATTTCACTAATACAGGTAGATGGTGATGGTCAATAAGGAACAGATCAATTCTAGAATAAGTCTGGTGAACCTGAGAGTAATGTGTAAAATCTCTTTCTCGTGGGTGCATAATCCTCCAGGTATCAACTAACTGGGATTCATGTAGGCATTTGCGAATGTATCTTAGTATATGTGACATCCTAGTGTGGAAGCTATAAAACCTGCCTGGTCACGGTTAGGAGAATATAGAGTCGCCAAGGTACAAGGCATATTACCCAGGGTGCCCTTCAGAAACAAAAAGCGCCCCAGCGGATCACTCAACATAGATTCCAGTGTAAACGCGGAACCCAATGGCCACACATTTTGCTTTAGGTATATATCCGAAAAACTATAATACCACGTGGGGTATTGTTGCGAATAAAGTTTTACCGAGGTAGTATAAGTAAGGTGGGTCTCCTGCAAGAAGATCACGTCCCCCCGCAGGCGAACCAGTTCTCTATATAGGTTATGCCTTTTTCCAGGGGCATGTAGGCCCCTTACCTTAAAAGAAAGTAAATTTACCGTAGCCATGGGGACCGGAAGTAGGGATCCACAACACTGTCATCGCGAGGAGTTGGACCCGAGGCAGGGGGAGAGGGGGATGGGTAAGTAGGGAGACAGGGATAGGGAACAAAAGGCTGAAAATGATAGAGAAAGTAAGGAGAAAAGAGAAAAGAAGTTAGTATTTCGAGGAAGGTACAGACCACTGTGGGGGAGTGACTGCAAGTGCACGCATAAGTCTGCAGTGCGTAAACAGGGTAAACACGAGATCCAGCATCCCCACATCCACAACCCACAAAAGGGCAGGAACATGAGGACGCAAGACCACGCAGCCCCTGCAACTGGGGGGGCAATGGAACCTGGGCATCCAGACACAAGCTCCATGAGGAGTATAGGTAGTGTCCCGATGCCCCGGCGCCGACACCTTATATGAAAACATAAGTTTAAACGCAGTAAAATAGAATAACACTAAGCAGAAAAACAAAAAATCGTTACCAGATCCCCATCCGTATGGAGCGCCTGGTAAGAAGCAAGAGGCCCAGGAATTAGTCCACTTATTTCACCTCATCCGGTGCACAGCCATAACTTGTAAACTTGTATATAAACAGACAGGTAAATGAGGCCGGCCAATGGGACCGATATAGGACAATGATAATCAGGGTATGCTTGTAGGAAGAAATGACCCATCACCGTGATAGGAGTGAAATTCTGAAGGCAGCAGGCCGAGTATTTAGCTGGGCTGCAGCGGTGATCCAGAAGCAGAGGTGCGGTGCTTGTGGTCAACCTTCTGCCATTTCGGTTCAGAGTTACCGGGCAAAGGTGAGATGACGTCTTGCCAACCAGGAAGCTCCGGCGGTGATGTTCAGATCTATGCAAAACTTCTCCAGGTCTTCTGGGAATCGGAGGACAGCCATTTTGCTGTCTCTACTTGCCATTAGAGCTGCTGGGAAGCCCCATCTGTAGTTGACAGATGCTGCACGTAGCTTCTCTGTAAGGGGATGTAGGGCTCTGCACCATTCGAGGGTTTCTCTCGCCAAATCCGGATAGAAAGAGAGGGTTGCTCCATCAAAATCCAGTGATGTGGCATCCCTGGCCTTTTTCATAATCAACTCCTTTTCAGGATAGTGGTGCACTCTGCAAATGACATCACGCGGGATGTCTGAAAAAAAATTACGGGGACGGAGAGCCCTGTGAACTCTGTCAATCTTCAGGAAATAACTTTATTCAAGATCCATTCAAGAAGGATAAAACAAATGTTAATGCCTAAGCACAATTTTGCAACTTCGACATGTGTTAGTAAACCGGTACATATCATCACAACTACTTTATGCATCCAGGTGGATTATACTATGTTTCTTTCAGGACAAATTTTGGATTTCATTTGGTGGTAAATGGTAATGGATATTTCCTGATTTTCTTTTATTATAAAAGGAAAACTGGCCCAAAATAGTAAAAAAAAATAAAAATGTATTTGTATAATTCTTGCTCCTACCTAAAACACACTGACACTAATACAAAAAAAAAAAACCTGCCCCAAAAATGACTCTACCCTGACCTTGACCTTTGACCCTGACCTTGACCCAAACTCTAACCCTGGCAGTGACCTAGATCAAACCTTAATCTAAGTATTTTTTTTCTTTTTCTATGATTATTATTTTTTATTTTTTTACACTTAGTTGTTGTTTTTTTTCTCTCTGCAAGGAGAGAGAGATATACGATGTATCTCTCGCCTCCATTCAGAGAGAGAAAACACGGGGCCAGCTTTACAGTGACTGATCCCTATGATAGCCAATCAGAGGCTATAACAGCGATCAGGTGACCCGTAATCGGGAGTTCAGAAACATTGTTGGATTTGACTAATGTGACATTGCACTGATAAATACGTGTATATGTTTGCAATGGAGTGCTGGTGATATCTCATCGTTTTACTGGTAAATCCCTTGGTGCCGAGCGTATGCAAATATGTGCCCCCACTGGACTGGGCTTTTTTTCAATGGTGCCGCATATTTGTGTATCTGTCTTTGTGCTGGGAGCACGCCGCATGGCGCACTCCCAGCACAGAGACTGGTTCTCATCGAGAGCCCCAGGTCCCATACTAGCGATCGGGACCCAGGGATATGCAAATATGCGGACCAATGGAAAAAACACCAGTCCAGTGGGGCCGCATATTTGCGTACGCTCGGCGCCAAGGGGTTAACCAGTAAAACGATGAGACGTCACCAGCACTCTGTTGCAAACATATACACTCATTTAGAAGTGCAATGTTGCATTAGTCAAATACACCAATGTTTCTGGGCCATGGTGGTTGCCTTCCTCAAGGAGACACAGGGACCTTGAGGAAGGGACCCTGCATAGTCCTGACATTTTGCCTTACTTAACTAAAAAAGCACCATCCTCTACAGTCATTGCGAGCACCCACCTATACTACGAGCACCAAGGTCAAACACTGAAAGGTTTGTGGTCCTCAACCTTTGGTTTCTTGATCATTAACCAGTCTTACTAAGCAAGCTATCAGCATCTTGAACCCTTCCACAACTAGGGTTGCCACCTTTTCTTCAAGTCAAACCCAAACACTTTTTTTTTAAACAAGAAAACCAGAACACTTTAGCGGCGCACAGCAATTTTTTCTATAGTATAAACTATACATATATTTTGCTATTAAATAACATTTCTAATCATATGAAGTTAATCACAAGAGTCCCTCCTTACATCAGAGGCCACAGAGTTCCCCGTTTACATCTTAATCCCCAGAGTTCCCCTTTACATCTGAATCCGCAGAGTTCCCCTTTTACATCTGAATATGCAGAGTCTCTCCTTACATCTGAATATGCAGAGTTCCCCTTTTACATTTGAATACGCAGAGTTACCCTTACATCTAAATATGCAGAGTTCCCCTTTTACATCTGAATACGCAGCGTTCCCCTTTTACATCTGAATATGCAGAGTTCCCCTTTTACATCTAAATATGCAGAGTTCCCCTTTTATATCTGAATACGCAGAGTTCCCCTTTTACATCTACAGACTGGAAAAGTTTTAGAACGTTGCTAAGAGACACCTAGCTGTTACTGCTCACCTTCACCATCACAGGAGTGAGCTAGGCTTCTTCTCTTGGAAATGTCCTTAGCAACGTCCTAGAAATTTTCCAGCCAGGTTTCTTGAGGTACGTAAATAATCTATATCTGAAAGCGGCACAGTTTGCTTTTATTTACAGACACCCCTAATCTTCATAGGCAGTTTTTTGAGAAAGGTGAACTATGCCTTTAAATACTAATACAAGATATAAATCTGAGGACGGCAACCAAGAACAGAGTCCACTCAGGTGAAGTCCAAAGTAATTCACCTATTAGGTTTCCACAGATTGATGCCAAACCATTGAGAAATAGCAACTGAATGGGCAAATTGTTCTAGTAAAATAAAATCTGATAAAATGTGCTCTAAACAGCTAAACATTCCCCATAGGTGACTATAAACAAGCGTATTACTGAAACTGTAAAATGTTGCAGTGCTACTACAAGGTGCTCCACTAGATGGCAACATTCTACAAGTTTACAAGTGTACAAGTGAAGCAATTCATTAATTATACAATTTCTATTCTAGTTAGTGTAGTGCAAATAATTATAAAAAATTATATATGAAATTATAGCGTACATCCGGTTTATTCTAGGGTTGCCACCTTTTCTTCAAGCCAAACCCGAACACTTTAGTGCAAAGTCAAAAAATGTTTTTAAGGGGGAGCGCTGTAGACTCTAAAGTAAAGGAGAACTCTGATGTAAGAAGGTTTCTGCTTACCAAACTTCCCACTCACATCAGAGTTTCCTGCATTCCCCCTTAAATTAGGGTTCCCAAAGCCCCCCTTACACCAGAGTCCACAGGGCACCCCTTACATCTGAGTCCCTCTTACCTTAGTGTACTCACTCGCTCAGAGGCAGAAGAGAAAAGGGGGGGGGGGGGGGATTCACAGACATTGGATGGTGAGCTCACTCACCTGGGGATGGAGGCTCAGGCATTGACACCTTTCATCCGCAATATGTCTGCTGGTCGCTGAGCTTCAGATTTCCAGCCCACACATCCCTTTACTGAGGCACAGAATGCCAGGGATTGCAGTGTGGGTGGGCAGACAGAGGGGTAGGGGTGGGAGAAGGAGAAGCAGATCAAGCCCTCTCTTCTCTCCTGTCCATGTATGGGGATGGGGCCCGTGCGCGCCCCTATGCACGTGGCGGTTGTGGTACTCGGTTAATTTGGGAGCCACAGTACATTATGAATATTGTGTCCAGGTTTCAAGCAGTCTGAAACCCGGACACACAATTTAAAACCAGAACTGACCGGGTGAATCCTGGACAGGTGGCAACCCTAGTTTATTCTCACAATAATTCTTACAAAGAACCAGTCAGGTATTCAATAACCTGTAGAGGTTACAGTATTTAGTGTGCAGGCATAGCCCTAGCTATCTTTGTCTGCTTTTCTTTTCTCAGAAATCTTAGAAAAACAGTCATATTTACAGTAGCCTGCAGTTAAACGACCTTGTGAAGCATGAGATTTGAGCAGGCAAGCATTTCGGCTCCATGCACACCGGGCTTATAAAAACATCAGTTCCCTCATATAGAGCGTTTTTTTTGGACACAATTTAGGCGAGTTTAGGAGAGTTTTGCATTTTTTCTGCCAGAAAGCTCCAATCAGAAACGCAAAGCAGAAGGGGTTTGTTTTCCTGCCTCTAAATGCTGAGCTCAAAATATGCCTGTAATCGTCCTAATGTGCATGGACACATAGGATAACATTGAGCTGCTTCTACAGACATAACTCAAAACTTCTGTAGAAGCAGTATTTTTTTAGGCCAGCGTGCATGGAAGTCTTCCTGTGCTCTTTTGAAAAGACTGAGTGCAGAATCATTGGAAGACAAAGATTTTAAACAGTCATCTACATAAATGTAATTTCTATGATTTGCTTAGCATCTGAGCTATACTCTGTTTCTCCTTTTTGGGTGGAATGCCTCAGTCTACAGATGGCAACTGCAGGAGAAGGGCTATTGCCAAAAATGTGTATTTCATGCTGTATTCCATAATTTCTCTGGAGGGATCATTATCTCTGAACCAAGGAAACCTCAAGAAATTACTGTCTTCCTCTCTAGCAAAGAAGCAATGGAACCTCTGTTGGTTTTGTCAGGTATGAAAACAACAGAGTCTTTGCAAAAGCGTAGGAGAATTCACATGAGTTTGTTATTGAGGTTTGGGCTCGTCGAATGTACATTGGTTAGTGAGACACCTTCGAATTTGGTACTACAGTCAAACACTACTCTAATAGGACCTGGCTTCCTAGGGTGTAATATGCTGTTTTCGCATAAAATATTTTTTCTTTCTAGATCCAGGTTACAAAGATCATGCAAAGAAGGAGAGAGCATGGTTGGAAGTGGCTCGCACATATTATGATACCTGGGACTCTTTATCAGCCACAGAACGGTCTTCAAAAAGTAAGTGGTTGATATATGCTGCTTAGCACTTTGCGCCTTGCACCTATTTAAATATTCTGCAACCAATGGGTGTGTGTTAACAATGTGCACTGTGTTTTCTTGGTGGGGACCGCTTCTCCTGCCAGGAGATCACAATGGTTTGGCAGGAGGGAATCCCCTGTCAACACTATCTGTGTTGATGGTGGAATTTATATAGTTACTTTCCTGTAACCTGTGGCTGCAGGAAAGTAAATCTGTGTGTGTGTGTGGGCCAGCAAATAATATTTGACCACAGTCCAAATAATATTAAATAATATTAAAGATGGCCCTGTCAACATCCTTCAGCACATGGCAAATTATGCAGGTGTCATGGGTAATATATTTAGTGGTTGTTTTAACACCATCCATATCAATTATGCAGTCTAGCAAATGAATGACCTATAGGCAGTTAATAAAGATTTTTTTTTAAATGTATTATTTGCTTTATATTTTGTAGTTCACTCGTTACAAACTCGATGGAGAAGTCTCAAAGACTGCTACAACCGGTACTTACGAAAATTAAAAGAAGGAAGGAGTGGTTCCGGCTCAAAAAGATTAGCCCCATATGCCCATGCCGAGGATCTTGATTTTTTAAAACCAGTGTTGGAAATGCGAGAGTAAGTTATCAGCAGGCATATGTTATGAATTGTAATTGTCCATGAAAGAAAAAAGTGGTCTCTCATCACTTTCTCCAAGGCAAGAAAAACATTTCAGTACATATTCTCTATTGTTAGGTAGGCATTGCCTCTGTGGTCTGAAAGGAAGAGGTACAACCCAGATGTTATTGTTATCTTTGACTAGTTCCTACTCCATTATTTCTAAGAAGAGTTTGTCTTTAATAGACTTTGCCACCTGATTATCCTTTTTGGCTCTCTGTGCACCCTAAATGATCTATGTCACAGGCAAGGTTGTCACTAGAGGGGCCTATCAAAGGACAGGACAGGTGGGTTTTGTCCGGCAATTCCTTTATGAGGAGATGATTTTGGCATGGTGAGCATGCATGGTCCATGTTAACGGAGGCTGGTTTATGAATGCTTCCTAGGCAGAAATGATGACCCACTCTAGATCTAACTTCTGAGCATAAGGAGCATTGTGGGGACCATTAATCTGAGCTCTCACTTTGTGGACCTACGCAAATCCCTCCGAAGAAGTAGGATCATCTGAGCCCGAGGATCAAGATCTGGTATTAGATATGCAATGTATTTCAAGAGTGGATGATGACTAGCTACATATGGAGTGGAAATTTCAGATCTATGATCAGGAATCTGTAAACATTTCATTAGGGTCGGTATGGACAGGCATGTTTGTCGGACTTGACTTGGTAGCCAGACCTCCCTGCTGCCTCCACAATTCCTGCACAAGTCTTTAAGGAATAGGGAGTGCTGGGGCCCTTAATGCTGAAGATATCAAAGAAGATTGAGATGACTAAGGCTCTGTTTCCACTACTGCGAGTTGTTTTGTGACTTGACACATGTCAAGTCGCATGACAATTTAAAACCCATGTATTTCAATGGTCCCCGTTCTAATTGGTACGACTCAAGTCGCAGCGACTCCAAAAAAGGTCCTTGCACTACTTTGTTCCGTGTTCGGTGCGACTTGTTCTCCATAGAAAGGTATTAAGTCGCAATGCAGTCGTATGTACATGTCTGACACCGCGACTTTGTTGTGACTTCCACGGAAGTCTACGGAAGCACATGATCTCTGCTCCTCCCAAATACATCACTTCCTATATTGATGTATGTGAGTGTGGAAGACAGCAGGAAGCATGCCTAGGGCTAGAAAGAACAAGCGACAAGTTCATAACAATGAGGAAATTATTCGGCTTGTCAGACAACGTCCGGCAATATATGACCTCAGAGATCCAGGTTACAAAGATCATGCAAAGAAGGAGAGAGCATGGTTGGAAGTGGCTCGCATATATTATGATACCTGGGACTCTTTATCAGCCACAGAACGGTCTTCAAAAAGTAAGTGGTTGATATATGCTGCTTAGCACTTTGCGCCTTGCACCTATTTAAATATTCTGCAACCAATGGGTGTGTGTTAACAATGTGCACTGTGTTTTCTTGGTGGGGACCGCTTCTCCTGCCAGGAGATCACAATGGTTTGGCAGGAGGGAATCCCCTGTCAACACTATCTGTGTTGATGGTGGAATTTATATAGTTACTTTCCTGTAACCTGTGGCTGCAGGAAAGTAAATCTGTGTGTGTGTGTGGGCCAGCAAATAATATTTGACCACAGTCCAAATAATATTAAATAATATTAAAGATGGCCCTGTCAACATCCTTCAGCACATGGCAAATTATGCAGGTGTCATGGGTAATATATTTAGTGGTTGTTTTAACACCATCCATATCAATTATGCAGTCTAGCAAATGAATGACCTATAGGCAGTTAATAAAGATTTTTTTTTAAATGTATTATTTGCTTTATATTTTGTAGTTCACTCGTTACAAACTCGATGGAGAAGTCTCAAAGACTGCTACAACCGGTACTTACGAAAATTAAAAGAAGGAAGGAGTGGTTCCGGCTCAAAAAGATTAGCCCCATATGCCCATGCCGAGGATCTTGATTTTTTAAAACCAGTGTTGGAAATGCGAGAGTAAGTTATCAGCAGGCATATGTTATGAATTGTACATATCAAATTGTAATGCTTACTTTAAAAATATGTGATTAGTATTTCAGAACCCAAGCAAGCTGGGAAGACAGCACACAAGGTTTGGCACCAGAAGATGAGTCAGAGGAAGCTGCTGCAGAGGAGGAGCAAGAACAATTCCAAGACAATGTTGACAAGGAACTGTTCATAGATGAATCAAGGTTAACATCAAACTCAATGAATGAGGAGGATGCAGAACCAGGGCCTAGCAATGTCTCTAGGCCTTTGCGAAGATCTTCAAGGAGAAGTGCCCGGCCATGGATAAAATTTTAGATGTAGTCAGTCAGATGTCCACTAAAATGGCTGAAAACCAGTGTGAAGACACAGCATTTCTCACTGTAATTTTAGGCATATGTAAACAGGTAGCCCCTGAGAAAAAATATGCACTCAGGATGGCTTTGATGTCAACTGCTCAATCCTTTGTGGGTGAGGGGCCAACAACACCCTCAGCATATATCCACCCCCCCCTTCCCCAATATCCCCCTTATCAACAATACCCTCACTTTCAAAGTACACAGTATGCTCCACCAATAAACCGTCCATACTGTGACCAGTATGGTAATATGCTGAATCCCTCAAGGCCACGCATGTTGCATCCAATTCCTGCCCCCACTACCTCTACCCTTGGCCCCCCAACCACTCACCAACTTAGGCAGCCTACACCCAGTCAGGTTCCGCCTTTTCTTGAAAGGAAATATTACCCTGGTCCATCAGTGGATTTCCCTGGACCAACCAATAGTTCAGTTTCCAGGACCACTGAAAACAAAACATACGAGCAATTGTAATTTTCTATTATTTTTGCTGTGGGTTTAAGACTTGTTATATTTTTTTGTTGGTTGTGGATGCCAAAACAACAACTGCAGAATTTTTGAGTTCATGGAACTTATTTCTTTTTTTTTGCCTTCTTGCAAAAAGATTTTGCTTGTAAAAAAGATTCAGATTATATATTTTATTTTTTTTATGACTTTTATTTTTGTGTTGTTCAAAGTGAAATATTTTATTATTTTAATATTTGTTGTGCTTGTTTAAAAAAAAAAAATGGTGTAGTTCACCAAAACAAAAAATAATTTTTGGTGAATTCTTGCACAAAATTCTGGAAAATAAAAATTATTCTGGTTACATTATGCATTTTCTACTTATCCTTTTTTCGAATTTGTGTTAAAGACCTATTATTCTGCATTTGGATGCAATTAAACATAACAGACATCTAAATAATATTAAAATAAAATGCATGACATACATTATGCAATGGCATCCTGCTGCCAGGGGACAGAACCAGCAGCAGATTGGTGGTGCCCCTACTGGCACTTCATTGTGCACCTTCCAGATCGTGCATGAGGGAATCTTCAAAAAGATAGCCATCACTAATTCTAACAAAATTATGAAGCACACATGCTGCTTTTACTGCAGATATTGCATTCTCAAGTTTTAAATTAATCGGTGTATGTAGCAAACGCCACTTGTTTGCTAAAATGCCAAATGAACATTCTACCACTCGTCTTGCCCTCATTAACTGGTAATTGAAGATTCGCTTCTCTTCACTCAGACACCTATTGGAATAAGGCCTTAATAGATGCTCACTAAGAGCAAAGGCCTCATCCCCAACATACATAAATGGCATTGGTGGCCCATTTGTTCCTGGCAACGGACAGTCCTGTGGCAGGTCCAGACCATTTTCCCTCAACATTCTTCCAAACGATGATCTTTGGAAAATACTGGAGTCTGAGCTGCTGCCATACGATCCTATGTCTATATAGCTAAAACAATAATTGGCATCAGCCACTGCTAGTAATACAAAAGAAAAATATTTTTTGTAGTTAAAGTATTTTGTTCCACTGCCGATGGGCATCACTACCCTCATATGTTTTCCGTCAATTGCCCCGAGACAATTTCGGGAAATTGCAACGATCCTAGAAAACTTCCGCTATCTTGCTCCAATCTTCGCAAGTGGGCTTCTTCAGGACCAAATCCCTAAGGACATTCCAGATGTCTCTGCAGGTATCCTGGACAATATTGCTGACAGTTTTGCCAACCAAAAACTCATAATGCAAACTTGCAAAGGAATGTCCAGTTGCCAGGTACCTAAAATGGAACAGCACATACAGTTTATTATAATGATACATATTTACACTAAGCTACTTCAATAAAATAACAAAAAATATGCTAGGAAGGAGGTGCCTGAGGAAGTGAAGGAAGAAGAGGAGCAGGAGAAAGACATTGGTGATGTAGAGGGAAAGTTAATATTGTAAAAACAATCTCACAATCTCAATTTATTTTTTTACTTCATGTAAAGAGGATGAAAGAATGATGTGGATATCCAAATGCCACATATGACTTAAGAAGAAGAAAAAGTAGGTATGAAAAGTTACCTCAATGTTATAATGAGTCTTTCAACAGCTGGAATACTCCTTCGGAAACTTGTGTTTTGTCGCTCTAGATGACTAGAGAGCAAAGCCAACAATTCATCAAAACTGTAAAGAGAAAAAATATGGCTATTATCTACATTGACCATGTAAAAATCAAACATTTACAAATCGAGTTCCATTTTTTTAACAATTTGATCAGGTTATAGTTAACACTTCTAGCTATTCAAACCTAAAAATTATAAAAAAGAGTCATACTGACCAGGCATATACACATTTTCATAAATATATCTTGCAGCATTTGCAAGTTGACATCAAAAAATGTTCTCACCTTCTAATTGACATCCTTGTGTAGTTGAAGAATTTGTCTTCATGAGCACTGAGGTCATTGTAAAGGACCCCAAACTGGCCTCTCACTTCCCTTTGGGCGATGATGGGATGGATCCAAAACCTATGCCTTCTCCTCCTCTGGTTATCCTCCTCTTCTTCATCTATAAATGCTGCTACAGCAGCCAAAATGACTGCTGACCCAACATATTGCATAGCCAACATGTTTGCTAACCAACATACAACACGTGACAACGAAAGAGGAAGGGGAAATAACTAAGCAGGATAAGGAATTACATCACTATGACTAAATCGCAGAACATAAAAGTCTCACAAAGTCGTTTTTAAAGTCGCAACAAATCGCACCACAAATCGCATCGCTAAGTCGCAGTGTAAATCGCGCGACCTTGGGGAACGCACTAGTGGAAACATAGCCTAAGAGTTGATACTTTGGTTATCAAGAATTGCATAAAGCCTAATGGCTTTGCCCTTTTGGCCTGCTCGGTAGACTTTGACTAGTCAGATTTTGGAGCAAGACCCACCACTAACACCCCTGGCCATGTCAAGAAATCACTAAATCTCTTAGTTTCTTAATTTTCTGTTAGGCTACTTACTGGGGCTAAAATTAGCGCCTCTCCTGTCACTCCAGTGTGAGAGCCTGAGTGCTTTCACACTGGAGCGGTGCTCTTGCGGGACATTAAAAAAAGTCCTGCAAGCAGCATCTTTGAGGTGGTGCAGGAGCGATGTACATTATATGCCGCTCCTAAAATGCCCCTGCCCATTAAAATGAATGGGCAGCGCTGCCAAAGCGCCTGCAAAGAGCTACCGCAGCGGCGCTACACGGGCGCAATTAACCCCACTCGTGGGGGTTAAAAGCGCCCCACTAGTGGCTGAAAAGTGCAGCTAAAATGACGGTAAAGTGCCGCTAAAACTAGCGGCGCTTTACCGCCAAAGCCCTTACTGCCCCAAGGTGAAAGTAGCATTAGGCTCTGTTAGGTACAGTATCTTGGGAAAGCTATCAAGTCCTTTGAATACTGGATTTTCTATTCTGTGGAGCCATAACATTCTTCAAATCTTTCCCAGATCATTTTAAGGCCAGCTTCTGTGGAGCCATAACACTCGTCAAATCTTTCCTAGATCATTTTAAGGCCAGTTTCTGGGTATTTAAAGCGGTTGTATTGCCCGATTGGTTATTTTTACTTACCTGTAGGTAAAATTAATTTCTTCTGAATCTGCACAGTTTAGGAGATATTCACCCTTCATGCAGCAGCTGACGTCAGTGGCGCATGCGCGCTGGAGGTCCGGCGGCTTGTGCTGGAACTTGCCACAATGGAGGACTCCCGTGCGAATGCGTGGGAGTGACGTCATTGCGGCTCCGGCCACTCACAGTGCCGTAGCCCGCCAACCCGGAAGAGGGGACATGTCAGCCCCCTTGGTGGTGACCAGGCGAGTTGCGGGAGCTTCGTTCTAAGGTAAGTATTTCATATTATGGTATTTTCTTGCAGGTTTTTGTTTGGGGAGGGGGGTTTTCGGCGGTTTACTAGCACTTTAATGTTGATTGTTATTTGTTTAGCATGTTTGGCAGACTCATTGTCAAGCCGTTTGATTAAAAGGTCTATTTCTTTTTTGCATGACAAACCTAAGCCTCTGACTACATTTTGAAAAGAGGATTTTCAGGCTCTGTAATTTTCAAGGTACTCAGTAACATTTCAAGTTCTGATGAATCGGTTTTGCAGCTCTTTCTTCATGTGCTCCTGAAATAGAGCCTAAGCTTTCCAGGATTTGTGTGACTACTTTATGTTGGAGTGAGGGCTGATGGGAGGATGGAAACGTTACAGATTCAAACACTAATAAAAAAAAGTCAGACAACAGGCTTCAGCCCACTGTCTGCTGGAAACGAGTCACAGGAGTGCAGAATGAACTGCATTCCTTTGATCCACAGTTGAAGTACAGCCAAACGACCTTTGGCTGTACTTCTCCTTTAATTATTGTAGGGTTGCACAAATTGACCACTAGGTGGAGCCCATTCACGCTTACCCCCAGTGCAGGTGGTCAGGCACTATAGCTGGCTTCTGTGTTCTTCACCTATAGCAGCGCCCTTTCACATAAAGCAAGCAGGCCTAAGGGTACTTGATTGCTCCCAGGTCTTATACACAATTTTTTAGTGCCTGGCTACCAATCCAGGGCAGGCACAAACTAAGCACAGCAAACAGGTTTTGCAGTTGACAGACAGGCAGAGTGGTTCAATGACAGTCCATGTACATGGCAGGCAAGGTTTAGAATAGTCAGGGTCAATCCATAGTCAAAAAGATAGGCAGAGTTCAGAGAATAGTCCCAGTTCCGAGCAGGCACAGGAACAGGGAAGACAAACAGGGAGCTTTAAGCACAATATCACATCAGACTGGCTACATTAATCACCTTGCAGGTGAATAAGCAGACAGGGAGAATGCATCACAGCCAAAACCAGAATGCTGGAATAAGACCAGCAGCTGTGATGGAGCAGGAGTGCCACATGATCAAACCCAAGACAAATTTAACAGTAAAGAACATTATAAACTGAATGGATGAGGCATGACAACACAAATGTGCAGCTTCAGGTGAAACTATGATTTCCTTATACACCAGTGTTTCTCAAACTTTTTTGTCTTGCGGCACACCAAAAAGATCTAAAAATTTTCGTAGCACACCTGAAAAGATTTAGCAATTTTTGTGGTCAGCAGTAAATATAATATATACAAAAGCAGTAGACTTGTGCACAATGGAAAATTTCGGTTCGTTGTCATTCGTAAAATACATAATTTCGTTC
Source organism: Aquarana catesbeiana (assembly GCF_042186555.1). Taxonomy (NCBI): domain Eukaryota; kingdom Metazoa; phylum Chordata; class Amphibia; order Anura; family Ranidae; genus Aquarana; species Aquarana catesbeiana. Next base: position 103,616,261 of record NC_133331.1, on the reverse strand, counting down.
TGTTATATTCGTTATGTTACGTTAATACGTTTTTGGATAATTCGTTATTTCTGCAGAGTGTCGATATTCGTTATACTGAATCTCGAATCATGTCGAATACATTCGTTATATGCGCTATAATTTTGTTCGTATTGGTTGAAATTCGATATTTATGTATGTATATATATTTGGGATAATGATTCGTAGTTTGGAAAGTTGTTTGTTTATTGAATCTTTTAACACACACAATGACAATATCTCTTCTCCTCTGCTCAAATACAATACAACACCCTTCTCACTCAGTACTCAGGAATGCACTTTGCCAGTAATCTAACCTCCAGCACAAAATTAATCAGCTGATTGGACTGTAAGATTTACTTTGAGTTGACCTTTTGTTTCATTAGATCTTTAACGAACTACCGAATCGTGTCGAATTCATTCGTTTCATCCGCTATAATTTCCTTCATATTAGTTTAAATTCGTCATATTTTTATTCGGACATTCGGATGCATCCGAATGTCCGAAAGATGCAAAATTCGGCCGAATTTTGATTCGTTATGAAACAAATTGCACAAGCCTAAAAAGCAGCAGTCTTGTGTGATCCCCAATATTATATATCACTAATATATAATATTGGGGATCACACAAGACTGATGCTTTTGTTAATATTATATTTTCCTGCTGATATAATGATGGGTCATGGGGATCACATAAGTCTGCTGCTTATATTTACTGCTGATGTAATTACACACTGGTCCGTCCGTTCCTCTCTCTTCTCTCGTCTTACCTTCTCAGCTCCACATCATGTGGGACAGCCAAGGACTGAGGGCTCCTCTGCTCTGTTGTGGATGGGACTGGAAGAGGGAATGACGTCACATTGACATATGCTGTGTTCAGCACCTCATTGGCTGGAAGCCCCTGGCATGGCACCTGTCCTGGCACACTGCGGGCAGCCAGGCCACAGCCTAATTGTATTCCTGATCCTGATTGGTGGGGTCTGGTGGTGGCATACATCAACTAATCTAGTTTAGGCACAGGCCAGGCAGCACAGATGACCGTGTCCGTGTGAGGCCTGCACACTTGCTCAGTGGCGAACAACATGATTGATCCCAAGGCACACCTGCAATTCTCCTACGGCACACTAGTTTGCTGCCACACACAGTTTGAGAAACACTGTTATACACAGTGGAGGAAAAAGGTCTAAAGGTCCAGGGCAACAAAATTAGCCAAGGCCCACTTGTGCAGCCTATTTCCTGTGGAATCGTTTGAAGTCCCAGCAATAATTCTCATACATTTTTGCTCAACTTGTGGTTCCTTCTATAGAGCTAGAGTTTGTATGTTTACTCATTAAAAACTTTAATGCTGTATTTACATAAGCGGATAAAAAGCTTGGTCTTGAATTACTAGAGCTTAGAATATACTTAACTTTAGAAAGGTTAGAGAATTAAATCCCAACATAAATGTTAGGAAAATATCACAGAAGTTGTGGTGTTGTTTAGATTTCTTGGATTTCATAACAACAAACTATTTATTAACCTACCAATTTGGTATTTCATATTATATCTCCAAGGCACAAAAATATCAACCTTGCTGGTTCAGAACATTTTTATTTGTTGATCTGGCTTGAGCTACCTTTGTATTTGCTTGTATTATTTTGGTAGCGAATTCATAGCTGGCCAAAAAAAAAGCTCTTTGTTTGTACATACAAAATTATTTTCTTTTAGTCCCTGTTCACACTTTTGTGTTCGAATCTGCAAAGGTCAGATTTTCTCTACACTGCTCTTATGATGAAAGGTGTCCTTTCAGGACATAATTTACAAGGTATTAAATATTTAGGGCTATATACATACTAGAAGCACCCACATAGAGTAACATGTACTGCTTTTCAACCCAATGCTGGAGCATGAATGTTCAGACCTACTGCCAGCATGTGGGTGGGGCCAGTTGATTGGTACCTAAGTTGGAGTAAAGGAACACAGAGACAAAATAAAGTGGCACCATTTTTATGTGTTAACTAGAAGTAACAAGTAACACATGGAGGGCAGCGGCAAAGTGCTTACTTACCAGTCCCAAAACAATATGGCATCAGAGTCTTGATAACGCTGGTGACTCGGGTACCACAGTTATCAGCAATGTTGGTAGTACTGTACACAGTCCAGGCACTTGAGATGTCACTTTAATAATGTTTACATTACCAGAGCAGCATCTGAGCAAAGGGGTGGCTGATAGGCAGAGCAGTGCTGCAGGTACACTTAGTAGACAGATAGAAAGATCTTTGTCCCAGCTCTAGTGTCCCCAGATAGCAATATCCCTGCTCTGCCTATCTTTTTTTTTTTTTTTCAATCAAAAAGGTGTTTATTGAACAAGTTCACACAGTTTCTAATGCACAAGCATCACATTTTAATACATTTACATGTAAAATGTACAGTCCTCCCAGCGTCCATCAAATGTATCTTGTCTTTAAACCTAAGATGTGTGTATTGGTATTCCTCGCTCAGGACGGGCTTGTAACCGAACTGCAGCCCCCCAGATGAAGAAAGCACCTAGGTGCAATCCAAATGATATAAACTCTAAGAAAATAGGGGATTGGCGCTGTTCACTGGTGAAAAAAATATATAAACAGACCCTTAACACAAGAGGAATATTACACCACAATTCTGGGTGAATAAAAAGTGAAACGCAGTATAATATAGTATGTGTAAATAATTGTACTTGCAAAAAAATACCAAAGAATGCGCAAACTGCCCAAAGAAAAGTTATATATAAAAAATAATGGATAAAACTCCAAACAATCATATAAGTGAAAGATCAATCAGGTGTATAAAGGATTTTTTCCACAAGATCCGAGAATAATAGTCATTGAAAGGTATAAGTGAATTATGCCCTAAAAAAAACAAACACAGTGTTATCCACTCCAAAGTAGTGTATATACTAGTAAAGTGAGACTGGATGGTGTTCAGATAAAAAATATTAAAACCAAAGAAAGGGCAATTTGCATATGGTGTGCATAAAAGTGTGGTGTTCAAAATTAAAAAACAGTGAAAAAGTCCATGCATGCAAAAAATTCCAGAAAATGTCAAAAAATGCTGTGTATATTAAAATGCTGTAAATATTCAAAATGTCCAGTGTGCATAAAGAGTTCTGTTGCAACAAGCTAGTGTGTCTTCAAATGTTTCCAGGTAAGTCCGTCCCAATAGAGATATACTGTCCTGTGTGGAGCCCCCTCTAGTGCCCCCACTCACCGGAACGCCCAACCCTTGCAGGGGTAAAAGGCATGTAGTTGTAAATCCGATGATCCAAGCGGTCCGTGTCCCCTTCACCACTTGCTCTCCACTTGTGTCACCAGATCGCTCTCAAAAGGCATCCAGCCGGACAGCCTGTCTCCAAAGTTGTATAGGGGAGCTGCAGGCTGCATTCATCCTTGGGAGCCAGAGGGTCATAAGTTATGTGAGGGTGGGAGGTGGATGATGTCTCCCACCAGTATTCCTGTCATGTACCTACAGAGGTCTATGGCTGTCTCAGTCCGCATGAGACAGAACAGTAGAAAACAAAACATAAACTGAGATAGATGAAAGCCCTGGATCTAGCCATGATTAAACACACATAGCCAAAACTTCCCAGGGGCTGTAGGGTATGCGATCCATTCTGTCTGTTTATGCCAACTGAGCATTGAAACATTAGCCATGTAACCCATGACCTCACGTAACTCACAAGCACCTGACACGGTAGCATCACCCATGTGGGTCGTTGCTAGTGGTGGAGATAACGAGTAATGAAAAAATAAAGATTTTTTGCCTTAGTCACTCGCTGTATAAATTACATGTATAGTTCCTCTTCAAAATGATGAACTGAAAAAGGGATTTAACGCCCTATAATTCCCAGCATTTCAACTGCCAAACAGGGTTTATCCTGCTCCATCTTCTCGACCTTGGAGGCGAAGATCCTGCTCATTGCGATCCAGCCAGGCCGCTGCGTCTTGTGCATTTTCAAAGAATTGGTTCTGTCCTCCGGCCGTCACCCTCAGCTTGGCTGGGAACAGCATTGCATATGGTAACTGCAGCCTTTGTAGCCTTTTCTTGACATCAGCAAATTTCGATCGTCTGTGTTGCACTTCCTCAGAGAAGTCCGGATAAAATGAGATTTTGGTGCCATTGTGTGTGACAGTGCCCTTTTCTCTAGCCAGATGCAGATCCACCTCCCTTTCCTTGTAATTCAGAAGTCTGGCTAGCATCGATCGTGGGGGGTTGCCAGGTGGAAGGGGTCGTGGGGGCACCCTGTGGGCTCTTTCCACAGTGTAAATAGGGGAAAAAGCTTCTTTGCTAAAAACTTCCTGCAGCCATCCTTCAATAAATGTTGTGGGATCCCGGCCTTCCACTTTTTCAGGGAGCCCCACTATAGGCACATTGTTGCGTCTCAGGCGGTTCTCGATGTCATCAGTTTTACTGAGAGCCTGGAAGGCATTTTAAGTGGCCATTCTGACATCCCTGTGAAGGGGGGGCAACTGGTCCTCCACGTCGCTCACCCTTCCCTCCAATGCCGTAGTTCTCTCCCTGATCTTTTGGAGGTCTTGTCGCACGAGAGATACTGTTTCCCTTAGCCCTCCAAATTTCTCCTTCAAGTCCTCCATAGAGGCAGTGCACTTATGCACTGCATGCAGTATCTCACTCAGAGAGGGTTGAGCACTATCCTCTGAAGGGGAGTCAGAAGGATCAGACATGAGATCATGCTGCATGTCTAATGGCACTGTGTCATCCAGCATGCTTGTGTCCTCCCTGCTATCAGTCTCAGAGGTGCATAGGGGCTGATGAGAGGCAGGCAGGGGGGAGTCAGAGTGGCCAGCCAGCTTTTGGGTGTAGTACAGCATGTCCCTGGGCTGCTCTTTGGGCTTCAGAGGCTTGTTTGACTTACCCCCCTGCTCAGTTTTCTTCTCCAGGCCGCGCTGTGGTTTAAAAGGCTGAGGCTGTCCGGTGCCATCTTGGCCAGCTTGGGGCTGCATGGCTGTGGCTTCTCCTCAGTTCCCCCAGGTCATCATCGGCTCGGTTCAGATGTCCAGCGGTACCGGACGACTCCAGGAGGCAGCAGGCAGTGTTTTTGGGCAAAAATGGGCAGAATCTAGTGTGAGGACAGGGTGAGATTCAGGATCATCAGCGGTAGCTTTGTGCAGCAGGTCTGCTCACATGCCTCTTCAGGCCACGCCCCCCCACTCTGCCCCTCTTTGAGAAGAACATCTCCCAAGCCCTAAATACACAGTCCCTACTCTATTCACTTTGCAAATGCAGTGGGACAGTGCTATTTTTTAGCATTACCTTCACTAAAGATGACTGCGGAGGTCATCCAGTGTTGTTGCGTCCAATTGAACAACTGGTCTCTGTCTGTGGGGGCTCACAAGAAGCTACAAAGGGCCATGGTCATGGTGAAGCCCTGCAAGAACATTGACATTCCAGGATAATGGTTGACGGCCCACACCTTTTTCAAAGTCCTTTGGGGTAGGGTACTGGTTCAGCTAATCAACTTGGGAACCGCTGGTGTACAACTACAGAACAACACACTCCTAGCAGGCCTCAACGTGGTGCCCAAGCACTGTATCATGGGGTCCCAGCCTGCATTGAATGTTATGTGTCCCCCAATGCCGTTCGTCAGGGACCAGTTGCCCATTCCCTTCCAGGAATACCCACTTTCCCAACAGCGCTTCCTCCATCAGCTGTTTGAAAAGCACTTGTAGTTTTTGTGAAGATTACGATTGGCTAAAGACCATCCTATCAATACAGAGAGTACACTCCCTATTCTGGAAAGTTTTCGGCACATCCCTTCTGCCTTATGCCAGGAGGTCAAAGCGCTGATCTTCAATATATTGCAAAGTGGCAGAATCAAAAAGAGCCATAGTCTGTAAGCCGCCCCTGTTGCCCTGGTGAGCAAAAAGGACAGCAGTGTGCACTTCTGTGCAGACTACAGTAAGCTTAACGTCTGTACCCACTATGATGCCTACCCGCTGCCCAGTGTAGAGGAGTCAATTATGGTGCCAGGCCAGGTCCATTACTTTACCATCTTGGACTTGGCTAGTGGGCACTGGCAGGTCCCAGTGAGGGAACAGGACAGAGAGAGAAAACAGCTTTTACCACCCGCTGGGGCTATACGAGTTCAATTACATGCCTTTTGGGCTGAGTAACACCCCCAGGAACTTTCAAATAGTCATGGAATGATGCCTTGAAGATTATAATTTTGAGACTGTGCTAATATACCTAGAAGACATTATCATTTTCCCTAAAACATTCCAAGACTTTATTCAGCACCTAGACCTGGTGTCTACTCATTTGTCGCAGTATGGGCTGAAGCTGAAGCCTAGCAAATGCCACCTGATGTACTAAAAAGATTCCATACCTGGGGCATGTGGTGAAAGCCAGAGAAGTCTCCGTGGATTATGCTAAAGTTCAAGCAGTCCAAGAATGACAGGCCCTGAAGACATTTTTTTGGGACTCGAGGGTTATTATAGGTGGCTCATCCCCAATTCACCCAGATTGCAGCACCCCTCACCCAGCTGCTAAATGAACAGCCTCCTCAATAAAAGGGACGACCTTCAGCTTCCATCCAGGCTCAGTTGGCATGGTCCTCAGCAGCAAATTCTTAATATGAGAACAACAAGAAGGTAAAAAGGAACTATACAGCTTTGCTGAATCAATGTTATTAGAAGCTGGTGTAGATTCAATGATAGCTACACCTGTATATGCTAAGTTAATTGCTTACACCCAGGGCGCTCAAGCATAGAGGTGGGTGCGTTCCTCTGAATTAACCACACATATCAAAAAACAAAAAAGCAATTCATCAGGGAGAAACAGGCAATATAGCAAAAATATATATTGATTTTATTGAAAAAAATTCACTTAAACACCAAACAATTGGTTAAGAACCAAATACCATCACCAATAAATAAAATAGACAACGTTGTCTAAAAACAAAGCACAGATGGCCACCACTTACACACACCATGCACTCCTCTCATCTAACATAAATAAGATGATATCTTATGATGCATCTTCCGATGAGGACTAGTGATTCTAATATATAAAAGGGTATGCAAGTAAATTGCTGATGAGAAGGAGGTGGTAAGTTGTGCAGCCGTGGGTAATACACATCCACCGTATAGGTGATAGCACCAAGGATTGAAAAAGACCTGCTGGTGGATATAACATTAGAGGCTACAATCGTGGAGTAATACAGTTCACTAGGATTGATGTGATATAATAGGTAGCCAATATTGTAGAAGTAGTGTCCTGTGTGAAGAGCTGTAAATATGTGGAGATGGGAGTGTGCAAAGATAAATATCTGGATCGATCACAACAACAGTACTATAGGGGAGAAAATTGCTGGAAAATGGGTATGACAGTCCCGTGCAGGGGATATCAGGTTAGATCTCACCCCTCTGCAGACACCGGAAATGTGATAACGATCATGCGAGGCAGCTGTGTCCTTCTCGTACCATCTCCGGGCAGCTCAGTAGGTTAGCTTCCATCCGCGTGCGAGATGTCGTAGGCAGGAGGCGTCGGGAGTAGTAGTGTGAGGTTGGAAAATGCCATGGAGATGCGGCGTATATCATCCTCCAGTTCCCGGATCTGTTTGAAAGAACCTTGCGGAAGTGCAGGTGGAGTCCCCAGGGCTGGTGGTTGGGTCTGTGCGCACGCTATGCAAAGCGTGATGGCGTCATGCTGACGCATTTCTTCCGTCACAGGGATTTCTTCAGAGCATGCGCTGTAGCCTAGATAGTCACCTTATATAGCCCTCACGTTAGATTGCGTGAATACAATGGCGTCTGGTTGTCTAGGCAGCAGCTTAACTAGTTATCAGCCATACATGCAAAAAGACAACAGGAAATACACACACGGCGGGCCAGTCTGTAGGTGCAGCGATCATAGAGAGGGAATTGAAAATAAGAAGGAAAGCAAGATATGGACCAAATAATGGATACTAGATAATAAGGGAATAAAGGAATAGGCTAACAAAAAGTTAAATAATAATTTAGATTTAAACACTGGCATAACGTAACACAGGAGGGGGAATCTCGCTCATGGGGGTTAGGAGTCAAGGAACACTGAGAGGTTACATCCGTTGTTTAACCCATGGGGGCACATACTATTAAGGGTATATATCCACATTTTTTCCTTCTGACAGAGGATTCTATCAAAGTCACCCCTTCTCAGGGGGAGATTCAACCTATAGATGCCCTTGAATGTAAGTCCAGTGGGATCCCCACCATGAAATTTTAGAAAATGCAAAGGGATGGGGCGCTCATCGTCCTTACTAAGAATGCTTTGGACGTGCTCACCGATTCTGACTTTAAGTTGCCTTTTAGTTTTGCCCACATAGTTTTTCCCACAGGGGCAGGTGAGCATGTAGATTACTCTGGTGGTATTACAGTTAATAAAATTACAAAATTTAAATTGTCTTTTACCGTCAGAATCAGTGAACACGTCCGTGCGTTCAGCATACCTGCAGACCAAGCATTTGCCACACCTGAACATACCCTTGAGGGGCGGAAGTTGAGTAAGCCAGTTGGAAGTGGGAGATCTTTTGTATTCTGAATGAATTAGATAGTCTCTGAGATTCCTAGAGCGACGGGCAGTTAGGAGGGGACGCTTACCAACGATATTTCCAAGAATAGGGGACTCAGACAGGATATGCCAATGGTGGCTTAAAATGGCCTTAATTTGTTCCCACTGGGCACCAAATTTGGTGATGATCCTGAGGGGTTTATGTGTGTCATTTAGAGGTTTGGGATCTTTTCTAATAAGAAGACTCTTACGGTCAGTCTGAAGAGCCTTCTTCTTAGCTTCCCTGATGCATGAATGGGAATAACCTCTATCCCTAAACCTGCCGTATAAGTCCCTGGCATTAGCTTCAAAGTCTTGTTGTCTGGAACAGTTTCTCTGAGTTCTAAGAAACTGACCGACTGGTATTCCCTTAATCAAAGATTTTGGGTGGTCACTTGTAACCTGGCTCTGAAGAAATCCCTGTGAAGGATGAAACGCATCAGCATGACACCATCACGCTTTGCATAGCGTGCGCACGGACCCAACCACCAGCCCTGGGGACTCCACCTGCACTTCCGCGAGGTTCTTTCAAACAGATCCGGGAACTGGAGGATGATATACGCCGCATCTCCGCTGCATTTTCCAACCTCACACTACTACTCCCGACTGTTATCGTACGCCTCCTGCCTACGACATCTTGCATGCGGATGGAAGCTAACCTGCTGAGCTGCCCGGAGATGGTACGAGAAGGACACAGCTGCCTCGCATGATCGTTATCACATTTACGGTGTCTACAGAGGGGTGAGATCTAACCTGATATCCCCTGCACCGGACTGTCATACCCATTTTCCAGCAATTCTCTCCCCCATAGCACTGATGTTGTGATCGATCCAGATATTTATCTTTGCACACTCCCATCTCCACATATTTACAGCTCTTCACACAGGACACTACTCCTACAATATTGGCTACCTATTATATCACATCAATCCTAGTAAACTGTATTACTCCTACTTTTTCAATCCTTGGTTCTATCACCTATACGGCGGATGTGTATTACCCACAGCGGAGTGCATGGTGTGTGTAAGTGGTGGCCATCTGTGCTTTGTTTTTAGACAACGTTGTCTATTTTATTTATTGGTGATGGTATTTGGTTCTTAACCAATTGTTTGGTGTTTAAGTGAATTTTTTTCAATAAAATCAATATATATTTTTGCTATTTTGCCTGTTCCTCCCTGATGAATTGCTTTTTTGTTTTTTGATATGTGTGGTTAATTCAGAGGAACGCACCCACCTCTATGCTTGAGCGCACTGGGTGTAAGCAATTAACTTATATACAGGTGTAGCTATCATTGAATCTACACCAGCTTCGAATAATATTTATTCAGCAAAGCTGTATAGTTCATTTTACCTTCTTTTTGTTCTCATATATGCTTTAGTGGGATTATACTTCCCTTCTCCTCCTGAACTTAGCTTTGCGATCACAAACACCAATCTGTACCCTCTACCATTATTTTTAACCCCGCGGGCCCGCCTGTAGATGCACACCTTTCCCCTCCTCCATTTACTGTTATGCCCCATACACACGGTCGGACATTGATCGGACATTCCGACAACAAAATCCTAGGATTTTTTCTGAAGGATGTTGGCTCAAACTTGTCTTGCATACACACGGTCACACAAAGTTGTCGGAAAATCCGATCATTCTGAACGCAGTGACGTAAAACACGTACGTCAGGACTATAAACAGGGCAGTAGCCAATAGCTTTCATCTCTTTATTTATTCTGAGCATGCGTGGCACTTTGTGCGTCGGATTTGTGTACACACAATCGGAAATTCCGACAATAGATTTTGTTGTCGGAAAATTTTATAGCCTGCTCTCAAACTTTGTATATCGGAAAATCCGATGGAAAATGTGTGATGGAGCCTACACACGGTCGGAATTTCCGACAACAAGGTCCTATCACACATTTTCCGTCAGAAAATCCGACCGTGTGTACGGGGCATTACTGTTTCCTTTTTCTTTTTTTTTTTCTTTTTTCTTGCTGTTCCCTTCCCCCCTCTTTCCTCCCCCCCCCTTTTTTCTTGATATGGCATATCTTCTGGATGCAGACATTGATCAAGAGATTCAGTCTGCCTTTTCCTGTCAGCAATCGATTCCTAATAACAGTGAAGACACTCTCCAGACCCTGTTCAAAAATCACAAAAAACTGACTATTACGTTTTTAAGTTTTTGAATAGAAAATGGGACATTTCGTCCTTGAAATCCCATATTGAAAATGGTATAATCCCAAGGGGTCTGAGAGAACGAGTCACTCCAGCAGGGCACCTTCACACTCCCTGCTTTATTGAGACCTGGAAAGCCAGCAGTGTAAAAAGAGGACTTGAGATAATGCAGTTGATTGTTGATGAGGAACAGACTCAACTAGATGAAATTAAAGCTGAAATAGAAGTTAGTGCCGGTCTACTTGAACCCTTTAAAACAGATCCTTCCTTTGAAAAACATAATGAACTCCTCAAAAAAGAAGTAGAGAAAACACAAAAAAACCTGAAAATTCATAAACAAGATAAATTTAAACAAAATCTACTGGACCTTGAACGTGGTGACCTCTTTGATCCCACAATCTATAAAGGAAGAAGTAGATCTCGTAGGAATAGAGGTAGAAGGAATAATTCCCAAAACACAGCTAACACTAAAACCAACCGCAAACACTATTCATCTACTGATAGTGATAGTGAACATAGAGACCCTTCCGTGACTTTTTTAGAGAAGGATCAATCACCCACCGACAATCCTGCAACAACCACAGGAAAAATCAAACCAAACATAAAAGGCAAAATACCCACAAATCCGTCCCCGAATCGTCAGGGAAGGTCAAGGGAAACTCGCAAAAGTCAGCGACAATTGAGGAACAGGACACACAAAACATAAAGGATTTTTCCAATTCACAAGATCAATCTTCATCTAGTTCCCCTTCAGATATGAAGGTCGTTAATCTTACTAAATTCCCGCTTGACGCGCACAACCTCTCATTACTCAATAGAGGCCTTTCTTTTTCAGGGATGAACGAATTTGAGGTCTATAAGGATATTTCCCTCTATCTCAGGAAAGTAATTTTTAGGTATTGGCATTCCTCTAGACATAATGAGTTTCAATCAAACATACCAAATAAGGAAGAAAGAGATGCCCTTGATGCCCTTGTTTCTCTCTTACAAGAGAATGCTGACTCTGACTCAGATACAGAGACCCCTTTTCATCAGTCTGCATTGACACGTCCCGCTAATTTATCCATCAGATCAGTCAAAATGCCCCCACTATCCAAACATAAATCGATTGATTTTTTCCTGGCGCAAGTCAAGAGGGATCTATCCAAGGTCAATTGGAAATATAGGGGTATTGACAATTTCACCAAAGAAGAGAGGAAAGCTCTTAGGGAACTTGAGGAGGCTCCAGGTATCATCATTAAGGGCAGTGACAACAGAATGAATTTATTGGTGAGATTCTCACCTTCCTATTGGAACACAACTGTTTCCAATTTCTAGGCTCTTACTACCAACAGATCAGGGGGACCTCTATGGGGGCACCCTGGGCCCGCTCATATGCTTGCCTTCATCTGGGCATGTGGGAGGAGGAGTCAGTTTATTCGTCGCCAATGTACTTCTGCCACAGTCGCATGTGGCTGAGGTACATTGATGACGTGCTTATGGTCTGGGGTGGCACTGAATAGGAGCTGCTGCAATTTATGGACGAACTCAATACTAATGATCGTAACATCATACTTACCTTCACTGCCTACCACCGCACTCTCCCTTTCCTTGACTTGACTCTAGTAGCCGAAAATGGAAAGATAAGCACTAAAACCTACAGGAAGCCCACAGCAGCGAACACCCTTCTCCAGGCTACAAGTGACCACCCAAAATCTTTTAAAAAAGGAAATACCAGTCGGTCAGTTTCTTAGAACTCCGAGAAACTGTTCCAGACAACAAGACTTTGAAGCTGAAGCCAGGGACTTATACGGCAGGTTTAGGGATAGAGGTTACTCCCATTCATGCATCAGGGAAGCTAAGAAGAAGGCTCTTCAGATTGACCGTAAGAGTCTTCTTAATAGAAAAGATCCCAAACCTCTAAATGACACACATGAACCCCTCAGGATCATCAAATTTGGTGCCCAGTGGGAACAAATTAAGGCCATTTTAAGCCACCATTGGCATATCCTGTCTGAGTCCCCTATTCTTGGAAATATCGTTGGTGAGCGTCCCCTCCTAACTGCCCGTCGCTCTAGGAATCTCAGAGACTATCTAATTCATTCAGAATACAAAAGATCTCCCACTTCCAACTGGCTTACTCAACTTCCGCCCCTCAAGGGTATGTTCAGGTGTGGCAGATGCTCAGTCTGCAGGTATGCTGAACGCACGGATGTGTTCACTGATTTTGACGGTAAAAGACAATTTAAAATTTATAATTTTATTAACTGTAATACCACCTGAGTAATCTACATGCTCACCTGCCCCTGTGGGAAAAACTATGCGGGCAAAACTAAAAGGCAACTTAAAGTCAGAATCGGTGAGCACGTCCAAAGCATTCTTAGTAAGGATGATGAGCGCCCCATCCCTTTGCATTTTCTAAAATTTCATGGTGGGGATCCCACTGGACTTACATTCAAGGGCATCTATAGGTTGAATCTCCCCCTGAGAAGGGGTGACTTTGATAGAATCCTCTGTCAGAAGGAGAAAATGTGGATATATACCCTTAATAGTATGTGCCCCCATGGGTTAAACAACGAATGTAACCTCTCAGTGTTCCTTGACTCCTAACCCCCATGAGCGAGATTCCCCCTCCTGTGTTACGTTATGCCAGTGTTTAAATCTAAATTGTTATTTAACTTTTTGTTAGCCTATTTCTTTATTCCCTTATTATCTAGTATCCATTATTTGGTCCATATCTTGCTTTCCTTCTTATTTTCAATTCCCTCTCTATGATATATATATACCTACAGACTGACCCACCGTGTGTGTATTTCCTGTTGTCTTTTTGCATGTATGGCTGATAACTAGTTAAGCTGCTGCCTAGACAACCAGATGCCATTGTATTCACGTAATCTAACGTGAGGGCTATATAAGTTGACTATCTAGGCTACAGTGCATGCTCTGAAGAAATTCCTGTGATGGATAAAACGCGTCAGCATGAAGCCATCACGCTTTGCATAGCATGTGCACAGACCCAACCACCAGCCCTGGGGACTCCACCTGCACTACTGCGAGGTTCTTTCAAACAGATTCGGGAACTGGAGGATGATATACGCCGCATCTCCGTGGCATTTTCCAACCTCACACTACTACTCCCGACACCTCCTGCCTACGACATCTCGCATGCGGATGGAAGCTAACCTGCTGAGCTGCCCGGAGATGGTACGAGAAGGACACAGCTGCCTTGCATGATCGTTATCACATTTCCGGTGTCTACAGAGGGGTGAGATCTAACCTGATATCCCCTGCACGGACTGTCATACCCATTTTCCAGCAATTCTCTCCCCCATAGCACTGATGTTGTGATCGATCCAGATATTTATCTTTTTTTTTTAAATCAGATAACAAATTTTATTTTGATTTCTGCATAGCCATATACAAGTCATGCAAAACAGTGATATAGCAGTAAATACATCATATAACATGTGACTTCTTGTTAAGCCATTAAAATTGTACCATATCTGAGTATCACCTCATCTATATACAGTGGGGCAAAAAAGTATTTAGTCAGCCACCAATTGTGCAAGTTCTCCCACTTAAAAAGATGAGAGAGGCCTGTAATTGTCATCATAGGTATACCTCAACTATGAGAGATAAAATGTGGAAACAAATCCAGACAGTCACATTGTCTGATTTTTGGAAGAATTTATGTGCACTATTATGGTGGAAAATAAGTATTTGGTCACCTACAAACAAGCAAGATTTCTGGCTCTCACAGACCTGTATCTTCTTCTTTAAGAGGCCCCTCGGTCCTCCACTCATTACCTGTATTAATGGAACCTGTTTGAACTTGTTATCAGTATAAAAGACACCTGTCCACAACCTCAAACAGTCACACTCCAAACTCCACTATGGTGAAGACCAAAGAGCTGTCGAAGGACACCAGAAACAAAATTGTAGACCTGCACCAGGCTGGGAAGACTGAATCTGCAATAGGCAAGCAGCTTGGTGTGAAGAAATCAACTGTGGGAGCAATAATTAGAAAATGGAAGACATACAAGACCACTCATAATCTCTGTCGATCTGGGGCTCCATGCAAGATCTCACCCCGTGGGGTCAGAATGATCACAAGAACGGTGAGCAAAAATCCCAGAACCACACGGGGGGACCTAGTGAATGACCTGCAAAGAGCTGGGACCAACGTAACAAAGGCTACTATCAGTAACACACTACACCGCCAGGGACTCAGATCCTGCAGTGACAGACGTGTCCCCCTGCTTAAGCCAGTACATGTCCGGGTCCATCTGAGGTTTGCTAGAGAGCATTTGGATGATCCAGAAGAGGATTGGGAGAATGGCATATGGTCAGATGAAACCAAAGTAGAACTGTTTGGTAGAAACACAACTCGTCGTGTTTGGAGGAGAGAGAATGCTGAGTTGCAACCAAAGAACACCATACCTACTGTGAAGCATGGGGGTGGCAACATCATGCTTTGGGGCTGTTTCTCTGCAAAGGGAACAGGATGACTGATCCATGTACATGAAAGAATGAATGGGGACATGTATCGTGAGATTTTGAGTGCAAACCTCCTCCCATCAGCAAGGGCATTGAAGTTGAAACGTGGCTGGGTCTTTCAGCATGACAATGATCCCAAACACACCGCCCAGGCAACAAAGGAGTGGCTTTGTAAGAAGCATTTCAAGGTCCTGGAGTGGCCTAGCCAGTCTCCAGATCTCAACCCCATAGAAAACCTTTGGAGGGAGTTGAAAGTCCGTGTTGCCCAGCGACAGCCCCAAAACATCACTGCTCTAGAGGAGATCTGCATGGAGGAATGGGTCAACATTCCAGCAACAGTGTGTGACAACCTTGTGAAGACTTATGCCACGTACACACGAGCGGACTTTACGGCAGACTTGGTCCGCCGTACTGGATTTCGTCGGACAATTCGATCGTGTGTGGGCTCCAGCGGACTTTGTTTGCTGAAAAGTTGGACGGACTTAGATTTTAAACATGTTTTAAATCTTTCCGTCGAACTCGAGTCCGGTCGAAAAGTCCGCTCGTCTGTATGCTAGTTCGACGGACAAAAAGCCACGCTAGGGCAGCTATTGGCTACTGGCTATGAACTTTCTTGTTTTAGTCCGGTCGTACCTCATCACGTACGAATTTGACGGACTTTGGTGGATTGTGTGTAGGCAAGTCCGTTCATTCAGAAAGTCCGTCATAAAGTCCGTCGAAAAGTCCGCCGGGCAAAGTCTGCCGTGAAGTCCGCTCGTGTGTACGCGGCATTACAGAAAACGTTTGACCTCTGTCATTGCCAACAAAGGATATATAACAAAGTATTGAGATGAACTTTTGATATTGACCAAATACTTATTTTCCACCATAATTTGCATATAAATTCTTTCAAAAATCAGACAGACAATGTAATTGTCTGGATTTGTTTCCACATTTTGTCTCTCATAGTTGAGGTATACCTATGATGACAATTACAGGCCTCTCTCATCTTTTTAGGTGGGAGAACTTGCACAATTGGTGGCTGACTAAATACTTTTTTGCCCCACTGTACTTATGTAAATTTGTGATGGCAGTGCAGAACAAAACTAAAAACAAATAAAAGAAATGAACATCACCGTGATTACAGCTCATTGCATGATGTGTAACATATGAAGGGTCCATTTTCTATATACTGGGAACATTGCTCATTTGGTGTATCTACCCAATCCATCATTGACAGCATTTTTATTTTCTTTTGTACTTTGCTTAATACATTATTATCAGTTGATTTGAAGTTGGTTATTTCAATCTGACATTTATCCCTGTAACAATCTATATTTGACCAATTGGTGTGGTGCCAAGCCTGGGATATCCAGCCAATCCTGCCATAACGTGTAGAACTTACGAGGTACCTTTCTGTGTTGGTATGTCAATTTTTCACGTATTAACATTTTATTAACTTGGTCAATCCATTGTTGCCTGGTAGGGACACTGGAGGTAATCCAATGTCTAGCTATCAATTTCCGTGCTACATATAGCAGCCGAATAATCGCTGTATGAGCAGAAGGGGTCAATGACTCCTCATCCAGGGCACCCAACAGGCACACAGTAGGATCTTTCGAAATTGTAAAGTTAAACACTTGCATGCATCATTATAAACTTTAAGGAGTATAGGAAGTAATGTATCAGCATATCTTTTGTACACCTTGGACGGTAGACCATCAGCCCCTGGAGCCTTATTGTTATGTGTTTGTGCTAGGGCTAATGCTAGTTCCTCCGCTGTAATTGGAGCATTCAATATGGCTGCGTCTGAGGTGGACAGAAGGGGCAACTCCCATTCGTTAAGGAAATCTACTATGTCCTCCTCTCGGGGGTTCACCTAGGATGTGTACAGGTCAGCATAAAAAGAACGGAAGATTCTTAATATATCTGGGTTACTCATTTGAGCAACTCCCTGGGTATCACATAAGGACGAAACTGCTGAAGGGGAACCCTGTGCACGCGCCAGTAATGCCAGCATGTGCCCAGTAGATTCCCCTTTTTCAAAGTGGGTTTGCTGTAGGAAAAATCTCTTGTTTTCAGCCAATTGAAGCACTAGCTGGCTAGAGATAGCTTGTGCACCCAGCCACGCCTTTTTAGTATCCTCAGTGAGATTGGAAATATATGCCTCCTCTGAGTCCTTAAGAACCCTACATACTTCAGTTTCCCATGCCTTTGTGTTTGATTTTATGCTATTTATCGTGGTTATAAATTGACCACGTAAGAATGCTTTTACAGCTTCCCAGACCATGCTTAATTGAGTTGAACCTAGATTGTCTTTCAGAAAATATACAAGGCGCTCTCTAATTGGATCCGGAGAGGGGAATAAATCTAGCCAAAAGGGATTGAGTTTCCATGTCCTGGACTTGGCGACTACTGGTAACGCAATACTCATCCAAATGGAGGAGTGATCCGAGATGTGTCTGTCACCATAACCAGATTCAATAACTAGTGGGAGTAGGGCAGCATTGCCCAGTCCCAAGTCTATTCTAGATAGGCTTCCGTAAGCTGTAGAGCAGCAGGAGTACTGCCTAACATTGGCATGACTCCTGCGCCACACATCAGGCAAGCTCAACTCTAATAGTAGTCCAGCATATGGTGTTGGTCCCTTGTGGCGAGCATTTGCAGAGGTTGGTGCAACCAGTTTGTCCCATTTATGGTGCAAATAATTATTGAAATCCCCCATTGCCATTAGGGGTACATTTGGATATTGTGCCATAAACTTAGCTAGGTGTCTAAGGGTCACCGCTGAATAGGGAGGTGGTATGTATATATTAGCTATGATACACATCAAATTTGATACTGTACAGAGTAAAAAAATCAATTTCCCTTCCGGGTCTATGACTCTCTGAGAGCAATGGAACTGAACATCCCGATGAATCAGGATACTCACCCCCCTTGCATATGCAGAGTGTGTAGAGTGAATTTGAGTATTATATATCCGAGATCCAAAGCTAGGGATAGCCCCAGGGGGAAAATGGGTCTCTTGCAGACATACAATATCTGCTTTTGCGGCCTTAAAATGTCTAAGTGCTGCCACTCATTTTACCGGATTACCCAAACCTCTAATACTCCATGATAAGACCTTAATACTTGCTGTCATTTGTATAAGTTAGTTGTATGTATCTTGGCAAACTGTTTGCCAATGCGTGACTGTATTACATTTGATTGACTTACTGACCATAGAATATTGTAGAAAGTAGACCTGATGTCTCTGATACCTGCTGTACCTCTATTCATATTGTAAATGCACATTTTAACACCAAAACGTGGCTGTAGTGCAAAAGGGTTGGATAACCACACAAAGTCCCAGAGAGTTCTATATTGATGAAAAAAAATGAAAGAAAAAAAGAAAAAAGGGAGGAGGGAGGAAAAACAGGGGTAGGGTAGGAGAAAAAGTCTCCCAATAAAACTTAGATCATCAGTGTCAACGATCGTGGAGCTAACCATACTCTCAGCCACTTGGGCTTACATAGAAACTGTTCCCGGATAAGTCATCCTGGAGGGGGGAAGGCTGTGGAAACACCCGGAAAAATACTTCCAGTTGGTAAATGGGGTTTCCCAGATGCTAGCTTTTTGCAATTCAGAAGATTCAAGTACTTCTCTCTCCGCCGGGTAAATAAGGATAAGTCTCTATACCATAAAAGGTGGTGAAACTTCAGTGCTGATTCGGTTGCTGTCTCCTGGCTTCTTTGAGGGCTCTCTCCTCTCGATCCAACCATTGTGCAGCCGCTATAGGTCGATCGAAGAAATGAGTAGTGCCAAGGGCTGTTACCCGGAGCCGGGTGGGATACAGCATGCCATATTGCACATTCAATTCTCTGAGCTTCTTTTTAACTTCGTTGAAGGTTGCACGTTTTTTTTTTGCAGTTCAGCAGAGAAGTCAGGAAATAAAGAGATCCTGGAGTTATCGATTTTCATTTTGTCTGACAGTGCTCTGGCCTTAGAGAGTATTGCATCTCTGTCCTTATAATTAAGCAACTTGAACAGGAAAGGCCTGGGGTGATTGCCTGGAGGTAAAGGGCGGGTAGGTACCCTATGTGCACGTTCAACAGCAAAGAGTGGAGAAAAGGATTCTCTGCCAAATGTAGATATCAGCCATTGCTCTATAAAGTCCACTGGGTTTTTACCCTCTGTTCTCTCTGGGATGCCCAGGGCACGGACATTATTTCATCTCATGCAATTCTCCATCTCATCCAGTCGCATTGCATGTTGTTCAGTAAGGTGACAGTTATATTTCAGATCCCTCTGCATGGGTGCCATATCATCCTCAACTGTGCTCAACCTGCCCTCTAAAGCAGCAGTTCTCTCTCATGACATGCAGTTTCTGCATGTCATGGCGTACATATGATAGCTCAGCCTTCACTTCCTTAATCTCATCTGAGAGAGCAGTTATGAAATGGTTGCAAGAAGTCACTGCTGTAAATATGTCTCTAAGTGTGGGTTCTGCGGCATTTATCCCAGGAGAGCTGATCTGGGGCCCAGTAACATCATTCTTAGGGGTACTCACTGCGCTCCATTCTGGGGACAATCCGTTGGCATCCTCCAAGGGAACAGTGTCATCCTCCTCCATGGAGTTTTCAGATGTTTCCCCCTGTGCAGGAATCCCGGCTAGCTACATGGAAATTGATCCTCTTACGGGACTTTAAAGGGGACACCTACTCACAGGTCATAAAGAGTGTGGGAGATACAGAAGTTGTATGATAAAGTGTTTATTAGTAGTATAGATCTTTAAATGGATCTGTGGTACATGGGGTAAATGTGCAGCATACGTGATACATACAAAAAAATAGCAATACAAATGCAAAGAATAATTCACAATCATAGAACTCCAAAACACATGGAACACATATGCGGGGAGTACCCGACGCGTTTCGAGATATACTCTTCCTCAGGGGTATCAGATTGGAATCAGAGAGCAAAAGGTATGTCTATAAATTGAAAAAACAATTATAAACCAATTGTGAGGATGTTGTCATCAATGATATATATGGACATAGATGTATCAAGAAGGTAATGGTTAAAATACGAGTATACAATATATATGAAAAAGCACAACGGTTACTAACCATATAGTATTGCTTGGAGGGCATGTGTCAAATTCTGCATTCATATTAAAAAGAAGGAAGGTCCTGGGGAGGGACGTAACACCACTGGAAGTAGAGGTATGTCCTGCTCCTGGTCCACAACCCGCAAGGCCACAGTGACACCCCAGGCATGGCCACCAGGGAAGAATTCCCCAACAGAGGGCGTCAAAAAAGGCCACCGGTGAGTGGGAAGGTCCCCCGGCGTGATGACGTATGCCGCACGGGGCGGAGCCGAGACCCGCGCTGAAGGCCCGCGGCGCGGGAGTCGGGAGAAGCCGGGTCAAAAACCGATCCAGCGTCTCCTGGTTGCGAGAACGCCACCCGCAGCAACATAGTTGCGTCGGGTGGCCCCCCCGCGCCGAGTGAGGAAAAGATCCGGCAGCACGGGCCGGAGCGGGATGGTCCCGCAGCATGAGGAGAAGGGGCAGGACAGACCCAGTGGTGGTGTTCAAAGGTCAGGAACTATAAACAGAGAGCACATGGGGGGACATGGCAGAGTGGGGATTGGCCAGAAGAAAAAAAGGGGAGGAGGAAAAGCGAGTTGTAAGAGAGGTGATGGAGACAATAGTCATAATGAGCCCAATAAATACATAAAGAAAAACATAAATGCAAGGTATACCTCAGGGGTCTTATGGACATAAATACGAGGGGTACAAAAAATTGCTATATACATAATATACATAATATACAATATATTGCCCGTGCTGCCGGATCTTTTCCTCACTCGGCGCGGGGGGGCCACCCGACGCAACTATGTTGCTGTGAGTGGCGTTCTCGCAACCAGGAGACGCTGAATCGGTTTTCGACCCGGCTTCTCCCGACTCCCGCGCCGGTCTCGGCTCCGCCCCGTGCAGCATACGTCATCACGCCGGGGGATACACGTCACCGCACCTGGAGGCTCACATGCACTCCGGTGGCGGTGTCCTATGGGGCCGGTGCGCGCGCCCCAGGCTCGGGGGGCGTTCACCTCTCCACCCATTGGCCACGCCCGCAACCAATCGCGGGCGCTGCCTTACTATATGAAGAGGAATTTTTTATTTAACATCCCACGGCGTCCTTCACCGCTGATCCGCACCACACTTAGCCTGCACCTGGGACCCCATCGAGGTAAGACTGCCATATATTGGACTCATATTTATTCTGGGCTTCATACTTAGCTCACTGTCCCCTTCCTCACCTCCTGTCAGACTGAACTCTGCAAGTCCTTCCTGACCTGGCACCCTTGTCCTTTTCAGTGCCCTGCAACATCCTTTGGCTGGCACCATACTACTCCCCTGCCTGCAGCAACAGGGACCCCCCTACCTTGGGGGTCATCCAGCTGGAGTACTACACCCAACCATACAAGACCCAGGCCCAGACGTCCTCTGCTCTAAAGCGCCCCCCCCCCCCCCAGCTTCCCGCCAGCAAACCACCGACAGATTTACCCAGGTATGCTAACTATGTTTATGCCTATTATCTCTTAGTGGGTTACCACACACCTGTGGTCCCACCTACACTCATGTACTACATGTCCACATGTATGCATACATACCCCCTCTTGCCTCTTCATTACCCTACCCTCCCTTCCACCTCTTGCTCCTTACAGACTGGAGACTTTTCCAGGACCTTCCCACTCACCGGTGGCCTTTTTTGACGCCCTCTGTTGGGGAATTCTTCCCTGGTGGCCGCGCCTGGGGTGGGCACTGTGGCCTTGCGGGTTGTGGACCAGGAGCAGGACATACCTCTACTTCCAGTGGTGTTACGTCCCCCCCCAGGACCTTCCTTCTTTTGAATATGAATGCAGCATTTGACACATGCCCTCCAAGCAATACTATATGGTTAGTAACCGTTGTGCTTTTTCATATATATTGTATACTCGTATTTTAACCATTACCTTCTTGATACATCTATGTCCATATATATCATTGATGACAACATCCTCACAATTGGTTTATAATTGTTTTTTCAATTTATAGACATACCTTTTGCTCGCTGATTCCAATCTGATACCCCTGAGGAAGAGTATATCTCGAAACGCGTCGGGTACTCCCCGCATATGTGTTCCATGTGTTTTGGAGTTCTATGATTGTGAATTATTCTTTGCATTTGTATTGCTATTTTTTGTATGTATCACGTATGCTGCACATTTACCCCATGTACCACAGATCCATTTAAAGATCTATACTACTAATAAACACTTTATCATACAACTTCTGTATCTCCCACACTCTTTATGACCTGTGAGTAGGTGTCCCCTTTAAAGTCCAGTAAGAGGATCAATTTCCATGTAGCTAGTTCAATTTGGGATGTGGGTTCACCTACCCCTTAGACCAACTCAGCACCAACCCCTGTCCAATTAAGGGATCCCGGCTAGGGCGTCTTTGTATGATCTGCCGCCGTATAGAAGCTTCTGTGCAGCTTCCTTGTAGTGTTCTTTGGCCACACGGCGTGGATCGGCGCCATCTTGGTTCTGGGCCTCGGCCTGTCCCTTTTTGCTGCCGGTCTTTTTGAGCACCATTACGGCGGTTGTTGTGGGCAGAGAGGGGCTCCAGATGCCTCCCTGGTACCAGGAGATCAGTATGGACCCGTTCAGCGGTTCTGGGATGGCAGGGAGAGGATTAATGCACGGATGGCCGGCGGAGCTGGAGACACGCACGTCCTTCTACATGAGCCGCTAAGCCACGCCCAAGCAATTTATCTTTGCACACTCCCATCTCCACATATTTACAGCTCTTCACACAGGACACTACTCCTACAATATTGGCTACCTATTATATCACATCAATCCTAGTGAACTGTATTACTCCACGATTGTAGCCTCTAATGTTATATCCACCAGCAGGTCTTTTTCAATCCTTGGTGCTATCACCTATACGGTGGATGTGTATTACCCACGGCTGCACAACTTACCACATCCTTCTCATCAGCAATTTACTTGCATACCCTTTTATATATTAGGATCACTAGTCCCCATCGGAAGATGCATCATTAGATATCATCTTATTTATGTTAGATGAGAGGAGTGCATGGTGTGTGTAAGTGGTGGCCATCTGTGCTTTGTTTTTAGACAATGTTGTCTATTTTATTTATTGGTGATGGTATTTGGTTCTTAACCAATTGTTTGGTGTTTAAGTGAATTTTTTTCAATAAAATCAATATATATTTTTGCTATATTGCCTGTTCCTCCCTGATGAATTGCTTTTTTGTTTTTTGAGCAAATGCTTAATGCCTTCAAATATATTCTGACAACTGCATTCCTTTTAGCTTATCCAGATTGCAAAGCCCTTCTGGGTATATGCAGATGGAAGCCAGCATGACCTGTAAGTGATCGCGTATGTGCGCCGCAGCTTGTGGTCCTCTGAGAGGAACATCTGGTGTTAGTTTGGGCCATCACTGAGAAGTTGATCAAGTACCTCACTGTGGATGAGATTGAGGGATACACTGACAACAATTCCTCAGTTTACCTAGAGGCAGCAAAACTGGGGGCCCTGGAGCAGAGATGGGCTGCTCAGTTGGCCCACTTTAACTATAAAATACACTAAAAGCCAGGGCGACTCAATGGTCATGCGGACACCCTCTCTTGTTTCCCAGTGAGAGAGCCAATGGGTGACCTGGAAATGAGTAGAGAAGATTTAGCGGTTGCCCCAGTGTTGCCCCTACCATCCTCGGTGCACTATTCCCGGGGGGGGAACAGGCAGATCGGGCACCAGAAGTAAATGAAATCTACACCCTGGCTGAATGAGTCACTCTTCAGCAGAAGGACTCTGACATTTCTCTAATTCAGCATTTTTTTGCCTGGCACCAGAGGCCCATGTCACAAGAATGTCAAGGGCTGATGGACACTAATGATGAGCCGAACACCCCCCGGTTTGGGTCGCACCAGAACCTGCGAACGGACCGAAAATTCGCACGAACGTTAGAACCCCCATTGAAGTCTATGGGACTCGAACTTTCAAAATCAAAAGTGCTAATTTTAAAGGCTAATTTGCATGGTATTGTCCTAAAAAGGGTTTGGGGACCCAGGTCCTGCCCCAGGGAACATGTATCAATGCAAAAAAAAGTTTTAAAAATGGCCGTCTTTTCGGGAGCAGTGATTTTAATGATGCTTAAAGTGAAAAAAAAGTGAAATATTCCTTTAAATATCGTACCTGGGGGGTGTCTATAGTATGCCTGTAAAGTGGCGGGTGTTTCCCGTGCTTAGAACAGTCCCTGCACAAAATAACATTTTGAAGGAATAAAAGTCATTTAAAACTGCTTGCGGCTCTAATGTAATGTCGGGTCCCGACAATATGGGTGAAAATCAGTGAGACAAATGGCATAGGTAGCCCCCCAGTCCATTACCAGGCCCTTTGGTCTTGTTTGGATATTAAGGGGAACCCCGCACCCAAATTAAAAAAAGGAAAGGCGTGGGGCCCCCATGCCCTATATACTCTGAACAGCATTATACAGGCGGTGCAAACAAGGCAGGGACTGTAGGTTTGTTGTTAAGTAGAATCTGTTTGTAATTTTGAACTGGTACATTTTTAAAGTGTAGCTCCATCCAATAAATCTATTTTTAAGCTTTTTGGAAAACATAGGGAAGGGTTATCACCCCTGTGACATTTGTTTTGCTGTCTGTTCTCCTCTTCAGAAGATTTCACCTCACTTTCTGTCACAATGACAAATGTTTTTAGAAAATGTGGGGTTTTTAGTGAAACAGGGATTGGTGATAAAGCATCAGTGGAAAGAAGAAACGTTTTCCCATATTAACTCTTACAGGAGAGAATTTCCCTTTCTAGGGGTAGATTTCATCTCACTTCCTGTTGTCTCCTTCCGTTTGCAAGTAAGAGTCGGTTGTAAGTTAGATGTTTGAAAGTAGGGGCCTGCCCTATATACTCTGCAGAAATTGTGGCCTTAGGTGTTAGTGTTGCCACAACACTGTAAGTCCTCACAGGGCCCTGCTGTGAAATATTAGATCAAGAATTGTAATTACATGCCCCTGTTGAACAGGGGCAGAAAAATTGGGCCTTTGGTGATGGCGGTGCTGGTGCCACAACACTGTAAGTCGTCACAGTTACTCTTGGTGGGCACTGGAACGGGCCCTGCTGTGAAATATTAGATCAAGAATTGTAATTACATGCACTTGTTGAACAGGGGCAGAAAAATTGGGCCTTTGGTGGTGGTGCTGGTTCCACAACACTAAGTCCTCACAGTTACTCTTGGTGGGCACTGGAACGGGCCCTGCTGTGATATATTAGATCAAGAATTGTAATTACATGCACCTGTTGAACAGGGGCCGAAAAATTGGGCCTTTGGTGGTGGTGGTGCTGGTGCCACAACAATAAGTCCTCACAGTTACTCTTGGTGGGCACTGGAACGGGCCCTGCTGTGAAATATTAGATCAAGAATTGTAATTACATGCACCTGTTGGTGGTGGTGGTGGTGGTGCCACAACACTGTAAGTCCTCACAGTTACTCTTGGTGGGCGCTGGAACGGGCCCTGCTGTGAAATATTAGATCAAGAATTGTAATTACATGTCCCTGTTGAACAGGGACAGAAAAATTGGGCCTTAGGTGCTGGTGCCACAACACTGCAACCCCTCACAGATACTCTAGTTGGAGAGCAGGAACGAGCCCTGCTGCAAAGAATTGCATTCAAAATTGTAATTACACGCCCCTGTTAAACAGGGGCTGAAAAATTGGGCTTTAGCCACTGGCGGGGGCGCCCAGAAACAAAAATATTCTTACAAACTAACAGCATGATCATTGAGGAGGAAGAGGATAGTCACTCAGCATAACAGGATAGTCACTCAGCATTATTCGGTTACATCAGCATCAGGTGCTTGGTATCTGGTGGTGATCCAAGACTGATTTATTTTTATGAAGCTCAGTCGATCGACTGAGTCAGTGGACAGGCGCACCCTGTGATTGGTTACAAAGCCTCCAGCAGCACTGAATGTGCGTTCCGAAAGAACGCTGGATGCAGAACAGGCCAGTAGCTCAATTGCATACTGTGCAAGCTCTGGCCAGTGATCCATCCTCAAGATCCAGTAACCCAGAGGATTTTCGGTGGGAAAGGTGTCCAAGTCAGATCTTGCCCCTAGGTATTCCTGCACCATGTAAAACAGACGCTGGCGATGGTTGCTGGAACCCATCATACTTTGGGGCTGTGGACTAAAAAATTGTCTGAACGCATCGGTCAGACGACCACGCTCCTTCTTTGACTGACCGAAGCCTCGGCAACACGTTGTCCAGGAACAGGAGTTTGTAACCTCCCAGTCTCGGGGAACACGTTGCACAGACCTTTTTGCAAGGCCTCCCGAAGATGTTTCATCCTCTGCTCCCTCTGCGATGGCAAGATAAGGTCTGCAACCTTACTCTTGTAACGTGGATCAAGGAGGGTTGCCAGCCAGTAACGATCCCTCTCCTCGAGACCACGAATACGAGGATCTTTCCGCAGGCTTTGCAGGATCAGGGAGGCCATGCAGTGTAGGTTTGCTGAGGCATTCGGTCCGGAGTTCTCTGGGTCACTAAGGACGACATGATCCGCAACCACCTCCTTCCAGCCACGTACAAGTCCATAGGTTTCTTGGGACTGTAAATGATCCCTTTAAGACTGCTGCTGATGCTGAGTGCCAGGCTCCACCTCCATGCTGACATAATCTTCCTCCTCCTCCTCCTCCTCCTCATTCTCTTCCTGTGTGATCGGTAGGCACGTAGGAACACTGTCTGGATAAAGGGGGCCTAGAGCACTAAGGAAGTCCTCCTCTTCAAGTCTCTGTTCTGCCTCAAGTGCCCTGTCCATTATTCCATGCAGCGTGTGCTCCAACAGGTGGACAAGGGGGACAGTGTCACTGATGCATGCACTGTCACTGCTCACCATCCTCGTGGCCTCCTCAAATGGTGACAGGACAGTGCATGTATCCCTGATCATGGCCCACTGGCTTGGGGAAAAAAAACAAGCTCCCCTGACCCTGTCCTGGTGCCATAGTCGCACAGGTACTCATTGATGGCCCTCTGCTGTGTGCGCAGCTGCTGCAGCATGGCCAACGTTGAGTTCCACCTGGTGGGCATGTCACAGATTAGGCGGTGCTTGGGCAGGTTAAATTCCTTTTGGAGCTCTGCCAGCTGAGCACTAGCATTATATGACCAGCGGAAATGCACACAGACTTCCCTGGCCTGCCTCAGGACATCCTGTAAGCCCATGTACCTGCCCAAGAACCACTGCACCACCAAGTTAAAGACGTGAGCCAAACAGGGCACATGGGTCAGCTGTCCCTGTCGGAGGGCGGAGAGGAGATTGGTGCCATTGTCGCAAACCACCATTCCTGGCTTAAGTTGGCGTGGCATCAACCACCTCTGAACCTGCCCCTGCAGAGCTGACAGAATCTCTGCCCCAGTGTGGCTCCTGTACCCCAAGCACACCAGCTCAAGCACCGCATGGCATCTTTTTACCTGTGTACTTGCGTAGCCCCTTGAACGCCTACGGAGCACCGCTTGTTCCGAGGACAAAGCACAGGAAGGGGCCATAGAGGAAGAAGAAGAATTGGGGGTGGAGGAGAGAGCTGTGTCAGAATCACCAATAGTGGCATTTTGGAGGCGTGGTGGCGGAACAACCTCCAACACTACTGCATCTTGTCCTGCATCCTTCCCATCTGCCAGCAGAGTCACCCAATGCGCTGTGAAACTTAGGTAACGTCCCTGTCCATGCCTGCTGGACCATGAGTCAGCGGCAATATGCACCTTACCGCTGACCGCCCTGTTCAGCAAGGCCAAGACATTGCCTTCCACATGCCAGTAGAGAGCCAGAATCGCAGAGTCTACCAACTGAAAAGGTAGCAGTTGAAGTGCTAGCAATTTTGCTAAGCTAGCATTCATGGGCATGTGGATGGCTGGGAGCCAACTTCTTTCTGCGGTGCAGCAGCTGGGGCAGGGAAATTTGCCTGGTACAATCTGACGTCGGTGTACCGATAGCAGATTGCCCGCAAGTACTTGGCTGTGACACACCTAATTCTACACCTTCATTTCTCTCAGTGCAGGTCTCAGAGAGGACTGAAGGTATAGTGGGGTTGGAAATCCCAGCTGATGAGGAGCAAGAAGAGGTTCTCTTTGTTCTTTGGTGTGGGTCTTTTAGGTACGCTTGCCAACAAACTGCATGGTAGGTCAACATATGTCTGGTCAAGCATGTGGTGCCCAAACGGGAGATGTTTTGGCCACGCGAGATACGCTTGAGACATATGTTGCAAATAGCAGCGGTGGGATCAGATGCACTCGTCTCAAAAAAGGCCCACACCTAAGAACTTTTGGAATAACGTGCAGAGACAGCAGCGCCCTGCACATGCGGAGCCCTGCGGTGTGATGCAGTCAGTGTGCTGCCCTTAGGCTGGCCCCTGGAGGGCATCCTGCCTCATTGGTGATGTGCCTCCTCCTCCTCCTTCTCCTCCTCCTCTCTCCTATCAGGCACCCATGTGGAGTCAGTGACCTCGTCATCCCCTCCCTCCTCATCACTGGAGCAAACCTGGCAGTATGCTGCAGCAGGGGGAACATGACTGCCAGATTGCTGTCCTTCTTGGGCACCCCCTCTGTTTGGGCTCACGTTACTGCCTTCCTCTAGCTGACTACCATCATCGGATCCTTCAAAATGCTGGGCATCCTCCTGGAGCATGTACCCAACACTGTGGTCAAACAGTTCGGGGGACTCCTCAGGAGGACATGGCGGGGCTAGGGAAGGAGTCACTGATGCCATTGAGTCGAGGGAAGAGGCTGCGTTGGCAGCTGCTTTGCCAGACAAAGTACCCTGAGCCTGGGTGAGAGAGGATGAGGAGGATGAGGACGGCTTGGTCATCCACTCGACCAAGTCTTCCGCATGTTGCGGCTCAACACAGCCATCTGCCGAAAAAAAGGCCAAGCGTGTCCCACGGCCACGTGCTGATGAGGATGCACCGTGTCCACGACCAGCACTGTTGCCTCTAGACACAAAGCCTGCTTGCCCTCTTTTATTGGCTTGTGATTGTCTGCCTCTCCTTGTTGGCTTTCCAGACATACTATTGGCCTGCAGTGAGATGTAGTTGCACAAAACTAGGATGTACTGTATATATATATACCGATTATACTGCAGCTAGCAGAATCAACTGCCTGCCTGTAGTATTATTAGTATGAGAACACCTGCACTTGTCTTCAGGTAGCTATACTGTAGATGCAACTGTGCAGGGTACACAGTACAGTAACTGTAAATACGTCAAGAGCCTACACAAGCACCTGGCTTCAGGTAGTTATACTGTAGGTGCAACTGTGCAGGGTACACAGTACAGTAACTGGAAATACGTCAAGAGACTGCACAAGCACCTGGCTTCAGGTAGTTATACTGTAAGTGCAACTGTGCAGGGTACACAGTACAGTAACTGGAAATACGTCAAGAGCCTACACAAGCACCTGGCTTCAGGTAGCTATACTGTAGGTGCAACTGTGCAGGGTACACAGAACAGTAACTGGAAATACGTCAAGAGCCTACCCAAGCACCTGGCTTCAGGTAGTTATACTGTAGGTGCAGCTATGCAGGGTACACATTACAGTAACTGGAAATACGTCAAGAGCCCACACAAGCACCTGGCTTCAGGTAGCTATACTGTAGGTGCAACTGTGCAGGGTACACAGAACAGTAACTGGAAATACGTCAAGAGCCTACCCAAGCACATGGCTTCAGGTAGTTATATTGTAGGTGCAGCTGTGCAGGGTACACAGTACAGTAACTGGAAATATGTCAAGAGCCAAACAAGCACCTGGCTTCAGTTAGCTATACTGTAGGTGCAACTGTGCAGGGTACACAGTACAGTTACTGGAAATACGTTAAGAGCCCACACAAGCACCTGGCTTCAGGTAGCTATAATGTAGGTGCAACTGTGCAGGGTACACAGTACAGTAACTGGAAAACCATCAAGAGCCCACACAAGCACCTGGCTTCAGGTAGCTATACTGTAGGTGCAACTGTGCAGGGTACACAGTACAGTAACTGGAAATATGTCAAGAGCCCACACAAGCACCTGGCTTCAGGTAGCTATACTGTAGGTGCAACTGTGCAGGGTACACAGTACAGTAACTGGAAATACGTAAAGAGCCTACACAAGCACCTGGCTTCAGGTAGTTATACTGTAGGTGCAACTGTGCAGGATACACAGTACAGTAACTGGAAATACGTCAAGAGCCAACACAAGCACCTGGCTTCAGGTAGCTATACTGTAGATGCAACTGTGCAGGGTACACAGTACAGTAACTGTAAATACGTCAAGAGCCTACACAAGCACCTAGCTTCAGGTAGTTATACTGTAGGTGCAACTGTGCAGGGTACACAGTACAGTAACTGGAAATACGTCAAGAGCCTACACAAGCACCTGGCTTCAGGTATCTATACTGTAGGTGCAACTGTGCAGGGTACACAGTACACTAAATGGAAATACTTCAAGAGCCTACACAAGCACCTGGCTTCAGGTAGCTATACTATAGGTGCAACTGTGCAGGATACACCGTACAGTAACTGGAAATACGTCAAAAGCCTACTCAAGCACCTGGCTTCAGGTAGCTATACTGTAGGTGCAACTGTGCAGGGTACACAGTACAGTAACTGGAAATACGTCAAGAGCCTACACAAGCACCTGGCTTCAGGTAGTTATACTGTAGGTGCAACTGTGCAGGGTACACAGTACACTAACTGGAAATACGTCAAGAGCCTACACAAGCACCTGGCTTCAGGTAGTTATACTGTAGGTGCAACTGTGCAGGGTACACAGTACAGTAACTGGAAATACGTCAAGAGCCCACACAAGCACCTGGCTTCAGGTAGCTATACTGTAGGTGCAATTGTGCAGGGTACACAGTACAGTAACTGGAAATACGTCAAGAGCCTACACAAGCACCTGGCTTCAGGTAGCTATACTGTAGGTGCAACTGTGCAGGGTACACAGTACAGTAACTGGAAATACTTTAAAAACACCTGCCTGCCTGTCAGTATATTAGGAAGAGAAGAACAGGATCTAGCGAAACTGAAAAACTGAATACAGTGTGTGTATATATATATATATACACACACACACAACACCTGGGATGCATATACATATATATATATTTATATATATATATATATATACACAATACACTGTAAGTGCAGCTAACTGACTCGACCTGCCTACTCTATCTAACTTAAATCAAATGACACTGTCTATCTATCTCTCTCCAGTCTCCACCGCAACACACTACACAAGGCCGCCACGGAGGCGGCCTTATATAGTGTGGGGCGTGTACTAAACCCCTGAGCCATAACTGGCCAAAGCCTCCTTGGCCAATTACGGCTCCCTGTACACACAGCGCTGTGATTGGCCAAGCATGCGGGTCATAGTGCATGCTTGGCCAATCATCAGCCAGCAATGCACTGCGACACAGGGAATTATGGGCCATGACACGCCGCTCGAATTTGGCACGAACGGCCCATATCGTTCGTAATTCGGCAAACGACCGAACACACGATGTTCGGGTCGAACGGAACACGAAGCTCATCCCTAATGGACACATCTAGGGTCCTGCTGCGGCAGTCGGACAAGCATTAGGAGGTACTTCTACTGCCCTCGCTTGTCAGAATACAGCGAGCCTGCCATGAATGTGCCACCTGCACCGCACCAGTATTAATTTTGGCAGCACATTTTGATTTAGTTTTAGTATTAGTCTTAGGACTAACATGGCATTTTAGTTTTAGTCCCATTTTAGTCTTCTGCTATCATTTTATCATTTTAGTTTAGGTCGTATTTAGGCAGCTAAATCTTCAGTACATTTTAGTCGACTAAAATCTCCAGTACATTTTAGTCTACTAAAATCGAATGTGTTTAGTTAAATAATGCATTATTTAAGCATTTCTTTAGAATTTCAAAACTTTTCCCATAAGATGTTGGACTGGACACTGTGTGTGGTCTCATCTGAGCAGCAGCAGAAGAACCACCCAGCTCTAGGGAGGAAGACTCCCCCATGACAGAAAGTGACACTGCGACTGAGTTCAAAATTAATGATCTGCGGTGAGCCATTTTTTATTATTCTTTTACATGATGGCACTATAGTCAATTATCAAATGGATATGAAATGAATGATCTTGGGGCTGTCTGCTCTATTGGTGTACAAAATCAGACTTGGGGGGCACACCCTAAAATGCATTACATTAAAGCTGGTACAGCTATAAGATCATATATGTATAAAGGTATTATGAAAAACTGCCCTTCCCACCAATAATACCTCCACCGCGCCTTCTAAAGACCACAACTAAAAGTGAAATCATGAATCTATATATATGTATATATAGATATATACTATGTGGTGAAATAACTCCCCACAGCTAGTGTAGAGCTGCCCCTTCACACATTCAAAAAACAAAAAATGTTGTTCAAACCTGCAAACTAAAAAACAAACATAAAAGAAAACTGCACTCTCTATGTGTTCTAGTGCATTCAATATAGTGATGGTGTAACCTTCTATATGTGTAATTATACACTCACACTCAATAAATGAATATCACAAACATATGTACCAATACGTCTCCAGTGATATATTGTGCAATTACTTCATGCTGTGCATGCACCAAAATAAATGAAATAAAATAAAATAAAATAAAATGACATATCTTTCAAAAAACTATCAGTCCAAAAAAGACATGACATCACACGTGGTGGACAAATGTCCTATAAAGGTGATCAATCTTGATACAAAAGGGTGATAGTGTGTATCTTCCACCTCTCCCTTAGTGTACGGTGCTTCCACTCCCTCAAGAATAACACTCACCGACTTATTTTGCCAGCATTCTCATGCACGGCAATAATCGCTTATTTACCACACACGGGTAATTGGATCAATCGTTGTTCCACAGTGATTGTTTTAAATAAGGTCCACATGAAAGAAATAATAAGTGCTCCAATAGTGTAAACCAGTTTCACACATTTATTAAAACCACTGCAATCTTCTAACATCAAACTCACATTTAAAACGATAAAAATCAGCCAAAGTGAGGTGCAGATCACATCAAACTAAATATAGTGGAACCAAATGCAACAAATGGTCACGGCGGACCCGAGGTGTGCCGGCGCCAAGCTTCCAATCTCACCCCTCCCTCGATAATCCTCCGTTCCTCCGTGTAATCACAACTCCTCTCCCTCTGTATGGCTTACAGCGCTGTGTGTCACGTCTCACAGCCACGCCCCCGACATGTTTCGTCACAGGTTGACTTACTCATGGGATAGGCAATGCTTCCTGTCACTCATCCCTTATATGCATATTCCGCTTGCGTCCCTCAAGCCGCGCTTCGCGCATGCGCACATCTCGGGTCCCCGCTG
This sequence comes from Aquarana catesbeiana, assembly GCF_042186555.1. NCBI lineage: Eukaryota > Metazoa > Chordata > Amphibia > Anura > Ranidae > Aquarana > Aquarana catesbeiana. Next base: position 103,582,633 of record NC_133331.1, on the reverse strand, counting down.
TACGAAATAAGCTGAGAGCTCCGTTGCGGTGCCCGCTAGGGATCTGACATTTCAATGACATGGACTGATATTTACACAGATTGATTCACTTTGTGAAGTATATTACACACATGGCTTAAGTTTAAATAGATCGCTGCATAACATATCCCATATTGCAGACAGTGTCAGCTCAAAGTACTAACAATTCTTGCATGTACCGCTCTCATATTCCTTACTGGATATCTTATGTTGCTCACATAAAATTATCTATATATATATCCATACAGTGAGCGCCTTCCTATCTTAATAGGTTATATACAAAACATTAATTCATTCCTCCTTCTATGTATATATATCCACCCAATCTATATGCACATATATACTATGAGTATTAGTCGCATACACGTGTGCATATCTAGTGGATAATTAAATTATTTAAATAAGATATTAAAATATAAAATTAATCTCAGTTATAAAGTTAATTAAATTCCATGTGTAACTTGCAACTAATAAGCATGCTAAATTAGTATAAATATTGATCTAAGATCAGACAAAACAAGTTAAATCCATTACAGTGTAAGTTCAAAAATTAATAAAAAATAATTATTAAAAAAATGTATTATTAAAAAAATATTAAAACCAAGGGGGTTCTACCTATAGATCCAGCCCCACCTCACCTTAATTAATAAGGCTTGGGGTATCATTTCTAATAAAACATAATACTCCATAATATCTGGACATATATTTGATATCTCGGCTGCTATATCCTCCCCCTGGGCATTCAAATCATAGTGCTAAAAATTCTCTCTCCCAAAGGGGTTCTAAATAATAATCACTAAAAATCATTGATAAAACAATTTAGGTCCAGTTCTATATTTATCCCCCTCGGGGCCAGACTCTTCAATAAAAATATCCACTGAGTTTCCCTTTGGGAAAGATTCCTAACTCTATTGGAACCCCTCCATGATGGGTGAATCACATCTATCCCACAAAACTGCAATAGAGAGGGGTCCTGTTGGTGTTTTTCCTTAAAATGTAGAGAAACGCTATGGTATTTGTAACCATTTTTTATGTTAGTAAGGTGTTCTGAGATTCTAATCCTTAAGAGCCTCTTGGTTCTCCCCACATATAATAGGCCACCAAATTCACTGAGTGATTGCTAATTTGATGCTCTAGTTTAATATTATTATTATTAGCATTAAGTTCATTAGCAATCACTCAGTGAATTTTCTGGATGTTACGATAACAAGAGAAGGGAATGGATTGAAAACGAAGGTATTTTTTAAACCAACCGATCGCAACAGTTACTTATCAATAAGAAGCGGTCACCACCCAGCTTGGATAAGAAATATCCCGAAGGGACAAATGTTGCGAGTGCGCCGGAACTGTACTGAGCTAGAAGACTTTTTTGAGCAGGCTGGAACCCTAAAAAATAAGTTCATACAAAAAGGTTATGGAGAAGAAATATTGGATGGGGTCATTCAGGAGGTGGCAGAAATGCCTAGGGAACAGTGTCTGATTAAAAAGGATACTGTAGCAAAAGATAACCAGCATCAGTTCGGGTTTATATCTGGATTTCATTGTCAATACAGGGACATTGAAGACATTTTTAAAAGGTATTGGCATATTCTACGTAGAGATAGACACCTGGGAGAAGTACTACCCAGCCACCCAAAATGTATATATAGAAGAGCCCCAAGTTTTGGGGACCTGGTGGTCAAGAAAATTTTGAACCCACCAGGGCAGAATGACCTGAGATTGGATTTCAGGGGCTTTTACTGCTGCAGGAGATGTATTTGCTGCAGGACGGTCAAAGTAAAACACAGAGGAATAAAGAGTGTGACCAATAGGGATGGTGAATCCTTTGACATCAAGGAATTCAGTACATGCAACTCCTCACATGTAGTATATCTTATGTGGTGCCCATGTGGCCTATTATATGTGGGGAGAACCAAGAGGCTCTTAAGGATTAGAATCTCAGAACACCTTACTAACATAAAAAATGGTTACAAATACCATAGCGTTTCTCTACATTTTAAGGAAAAACACCAACAGGACCCCTCTCTATTGCAGTTTTGTGGGATAGATGTGATTCACCCATCATGGAGGGGTTCCAATAGAGTTAGGAATCTTTCCCAAAGGGAAACTCGTGGATATTTTTATTGAAGAGTCTGGCCCCGAGGGGGTTAAATATAGAACTGGACCTAAATTGTTTTATCAATGATTTTTAGTGATTATTATTTCCTTGTCAAAAGAAGTTTATTGAGTATACAATGTTATAAAGATACATAAAGTAAGTTTACAAGGATCTATAAAGTAAGCTCAATGTTTTACAGTAGGGTTTATATAGGTAAATATCATGAAATTTCAAATATTAAACATTGGGTTCACGTAAACCTAAATTAAAGATATATATCATTTCCTTAGTTACTTTTGTAGGTATTTAAATGATTTATACCTACTATACATATTGTTTACAAGTAGAGTGTATATAGGTCAAATAAATTCTGATAATGAGCTTTAATCGTAAGGTGGAGAAAAGGAAAGAGAAAGAAGAAAAAGGGTTGAAAGGTAGAGGTATGGTCCACAAGGTTGTCCCGCTCGTCATTTTAGTATTCTTTTTAGTTCTCTTTGAAGCCTTAGAATGGGTGTCTCTGTAAGTCATTTAATCTGTTACCATGGCAACAGGACAGAGTCATTGAAGTTTGACAGGAACTGTTGTTTTATCCAAGGATGCCAAAGTTTTTCAAATTTTGGAATTTGATTTTGATCGATGGCTACCATCTTAGCATGGGACATTGTATTATTCATTCTGTGAATTGTTTCTGCTAGTACCAATGTAGGAGATTTCCATGCCTTGGCCACTGTTTGTTTTGCAGCCGTTATTAGTTGGATCATAAGTTTGAATTGAGAGAGTGTTAACCATTCCGGTTTTAGATTAAGTAAAGTTAAATATGGATCTGGTTGTATTATTTTTTTTAATATTTTAGATGCAATCACGAAGACTTCCTTCCAGAAGGTTTGGATTACTGGGCACGTCCACCATATGTGTAAATATGTGCCTATTTCTGGGCATCCTCGAAAACAAAGAGCTGAGGTATTAGGTGAATATTTTGCCACTCTAGCGGGTACAAGGTACCAGCGAGTTAGGACTTTATAATTTGTCTCCAGTGCTAAGATGTTGGGTGAAGATGACTTAGATGTGAGCCATATGTTAGACCAGTCCGTGTCTTCTAAAGTTCGTCCCAGGTCCTCCTCCCACCTCTGAATGTAAGAGGGTCTATTAAGATTTGCTACTCCATATAATTGATTATAAAGTGATGAAATTGTACCTTTAGCAAATGGATCTTTTGTACAGATTGATTCAAAAATGGATAATTGGGATAATGGTGTATCCCCCTTTAGGAATGGTGTATAGAAATTTTTGATTTGGAGATATCTAAATATCTCAGAGTTTGGTAGATCATATTTTTCCTCTAAGCGATGGGAATGAAAGGAATGATTTAGATGCTATGAAGTCATTTAGTGTCTGAATGCCTGATGTTGTCCAAGCTTTAAAAGAATTTGGGTAGATCCATGCCGGATAAAAGGCCGGATTTCTGATAAAAGAAAGGAGAGGATTGTGTGGAGATTGTAACTGATATTTGGTTTTTAGTTTATCCCAGAGAGATAAGAAGTGTTTAGTTATGGGATTATGAATTTTAAAGCGGTCTTTAGGATCAAGCCATAATAAATTTGATATTAATAGAGGGTCATTTTCTGAAGCCTCTATAAATACCCATAATGGGATTTCCTGTTTTGCATGGTATTTGGACAGACTGGCCAAATGTGCTGCTCTGTAGTAGTTAGTAAAATTAGGGTATCCCAGGCCTCCTTTATTTTTGGGAAGATGTAGTGTGTGTATAGGTATACGTGGTTTAGAAGAGCCCCATATAAACGAAGTTGCTCTTTTTTGTACTATTCTCAAAAAATAGGAAGGAATTGGAATAGGGAGGACTCTGAATAGATAAAGCAATTTGGGTAGAATAGTCATTTTGATTGCATTAATCTTCCCTATCCAGGATAAAGGAAGTTGCGACCATTGTTTTATTAGATTTGTGATCTGTCTTAATACAGGAGGATAATTGGTTGAGAATAAGTCAGAATGAGATGCTGTTAAATGAATTCCAAGATATGGGATTAATTTTTCTGCCCATGTGAATGGGAGTGCAGCCCTAGCCGGGATCAATTCCATGTTTGTGAGTGATATATTAAGCACTAGGCATTTCTTAGGATTAATCATAAGGCCGGATAGGGCTGCAAATCCATCAAGAGCTGGTATTAAGTTAGGACCAGAGACCTGTGGTGATGATAGAAAAAGTAATATATCGTCTGCAAATATACATAATTTGTGTGTAATACCTCCTACTTCAATGCCAGTTATAGTTTGGTTTGTTCTGATGTATTGGGCCATGGGTTCGAGTATAAGGGCAAATAATAAGGGAGATAATGGGCAACCCTGTCGGGTACCTCTTTCGATATTAAAGGCTTCAGATTTGTATCCAGCATATTTTATATAGGCTTTGGGTTTATTATATAATGCTTTGATCCATGTTAAAAAGTGGGGTCCAAAACCCCATTTTTGTAATGAATATTGCATATATTGCCAGGATACTGTGTCAAATGCCCTCTTAATATCGAGAGATAGAAAACATAAAGGGATTTTCCGTTTTTTAGCAATATGTGCCAATAACACTGCCCTGCGTATATTATCGCCTGCCTGTCTATTTGGCATGAAGCCTACTTGATCTCTATGTATTAATTTTCCTATAATGCTATTGAGGCGTTTTGCTATTATTTTTGCTAATAATTTAATATCAAGGTTTAACAGAGAGATAGGCCGATAATTCACACAGGAAGTATCATCAGAAAGGGGTTTTGGGATCATACAAACAATTGCCATTAGTGTTTCTTGCCGAAAAGAATGTCCATCTAGAAGTTTGTTAAAAGTTTCAGTGAGAATGGGAGAGAGTATGTTTTATAGTATAAAGCCGAGTAGCCGTCTGGGCCTGGTCTTTTGTTAAGTTTTAGGTCTTTTATGGCGTTAGCAACTTCATCTATAGTTATAGGCTCATCCAAACTGCTTTTTTGATTCTTAAATAACTCAGGTAAGGTTATTTTTGAGAAGAAGGATTCAGCTTCTGTAGGATTAAATTCATTGTTTGTCTTGTATAAACTTGCGAGATGTGAGTGAAATTTATGGACTATTTTAACTGGATTACAAGTGTAAACATTTTTTGATAATTTCAAACGTATTGGTTTGAAAGATTTGTTAGTTGAATTTAATGCCCGAGCCATATATGTACCTGGTTTGTTTGTATTCATGTAGAAATTGTGTTTGGAGCGTTTGAGGGATTTATCAACTGACTCAGTGAGAAATAGATCGTATTCCAATCTAGATTTTTCCAGATGAGATTTTGTACTCTGAGATGGATTATCTTGAAATGATATGTAGACTGCATTAAAATTGAGTTCTAGTTTTTTTGCTAGATTTTTGCGTTCCCGTTTAAATAGTGCCATTTGTCTTTGTATTGTACCACGCAAGACAGGCTTATGAGCTTCCCACAGTGTTATTGGGGAGATGTCTGTTGTATTATTAATTGATATGTATTCCTTTAAAGCTTGTTCAATGGCCATCTGATGTAGTGGGTGTTTGAGCATTATGTCCGGTAAGTACCACGTTGGGTCATGCGCTTTTGGTATGGCTGAGGCTATAGTAGTGTATACTGCATTATGGTCAGACCACGGAATCGGAATTATATCTGATGCAATAATTTCTGGTATCATTCCTATTGTTAGAAAAATATGATCTATTCTGGTGAAGGTTTGATGAGGGTGCGAGAAATAAGTGAATTTCTTTTTCATTGGGTTACTTTCTCTCCATGAATCTACCAGATTGTATTTGGAAAGAAGTTGAGAAAAAGGTAATCTAGAGGTTATTTTGGATGGTGTAAAAGGTGATTTATCTAGAAATGGGAGGAGGACCTGGTTCGAATCCCCACACATTATCACTGTTCCTATTTTGTGTGTATTAATCACTTGTAATATATGTGAGAGGAATGGTGTAGGTTGTTTGTTAGGAGCGTAGTAGGAAATCACCGTGATTGCTGTATCCATTATATAACCCATGAGTATCAGGTATCTACCTTCTGGGTCTTTAATTTCTGATGATAAGGTGAATGGTGTGGATCGGTCAAATGCAATTAGAGTTCCCCTTTGCTTGGTACAGGCAGAAGCCGTGTAAATTTGTTGATAAAAAGGAGAAATATATTTTGGAGTAGAATCTTTGGTGAAGTGTGTTTCTTGGAGGCATACTATGTGAGCCTTCTTGTTATGGAAAGTACGGAAGGCTTTGGTCCTTTTTTGAGGGACATTTATTCCCTGAACATTCAGGGAAAGTATATTCAGTGGTGCCATGGCAATAGATCAAATAGTTTTGACTTACTTTTTGTTATGCAGAGCTGACTGCGCAGATCAACCTGTGTGGACTGAAGAGATGAATAGATAGAAAAGAAACCAGTGAATTCTGGAGTAAAGAGTAAACAAAAAACATATGAGATTAGATGATACATTGTATAAATTATTTTTTGCAAGTAATCACAATTTACCCGTGAAAGAGAATAAATATCTCTCTCAGGGGAATAAGTGCCTTCGTCACACTCCCACATAATATGGTTGGGAGAATGAGGAGGGCTAATGGGGGTACACGGATCTTCCGCTTACAGGAGAGAAGTGCTATGTCAAAAGACATCAAAATGATGTTTCATTAATTGGAGTGCAGAATATAGTTTTTGTTGAAATTATTTATTCCAGGGTGGTTGTATATGGTTAGTCTTGCCCTAGGCTAAATAATTCAGTTAGAAAGGTACTGTTAATAACTTTGGTATTGATGAAGATAGTTTGAATTATTTTGGGATTTTAACCCTTTTAGAGTAAACAATTACATATTTTATTCATATGTAACTGTTTAGATATGTTAACTCATAAAATTGAGGTTGTATTGCTTCAGATTAGAATAAACAAAAACATAATTCTAGGAACTAGTTAGGTAATAATATATTTGTTTAAGAAAAGAAAGAAAAAGCTTCCATTACTTCTGGATTATTGAACATATTTGTCCTAAAAAGTAATAAATCTATTGTTATTACCTGATAATATATAACTGAACATGAATTTCCTTATTTCACTTATATATTCTAAGGCTATATGAATCAGAAGTAATAAGAAATATAACTGGAATGTAACATGATCCCACACAGTGTGTGACTATCAGAATGCAGTTACATTCAGTTATAAATATAGGTTTTTTATAGAGAACCATCTCTTAGTATAATAAATGAAGAGATATCAGGAATTAGGATGTCAGTCCATTGAATCTTCTTGGTCCATGGATGATGTGGCATAACGGCCTCTTTTGTGGGAATGATGATTCCCATTTTGTTCTGAAATTTTCTGGGTGCTGCCTGAAGGTGAAGATGACGCCATTCTTCTGCGTGTGGGAGTGTTGCTGCTTGTGGGTTCTGTCAGATTTAATTTTAAAAGGGTTTGTTGTAGTTCATCTGCTGATCTGCTTCTGTAAATTGTACCTTGGTAGTTAAATCTGACTGAAAAGGGGAAGCCCCATTGATACATAATGTTGTGGCGTTGCAGTTCCATTAGCTGGGGTTTCATGGATCGTCTTTTAGTAATAGTAAGTTGGGATAGGTCAGCAAAAATTTGATAATTGTGTCCTTGAAAATTAAGTTCCTTTTTTTCTCTTGCAGCAATTAGTATTTGTTCTTTCGTTCTGTAATAATGAAATTTTGTGATTATATCACGTGGGGGTCCATCTTTCTTTTTGGCTGTGAGGGCTCTGTGTACTCTGTCCAGTTCTAAACGTTCAATAGGGATATCTGGCTTTAGTTCTTGTAATAGAGCAGTAATTGCAGGTCTGTCACAGTTTCAGGTATTCCCCTTATGCGCAAGTTTGAACGTCTGGCTCTATTTTCGTAATCTTCGAGCTTAGTTTGAAGTATTAAATTCTCTTTTTTTAATTGTTCCAATTCTGTTATATTTTCTTGGGTTGTAATTTCAATTTCATCCATTTTTATTTCTAAGGCTGCGGTGCGGTTTCCCAGCTCTCTTATTTCTTTGGTTAGGCTTTTTCTTATTTGGTCTAAAGTTTGTTTTAAAGCCTTATGAAGCATCTTTTCAAATTGTAATAATATTACTGGGGATACTGAGGAGGCTTGTGGAGAAGTTTGTGAGAGGATTTGTTCTGTATCTGACTCAAATGGAGAGTCTTGCTGTGACATTTTCTGTCTGTGAGAGCGCCCTGATGCTGTATCTTGTGAGGTGACTGGAGCTGCTTCAGCTGCAGTGAGTGCCTGTGAGCTCTTTGTGAGGTGATTTTTATTTCTGCCACGGTTTCCTCCCAGTACCATATTTCCTGCCCAAACTTTCACAGTTTGTTCCCTGGGGCAAAAAGGTTCAAATGGATACCTTTTGAGCCTGCAGGCTCCGCTTTGTCCTTCTCTTCTCTCCTCAGCGGTGTGGAGCTCTAACAATGCATGTCTGCTCCGCTAGGCTCCGCCTCCTGCCCCTCCTAGTGATTATTATTTAGAACCCCTTTGGGAGAGAGAATTTTTAGCACTATGATTTGAATGCCCAGGGGGAGGATATAGCAGCCGAGATATCAGATATATGTCCAGATATTATGGAGTATTATGTTTTATTAGAAATGATACCCCAAGCCTTATTAATTAAGGTGAGGTGGGGCTGGATCTATAGGTAGAACCCCCTTAGTTTTAATATTTTTTTAATAATAAATTTTTAAAATAATTATTTGTTATTCATTTTTGAACTTACACTGTGATGGATTTAACTTGTTTTGTCTGATCTTAGATCAATATTTATACTAATTCAGCATGCTTATTAGTTGGAAGTTACACATGGAATTTAATTAACTTTATAACTGAGATTAATTTTATATTTTAATATCTTATTTAAATAATTTAATTATCCACTAGATATGCACACGTGTATGCGACTAATACTCATAGTATATATGTGCATATAGATTCGGTGGATATATATACATAGAAGGAGGAATGAATTAATGTTTTGTATATAACCTATTAAGATAGGAAGGCGCTCACTGTATGGATATATATATAGATAATTTTATGTGAGCAACATAAGATATCCAGTAAGGAATATGAGAGCGGTACATGCAAGAATTGTTAGTACTTTGAACTGACACTGTCTGCAATATGGGATATGTTATGCAGCGATCTATTTAAACTTAAGCCATGTGTGTAATATACTTCACAAAGTGAATCAATCTGTGTAAATATCAGTCCATGTCATTGAAGTGTCAGATCCCTAGCGGGCACCGCAACGGAGCTCTCAGCTTATTTCGTACAGCGGGGACCCGAGATGTGCGCATGCGCGAAGTGCGGCTTGAGGGACGCAAGCGGAATATGCATATAAGGGATGAGTGACAGGAAGCACGGCCTATCCCATGAGTAAGTCAACCTGTGACGAAACATGTCGGGGGCGTGGCTGTGAGACGTGACACACAGCGCTGTAAGCCATACAGAGGGAGAGGAGTTGTGATTACACGGAGGAACGGAGGATTATCGAGGGAGGGGTGAGATTGGAAGCTTGGCGCCGGCACACCTCGGGTCCGCCGTGACCATTTGTTGCATTTGGTTCCACTATATTTAGTTTGATGTGATCTGCACCTCACTTTGGCTGATTTTTATCGTTTTAAATGTGAGTTTGATGTTAGAAGATTGCAGTGGTTTTAATAAATGTGTGAAACTGGTTTACACTATTGGAGCACTTATTATTTCTTTCATGTGGACCTTATTTAAAACAATCACTGTGGAACAACGATTGATCCAATTACCCGTGTGTGGTAAATAAGCGATTATTGCCGTGCATGAGAATGCTGGCAAAATAAGTCGGTGAGTGTTATTCTTGAGGGAGTGGAAGCACCGTACACTAAGGGAGAGGTGGAAGATACACACTATCACCCTTTTGTATCAAGATTGATCACCTTTATAGGACATTTGTCCACCACGTGTGATGTCATGTCTTTTTTGGACTGATAGTTTTTTGAAAGGTATGTCATTTTATTTTATTTTATTTCATTTATTTTGGTGCATGCACAGCATGAAGTAATTGCACAATATATCACTGGAGACGTATTGGTACATATGTTTGTGATATTCATTTATTGAGTGTGAGTGTATAATTACACATATAGAAGGTTACACCATCACTATATTGAATGCACTAGAACACATAGAGAGTGCAGTTTTCTTTTATGTTTGTTTTTTAGTTTGCAGGTTTGAACAACATTTTTTGTTTTTTGAATGTGTGAAGGTGCAGGACACCTGTAGAGGGTCACACCATCCCTGGGTTTAAAGCACGTGAACACTTGAATTTAGTCTTGAAAGCGCCTCCTATTTTTTCCCTGGGGGCCTGTGGGAGGATTATAAGATCATATAAACAGAAAATCAGATTACAGCGCATACATACTAAAATGATATTTAAATCCTGCAAGGCTATTTAAAACACCTGAATATATTCTGCAAATAAGCAAAAAATATGGGGATTTGGTCACAATATATGGCCATATAGTTAGGATTGCCACCTCATCCCTTTAAAACCAAACACATATTATTTACACAGGTTGATTAAGATGGTAATTAAACTCACTTGGTGCCTTATCTGCATTAAATTAGCCTCAGAACCTGTGTAATTCATATGTGATCTGGTTTAAAGCGATGAGGTAGCAACCCTAGGCCTATCGCTTATTTTCTAACAGCTGGGAGGTGTTTGTAGATACACAGTTTGTTGCTTGTGTCAGCTGGGGTGGAGAGTGGGCATGTTGTAGGACAGTGTAACAGCAGTAGCTGTCAGAGCAGACATGAAGCCGCAGCCCACTGGTCATCAGCCACTGATTTGGAGCATGCATGCAGTGTGGGGAGCACTGCACCGAGGGTGCATGCCCCTCCTGCGCCCTCTTGTCTCTGCTAGAGTTGCCACCTCATCCCTTTAAACCCGAACACATATTAACCTGTTCCCGACCAGCCACCGCAGTTACACTGTGGCAGAATGACACGGGCAGACAAATTGCCATCATGTTATGGCGGCCGTGACAATCGGATTTGATCCAGAACCGATCAATCTCCAGGCCCAGGCCAATGAAATCTGGCCTGGACCTAGTGATTGGTCCTGGCGATTAAGATCCTTTCCCTGTTGTGTAACTGTAAACACTGACAGGGGAAGTGATGTCATCTCTCCTCGTGTCGGTTTTTCCGTTCCAGACTGAGGAGAGATGACACCTAATAGTAAGTGCACCAACACTACACTGACACCAGGTCATGTAGGCACACATTTCACCCCCTGATTAACTCCCCTTCCAGTTAGCCCCTTCACCTCCTGTCACTGTGTCACCCAGTGCAGCATTCAGATTTTTTTTTGATCGCTGTACTAGTCTCATTTGTGACAAAAATCAGCATTAGGGTAATTAGTATTAGGCTCAGATAGGTCTAGGGACCCCCCTAACCCCCCCTAATAAAGGTTTAACTCCTTGATTACCCCCTGTCACCAGTGATCACTGTATAAGTGTCATGGGTTATGCAAGTTAGCTAGTTTATTTTTTATAGCGTCAGGGCACCCGCCGTATTTTACCTCAATAAAGGTTTAACCCCTTGATCACCCAGCGAGTGATCAAAGTTAGGTTTTAGCGTCAGATAGGGTCTGTGTTGCCCCAGGCAGCGTCAGATTAGTGCCAGTAGCGCTAACACTCACGCATGCCCCATACACCTCCCTTTAGTAGTATAGTGTCTGAATGGATCGATATCTGATCTGATCAGAACTATATTAGCGTCCCCAACAGTTTAGGGTTCCCAAAAACGCAGTGTTAGCGGGATCAGCCCAGATACCTGCTAGCACCTGCGTTTAGCCCCCTCCGCCCAGCCCAGCTCAGCCCAGCCTAAACAAATGCAGTTTCAATCGATCACTGTCACTTACAAAAACACAACACACTTAACTGCAGCATTCGCAGGGTCAGGCCTAAACGCTAACAGTTTTTCTGGTAGAGTTTGAATCAGTCGCTGACAGTCAGGTGCTTTTTTTCTTGTGAGTCTCACTTGTGTACCAGTAAATTTAGAGACCAAAATGTAAAATCGAAGATACACTAGTGAAGAGGCCTACACGTTTCTGAGCATGACAGATAGTGAAGAGGAAGTCACTCATCTGTCAGATTCAGGCTCAGAATACGAACCTGTAGACAGCAGCTTCACTCTGACAGATAGCTCTAACGACGGAGTTGTGGTCCCTGCCAAGGTCAGGCATAATACGATACTGCTGACCACACCATATAGTACCCACCTCTGAGGAGTAGTGGTTCTTCACTTCCTGCCACTCATCAAATTTAGAGGCTCTAGCCGTAGCCCACCTGAGGCATACAAACAACTCAGGCGTACCAGACCCCGTTCTTCTGCTGTCGTTGAGGTACAAGAACCGCAGGTCCCTTTTATGGAGCAGAGAGCCAGTACTAGCGCCGCTCATCCTTCTGGTGAACTGGCAAGTGCCAGTGGCCTAGTATATCCTGGTCGTACATTCAGCACTGCAGTATCACCTGGTGAGGTGCAGTTCAAGCTGGCGAGGTGGCTAGCACGAGTAGTGTCCCGCAGCCACCAAGAAGTCAAAGACAGGCCAGTCGAGCCTACAGTGCCCTTCCTGCTGCATTTGCCAATCCTAATTGGGAGCCCACCACTTCTGCAGCACCCGTACTTCCCCCATTCAATGGCCAACCTGGAATTCAGGTGGAAACAGTTGATTTTACATCACTTGATTTTTATTCGCTGTTTTTCACCAAAGATCTCTATAGATCTATAGACCAAAGCAATTTATATGCTGGTCAATTCATCGCCGCTAATCCCCAGCTGACCCTTGTCAGAGATTGGAAACCAATTACGGTTTCCGAATTTAAGACCTTCCTGGGCCTATCCCTCTTCATGGGCATAACTAAAAAGAGTGAGTTGCGGTCATATTGGTTCACTGACCCAAGTCACCATATGCTTGTGTTCTCCGCCTCCATGACCAGGACATGATATGAGCAGATCTTGCGGTTCATGCACTTCAACAATAATGAACTCTGTCATACTCGGCGTGACCCTGAATTTGATCGGCGCTACAAAATTCGGCCCCTCGTAAACCACTTCAACCAACGTTTTGCAGCCTTGTTTTCTCTCCATCAAGTTGTCCGCGTTGATGAGTCCCTGATTAAGTTTTCTGGCCTCTTGTCATTCAAACAGCATCTTCCCAGCAAGCGTGCCAGATATGGGGTCAAGATATATAAGCTCTGTGACAGGGCCACAGGCAATACATATAGTTTTATAGTTTACGAAGGAAGAGATAGTTACGTAGAGCCGGAGAACTGCCCAGACTACATAGGGAGAGCTGATAAGATTGTGTGGGACTTGGTGTCACCCTTATTCGGAAAGGGGTACCACTTGTATGTGGACAATTATTACACAAGCGTGCCACTTTTTAGTCACTTGTTTGATCACCAAATTGCCAAATGTGGCACTGTGCGATCTAATCGCCAAGGCTTTCCTCAGCGGCTTGTAGATTCCCGTCTTAGGCTGGGGGAGACAGCCTGCTTGAGATGTAATAATTTGTTTGTTGTGAAGTGGAGGGATAACAAGAATGATTTCATTCTGACCTCCCTTCACGCAGACACGACAGTCCAAATTCCTACGGCGACTGGTGTTGTGGAGAAGCCCCTCTGAGTCCACGAATATAACCTTAATATGGGAGGGGTGGACCTCAACGACCAGTTGTTGGCGCCATACCTAATTGCCCGTAAGGCCAGACGCTGGTACAAAAAAGTGTCTGTATACTTATTTCAATTGGCTCTGCTGAATGCTTATGTGCTATACAAAGCTTCAGGACGAACTGGATCCTTCCTTAAATTCCAGGAAGAATGTTTCCAGATGGTGCTGTGGCCCAACTTCCCACTCCAAATGCAGTAAGCCGGCTGCATGAGAGGCATTTTCCGCATGTCCTCTTTGGTACCCCTACCCAAAGAACAACCCAAAGAAGATCTTGTGTCTGTAGAAAGCGCAGGTATAGGCGTGACACCAGCTTTTATTGTCCCTCCTGTCCTGGCCAACCTGGTCTTTGCATCGGTGACTGTTTCGAATGCTACAGTTCGGTCTGGTGTCATATGTAAAGCAATTTCACCATGCATGTGAAATATCACTGCGAAGGTCAGATCAAGGGCAATAATTTTAGCAGTAGACCTCTGTAAATCTAAAGTTGTAACCTGTAAAGGCTTTTAAAAATGTATGTAGTTTGTCGCCACTGCACGTTTGTGCGCAATTTTAAAGCATTTTGTGTTTGGTATCCATGTACTCAGCATAAGATCATCTTTTTTATTTCATCAAACATTTGGGCAATATACAGGGGGTCCCCTAGTTACAAACATCCGACTTACAAACGACTCCTACTTACAAACGGAGGGAGACAACAGGAAGTGAGAGGAAATCTACCCCTAGGAAGGGAAATTCACTCCTGTAAGAGCTATTATGGGGAAAAGGTACCTCCACTAATGCTTTATCACCAATCCTTGTTTCTACAACAGCCCAAAATTTTCAAAATCCAATTGTCATTGGGACAGAAAGTGAGGTGAAATCTTCTGAACAGGGGCAGACACAGCAAAACAAATGTTACAGGGGTGTTAACCCTTCCCTATGCTAACCAAAAAGCTTAAAAATAGTTTTTTTGGCTGGAGCTACACTTAAAAAATGTACCTGTTCCGACTTACAAACAGATTCAACTTAAGAACAAACCTACAGTCCCTATCTTGTTTGTAACCCGGGGACCCCCTGTAGTGTGTTTTAGTGCATTAAAATTAAATGCACTAAATTTTTTTTCCAAATAATTGTGTTTAAAAAAATCGCTGCGCAAATACTGTGTGAAAAAAAAAAATTGCAACACCCACCATTTTAATCTGTAGGGCCTTTGTTTTAAAAAATATATATAATGTTTGGGGGTTCAAAGTAATTTTCTTGTAAACAAAAAGTGTCAGAAAGGGCTTTGTCTTCAAGTGGTTAGAAGAGTGGCTGATGTGTGACATAAGCTTCTAAATGTTGTGCATAAAATGCTAGGACAGTTCAAACCCCCCAAATTACCCCTTTTTGGAAAGTAGACACCCCAAGCTATTTGCTGATAGGCATGTTGAGACCATGGAATATTTTATATTTTGACACAAGTTTCTGGAAAATTACACTTTTTTTTTGCACAAAGTTGTCACTAAATGATATATTGTTCAAACATGACATGGCTATATGTGGAATTACACCCCAAAATACATTCTGCTGCTTCTCCTGTGTACGGGTATACCACATGTGTGAGACTTTTTGGGAGTCTATTCGCGTAGAGGACCCCAAAAACCAAGCACCGCCTTCAGGGTTTCTAAGGGCGTGCATTTTTGATTTCACTCCTCACTGCCTATCGCAGTTTCGGAGGCCATGAAATGCCCTCTTATTAGTGTCCACCTGTGTTATAGGAGTCCTTTTAGTTCTCCAATATAGAGGAGTGTATTTCCCCCATGGTTGAGAGGCAGGATCTTTCATTCTATGATTAGTGTAGGACCCACTGAAAATGAGGTACTTTGATTCAGTAGTGGACTTAAGCACTATATGGCCATATAGTATGACCAAATCCCCATATTTTTTTGCTTATTTGCAGAATATGTTCAGGTGTTTTAAATAGCCTTGCAGGATTTAAATGTAATTTTAGTATGTGTGCGCTTTATTTGTATCTGGTGTAAAACTATTCCCATAAGATGTTGGACTGGACACCGTCTGTGGTCTTGTCTGGTGCATGGAGGCAGAAAAAGAACCTAGTGAATAAGTGTCTGTACGCCCCCGGGGTCTGCAGGCAGGTGAAGCCAC
This sequence comes from Aquarana catesbeiana, assembly GCF_042186555.1. Classification (NCBI taxonomy): domain Eukaryota; kingdom Metazoa; phylum Chordata; class Amphibia; order Anura; family Ranidae; genus Aquarana; species Aquarana catesbeiana. Next base: position 103,566,653 of record NC_133331.1, on the reverse strand, counting down.
TCAAGGGTGGAAAGAAGAGGCCATATGTCCACTCAGAGGTTGCACAATGATGGAAATGGGAGAATAAGAGCCACCGCAGGAGCACCCAGCCAATGGTGAATAGTTAAACAGCAATGGCTGACCAGCCTATATAGATATATAACACAATTGCGCTGGTATATGTCTGTGGATATAAGCACAAAATAGCGCCAGGATAGTATGAGTGCAATATTTGGCACCAAAAAGTAAAAAATAGCTGGATCAGTCGGTATCCCATATTAGGACCGGCATGTCCAGAGTAGTAGTAAAGTACACAATTGTTATTGATATACCTAGAAGTTATGGTATTCAAATGAATGTCACTGCAGCGGCTTGGCACGATCCGAATGACCATGCATGCCAAACAGACAGATTATATAAGGGCAAGTAAGTACAGCTGACTCCAATCGCTGATAAGCAATCAAAGTCAGCCTGGGCCGGATAACACGCTTGCCATGTCATGCAATAGGCGCGGCTGCATGTACAGATCCTCCCAGACGAAGCGGTGCTGGCCCACCCATGACGTCACCGGCGCGTGTACATCCCGAACGTTCGCGCCTCAAGCTGAGATGCAAACAAGAAGGGAATCACCAACAACTGAAAGGTGAGGGCTAGAGGTACCCCGGGCACGGCCGACCTAATGGCATATGCCGGGGGGCCTTCCGCACGCCGGGCAGTGGATTGGCTCACCCAAATCCAGTGCTGCCCAACAGGGTACACAAATTGAAAAGTGACCCTAATGTGGAAATGGACAGAAAAGCCACATGGGGACCCGGTGGCAACAGTGACATCATGTGGCCAGTGTTGGAAGAACCGCAGATGCACACAAAAACCCAGGCCCTGTAATGAAATATATGATTTATATTTGAGTGAACAGTCAAGGAAATGATAATCAAAACATAGTAAATACAGACATCAAAGTGCATGTTAGCAATAATGTGAACAATACCTCAGAAAAGTAATCACTAACTGTGACATAATTAACAACATTATATTATATATTATACAGATATATTGGATGTATATGCCAAAAAAGTATTCTCCATGTATACATGGACAAAGGACTGAAAGAGAATAGAATAAAAGCAAAAAATGAATCAAATGAAAACAAATGGCTCCTCTACAAATCAAGTTCACATTTACCTGATTGAACGCCATCTAGATATGCTTTAAAGCGGGGTTCCACCCAAATTTTGAACAATATCTGTATGTATTCTCTTCCTTGCCTAGATACTGACATACCGTTTAAAAAAATTTAAATCGCCGTAATTACCTTTTATTTTTCTATTCTTCTTTGCACTTCCTGGTTCTCCTCCCGTGGGAGTAGGCGTGTTTCTAGCCTCTCCCAGACTCCGCACAGAATCCTGGGAGCTAGTCTCAGGCTTCCCAGGATGCCACTGAGCATGTGCGGGAACGAGCGGTGAATGCTGGGAGCACAGCATTCACCGCATCCAGGAAATAAATGCTTGTGGGCTTCAAATGCCTGCAGTGAATAATATAAGTTATTCTTTCCGACGAAATCTGACACAGGCGGACATATTACACACAATATGTGAATATGTAATGCTGAGAAGAAAAGTTTGTGAATGAACTAAAAAAAAAAAAAAAACGATAGATAGGTGGACCCCCGCTTTATAACTGAACACTTCATTAAGGCCTGGAGAAACAGTTGCGTTACGGCGAAATATCCACCTTAGTTCACTCTGTAATAGTTGCTTATTTAGATCATTCCCCCTCGGATTACTTGGGATGTGGTCAAGGGCAAGGAATCGTTCTTTGGGAGTACCGTCAGGATGTACTGTACGGCTATGTCTGCCTAGAGGGAGGCTGGGGTCTTTCGTTTTGATGCTGACAATGTGGCTGATTTACGAAGCATTTGCGCCATGAGTTGTGGCACACGCCGATGCGCAAAGGACAAAACATACTTTACAAAACGATTGTGCCGGTAACACAGCGCAATTCCCCATTTACTATTCTCTTCCCGGCGCACGGGAGGAGGCGATCGGTACGCACTATAGACATGGCGCATGGCATTTTTAACTTAACATTTAAATAAGCTGGAAGTGCCAATATTATGGGGGTGATGTGAGGAAGTATAGTAATAACTGCCCAAGTAACAAATATGGCCAAAATAGAATGAGAAAGTAACTTATTCTGAACAAGCCTGCAGCGCCGCCAAGTACATTTAGAACTGCGGGAGGTCAATTTATGCACCACGCATGCTTAAACGGCATTTGCGCTTGTTCAAATGCATTGGTTCACTGTGGCGGCAAAATCTTAGTAAATGTCAAGCAACGTAAATGCATTTGCATAGGTTGAACGGGCGCACCTCTAAACTTTTTTTTTTTTTTTTTAACGCTGGTTCACTTCACGGCTATTAAGAAAAAAAAAACAAAATTCAGAAAAAACAAATGCGTGGGGTTCCCCCGAAATTCCATACCAGGCCCTTCAGGTCTGGTATGGATATTAAGGGGAACCCCACGCCAAAAATAAAATGGTGTGGTGGTCCCCCTTAAAATCCATACCAGGCCCTTCTGGTCTAGTATGGATTTTAAGGGGAACCCCGCGCCAAAATAAAAAAAAATGGCGTGGGGGTCCCCTTAAAAATCCATACCAGACCTTTATCCGAGCACGCAACCGGGCAGGCCGCAGGAAAAGAGGGGGGATGAGAAAGCACCCCCCCTCCTGAACCGTACCAGGCCACATGCCCTCAACATTGAAGGGGGGCTTTGAGGTAGCCCCCCAAAGCACATTGTCCCCATGTTGATGAGGACAAGGGCCTCATCCCCACAACCCTTGCCCAGTGGTTGTGGGGGTCTGCGGGGGGCTTATCGGAATCTGGAAGCCCCCTTTAACAAGGGGACCCCCAGATCCCAGCCCCCCTGCGTGAAATGGTAAGGGGGTACAAAAGTACCCTACCATTTCACCAAAAAAGTGTCAAAAATGTTAAAAATGACAAGAGACCGTTTTTGACAATTCCTTTATTTAAAGCCTTCTTCTTTCCATCTTCTTCTGGTCTTCTTCCTTCCTTCGGTTTCTTCCTCCATCTTCTTCTTCCTCTGGTTCTTCCTCCGATCCTCTGCTTTTTGCTCTGGTGTTCTCATCTGGCATTTTCCTCCGCTGCGTCTTCTTTCACGCTTCATTCTTGGCCCGCTCCGCATCCATGGGAGGCTCCTGCTGTGTGACGCTTCTCTTCTTCTGACACTTCTTATATATCAGAGGGCGGGGCCACCCGGTGACCCCGCCCCCTCTGAAGCACGTTCCGTTATATAAGTGTCAGAAGAAGAGAAGCGTCACACAGCGGGAGCCTCCCATGGATGTGGAGCGGCCCGAGAACGAAGCGGGGAAGAAGACGCTGCGGAGGAAGATGCCGGACGAGAACCCTGGAACAAGAATCAGAGGATCGGAGGAAGAAACAGAGGAAGAAGAAGAAGGAGGAAGAAACCGAAGGAAGAAGGAAGGAAGAAGACCCGAAGAAGATGGAAAGAAGAAAGCTTTAAATAAAGGAATTGTCAAAAACGGTCTCTTGTCATTTTTGACATTTTTGACACTTTTTTTGTGAAATGGTAGAGGTACTTTTGTACCCCCTTACCATTTCACACAGGGGGGCAGGGATCTGGAGGTCCCCTTGTTAAAGGGGGCTTCCAGATTCCGATAAGCCCCCCCGCCCGCAGACCCCCATAACCACCGGGCAAGGGTTGTGGGGATGAGGCCCTTGTCCACATCAACATGGGGACAAGGTGCTTTGGGGGGGACCCCAAAGCACCCTCTCAATGTTGAGGGCATGTGGCCTGGTACGGTTCAGGAGGGGGGGCGCTCTTTCTCGTCCCCCCTCTTTTCCTGTGGCCTGACAGGTTGCGTGCTCAGATAAGGGTCTGGATTTTTAGGGGGACCCCCACACCATTTTTTTTACATTTTGGCGTAGGGTTCCCCTTAATATCCATACCAGGCTCTTCAGGCCATTGATTGTCGGGGTCTGCGGGCGGTAGGCTTATCAGAATCTGGGAGCCCCATGGTACCCCTACCCATTCACCTGGGGGAAAAAAGTGTCAAGAAAAAAACACACTAGACAGGTTTTTAAAGTAATTTATCAGGCAGCTCCGGGGGTCTTCTTCCGACTTACTGGGGGTATCTTCCGCGCTCTTCGGCCTCGTCTCCGCACTCTCCGGATCTTCTCCCGGTCTCTGGTTCTTCTCCGCGCTCTCCGGCCTCTTCTCCCGATGTCCGGTTCTTCTGCTCTCCGGCCTCTTCTCCCGGTGTCTGGTTCTTCTGCTCTTTTGACGCTCTTTTGCTAGCGGTGGCCCGGTCTTCTCCGTTCTCTTCTCCCGCTGTCCGTTTCTTCTGTTGCTGTCCGGTTCTCTTCCGCTCTCCGGTATCTTCTGCCGGACTCCCCCCGCTATCTTCTTCCAGCTCTTTTGCTAGCGGTGGCCCAGTCTTCTTCGTTGTCTTCTCCCTTCTCTTCTTCCGAAGTTGACACAACACTCTCTCCTGCTGTAATGCCATCTACGAGGTGTGCGCCGACTTATAAAGGCATGGGGCGTGGTCACTGTGTGCTGTCACCGGGTGACCCCGCCCCTTATGACGTCACAGTCCCAGCATGCCCTTGGACTGTGACGTCATAAGGGGCAGGGTCACCCGGTGACATCACACGGTAACCACGCCCCATGCCTACATTACAGCGTGAGAGAGCGTCGTGTCAACATTGGAAGAAGAGAAGAGGGGAGAAGACAACGAAGAAGACCAGGCCACTGCTAGCAAAAGAGATGGAAGGAGAAAGCGGAGTCCAGCAGAGTCCAGCAGAAGATACTGGAGAGCGGAAAAAAAAGGGAACAGCGACAGAAGAACCGAACAGCGGGAGAAGTCCGGGCCACCGCTAGCAAAAGAGCAGAAGATAGCAGAGGAGCCCGGCAGAAGAACTGGACACTGGAAGAAGAGGCCGGAGAGCAGGAGAAGAACCGGACACCGGGAGAAGAGGCCGGAGAGCGCAGAGAATAACTGGAGACTAGGAGAATATCCGGAGAGCGCGGAGAAGAGGCCGGAGAGCGCGCAAGAGACCCCCGAAGTCGGAAGAAGACCCCCGGAGCTGCCTAATAAATTACATTAAAAACCTGTCTAGTGTGTCTTTTTCTTCACACTTTTTTCCCCCAGGTGAATGGGTAGGGGCACCATGTACCCCATACTCATTCACATAGGGTGGGGGGCCGGGATCTGGGGGCCCCCTTATTAAAGGGGGCTCCCGGATTCTGATAAGCCCACCGCCCGCAGACCCCGACAACCAACGGCCAGGATTGTCGGGAAGAGGCCCTTGTCCTTATCAACATGGGGACAAGGTGCTTTGTGGTGAGGGGGCCACAGCATGCCCCCCTTCCCTAAAGCACCCATCCCCCATGTTGAGGGCATGCGGCCTGGTACGGCTCAGGGGGGGGGGGCGCTCGCCCATGCCGGTTTTTCATGTGCTGCTTTAATAGGAAGATGTGTTTTTCCTATTGCAGCGAGCGCGAGATGTACCTCGCCGAGAACCAGCATGATGGGATTGCGCTAGAAACATTCTCGCGTGTAGGTACTGCTGTGTGCACGCAGGTTCACACGCTCAATTAAGGATTTATCCTGCGCACCAATTAAGGTGCGCAGTGCATTCATCTTAGTAAATGACCCCCAATGTGTCTGTAAATTCTTTACCAAAATTCTAATTTCGCTTTACCTACATGGTACCAATTACACTCGCACTGCAACAGATAAACTATCCCTGCAGTGCGGTAGTTGACAAAATGTCTAGATTTAAATTTTTTCCTATTGGGTGGATGTATGTTCCTTCCAATATCCATATATTGGTGCATGGAGGCAAGTGTTAAAAGAATCTTTGATAAAGCAAGATCAATATTGAACGTCTTCAAGTCTTCCATTCCACTGCAACACTGAAGATATTGGAGCATTATGGCCTTACTCTTTTAAATGACTACTAGTACATTCAACATAATCAAAAGACTCCTCAAACTGAAAAAGTCGGTCTGCCAAATCACAGAGCTTGCTTCCTGATTAAATGGAAAAAGTTTACATCATTGCATGACCTACTGCATCCTTTGCGGAGCGTAACATACCAAAACTCTCCAGAGTGACACACTATATCCATGTCCCTGCCCGCTTTGATCTACTCTCTACGCCACCTTGAGGACTTTAAACAGAACACTAGCTACCAAGACCGTGCCACAATTGCACAGAAAATGTAAGAGAATGTAGACCAGCGTTTTGCTTCATTCATTCTTAGATCCAAGTAACTGATGAAATGTTCTCGCCCGTGCATGCAGCAGCTGCTTGTTTTTTTGTCAGTTCTGCGGTTTGTGAAAACCAGGGCTTTTTTTTAGGGGGAACTTGGTAGAACTAAGTTCCACCACCTCTGGCTCAGAACCTTGGGGGGGCCTGCTGACCACAATCACTTGTAAACACAGAAGTCTGGTTTCTGTGTTTACAAGTGACAGCTCTGCACTCTGTGTGTAACCCCCCTGAACTCTGCACTCTGTATGTAATGCAATCTTGGTATTTAATGCCCCTTTAGGACACTTCTACTGTTTGTGAAATTTGACTGACCACAACCACTATTTGATGTGATTTGGAGGGTGTGTGTGGGTGGAGGGGTTTTGGGGGGTTGTGGTTGAGTTCAGGCACTTATTGTTTGAGAAAAAAAGCCCTGGTGAAAACCCTTGCTGATGCGGCAGATAAGAATTTTCAGGAACTGCTTAAGAAGGCAGAGGAGTATGCCCATAAGAAAATCCAAATTGCCCCACTTACAATATGAGGATCTGTCTGACTCTGAAGATGATTTGTAAGAAGAGGAGAATAACATCAAAGCAGCCAGTCTTTCGGTTTCTTTCAAAATGCTGCAGAAGACCCAGGCAGAGCATCTCCCCAAACAGGCAGCATAGAGCAGCAGATCAGTCTCACTGTTAATCGGTGTACACAATCCTTTTTGCTATGGCCTTCTCCCTGGCCTCAGTGGCCTGTTGTTCCTTGGAGTCAATTTTGTATTTTGAAACACTTAAAAGAGCAGTGCAAATAGTTTACTGTGGTGGTGCACTGGCTTGACTTGGCCCATCATTGGAGGTTTTATGTATCTGTGGGGTTGAATTAGGGGGAAAAAATCATGTTATTCTGATTTTACTTTCTCTCTCACCCCACGCAGTCAGCTCTAAGTTGTCTCTCTATAATATACTACATGTATGGCCCTTCCCAAGGCCGGCTTTAGGCGTTCTGTGCCATGCGAAAATTATTGACAGTGCCCTTCTCAGTGACCACATCCCCCTATATATATTTTGGTTAGATACTTCAATTCTGGGAAAGCAACAGCTGAGAGATATTATGACATCACTCGCATTAAGATTAATTGACTAAGTACACAATATGACAAACAAACAGCTATTACTTCAGAATAAAAAAAGGTATGCAATCTGACTGCAAAAAAGTTTGTTAAAAAATACCCTTAAAGTACATAGATAAGATTGTTCTCAACAAAAGTGGAATTAAGTGTACTTATACTGTACTTATCTTTGTATGAATTTCGGGATGAGTTGTCTGGAATGGAGGCTTGTAATGTGCGAAGTGCTCTGGACAGTAGTCTGAGGAGGCCTGTAATGCTGCACAGTGCTCTGGACAGTAGTCTGAGGAGGCCTGTAATGCTACATAGTGCTCTGGATGGTGGTCTGAGGAGGCCTATAATGCTGCATAGTGCTCTGGACGGTGGTCTGAGGAGGCCTGCAATGCTCCACAGTGCTGGACGGTGGTCTGAGGAGGCCTGTAATGCTGCATAGTGCTCTAGACGGTGGTCTGAGGAGGCCTGTAATGCTGCATAGTGCTTTGGTTGGTGGTCTGAGGAGGCCTGTAATGCTGCATAGTGCTCTGGACGGTGGTCTGAGGAGGCCTGTAATGCTGCACAGTGCTCTGGATGGTGGTCTGAGGAGGCCTATAATGCTGCAGAGTGCTCTGGACGGTGGTCTGAGGAGGCCTGCAATGCTCCATAGTGCTGGACGGTGGTCTGAGGAGGCCTGTAATGCTGCATAGTGCTCTGGATGGTGGTCTGAGGAGACCTGTAATGCTGCATAGTGCTCTGGACAGTGGTCTGAGGAAGCCTGTGCTGTATACTGCATAGTGCCCTGGATGGTGGTCTAAAGAGGCTTGTAATGCTGCAGAGTGCTCTGGATGGTGGTCTGAGGAGGCCTGTAATGCTGCATAATGCTCTGTACAGTGGTCTGAGGAGGCCTGTAATACTGTGTAGTGCTCTGGACGGTGGTCTGAGAGATGGCCTATAATGCACAGTGCCCTGGATGCCAGTGGTCAGAGGAGGCCTGTAATGCTGCACAGTGCTGCATGGTGGTCTGAGGGATGGCCTGTAAAGCACAGTGCCCTGGATGCCACTGCCAGTGGTCAAAGGAGGACTGTAATGCTGCAGAGTGCTGGATGGTGGTCATCTGGGGGATGGCCTGTAATGTACAGTGCCCTTGATGCCACTGGCAGTGGTGAGAAGAGGCCTGTGCAATCCACACAGTGCTGGATGGTGGTCTGAGGGGAGGCCTCAGACCTGCTCTATTTTTAATGTACTACACACTCACGGTCTGCTCTGCTCTCCTCTGGACGTGGGTGCCTGGCTGGCGGTCATCTCGTGAGTCGGGGCTCAGGAGTGGGACAGTCTTGTCTGGTCTCGGCAGGCCTGGCTGTCTGTAATGCACAGTGCTGCTCTGGTCTCTGGCAGTCGCGGTGCACACAGTCGCTTGCTTGTTTGCTGGGAGTGGAAGCAGATGGAGCTCTGTGAAAACCGGAAGTTTGTTCACAAGGGTAAACATCCCTCCTTGCCATTTTCGTCCCAGTTTTCGCTTGTTAATGAAAATGTATTTGGTTTCATCATACAGTCCCTGACAAAAGTCTTGTCGCTTGTGTACAAATTGAAGTGCCGCTAAAATATATTTCTAATCAAGATTTTGTTACAAGAAATTGGTCATTTTAGTCCCAACAGCTTTTGTAATAATGTACAGTGCAAAGCGAAACTGACAAAAAGTATTCTAATATTCACAGCTTGGTAAAGCCCATTGAGTCCATTTTTGCCAAGACATAAGTGTTGTCGCCTTGTTATATGAGCTTCATCTGTGACTAATAATGGATCAATTTGGTCTCAGGTGTGTATAAAAAGACGCCAGTACACTAGACCTTCTCAACTGCAACTAGACCTCTGCAAACATGCCTAAGATTCACCCGGAGACTAAAGTGTTGATTATCAAAAGGCTGAAGACCAGATCCACTGCTGATGTGGCAGACACCTTAAATGTGTCTCAGCTTCAAGTTCAGAAGATAAAAAAGAGATTTGAAGAGACCAGAGACGTTTTGGACAAGGCCAGGTCAGGCCGACCCTGCAAGACAACTGCTCGAGAGGACCGTTTGTTGGCTCGAAAATCCAAGGCCAGCCCATTTTCCACTGCAGCAGAGCTCCACAAGACCTGATCACCTGAAGTCCCTGTGTCAACCAGAACAGTTTGTCGGATTCTGTCTCGAAATAGCCTCCATGGTCAAATCAGTGCCCATAAGCCAGCACTAAACAAAAGACAGTGCTTCTTCTGAAACTATTAATAGCACAGGCAGGCTCTTGAAGTATTTCCAGTTAGTGTACTGTGTAACCCTGCACAGTTGTACCTACAGTATAGCTACCTGAAGCCAGGTGCTTGTGTGCTTCTTCTGATACTATTAACAGCACAGGCAGGCTCTTGAAGTATTTCCAGTTAGTGTACTGTGTAACCCTGCACAGTTGCACCTACAGTATAGCTACCTGAAGCCAGGTGCTTATGTGCTTCTTCTGATACTATTAATAGCACAGGCAGGCTCTTGAAGTATTTCCAGTTAGTGTACTGTGTACCCTGCACAGTTGCACCTACAGTATAGCTACCTGAAGCCAGGTGCTTGTGTACTTCTATTGATATTATTATTAGCACAGGCAGACTCTTTAAGTATTTTCAGTTGGTGTACTGTGTACCCTGCACAGTTGCACCTACAGTATAGCTACCTGAAGCCAGGTGCTTGTGTGCTTCTTCTGATACTATTAACAGCACAGGCAGGCTCTTGAAGTATTTTCAGTTAGTGTACTGTGTACCCTGCACAGTTGCACCTACAGTATAGCTACCTGAAGCCAGGTGCTTGTGTGCTTCTTCTGATACTATTAACAGCACAGGCAGGCTCTTGAAGTATTTCCAGTTAGTGTACTGTGTAACCCTGCACAGTTGCACCTACAGTATAGCTACCTGAAGCCAGGTGCTTGTGTGCTTCTTCTGATACTATTAATAGCACAGGCAGGCTCTTGAATTATTTCCAGTTAGTGTACTGTGTACCCTGCACAGTTGCACCTACAGTATAGCTACCTGAAGCCAGGTGCTTGTGTGCTTCTTCTGATACTGTTAACAGCACAGGCAGGCTCTTGAAGTATTTCCAGTTAGTGTACTTTGTAACCCCGCACAGTTGCACCTACAGTATAGCTACCTGAAGCCAGGTGCTTGTGTGCTTCTTCTGATACCATTAATAGCACAGGCAGGCTCTTGAAGTATTTCCAGTTAATGTACTGTGTAACCCTGCACAGTTGCACCTACAGTATATCTACCTGAAGCTTGGTGCTTGTGTGCTTCTTCTGATACTATTAATAGCACAGGCAGGCTCTTGAAGTATTTCCAGTTAGTGTACTGTGTAACCCTGCACAGTTGCACCTACAGTATAGCTACCTGAAGACAAGTGCAGGTGTTCTCATACTAATAATACTACAGGGAGGCAGTTGATTCTGCTAGCTGCTGTATAATCGATATATATACATCCCAGTTTTGTGCAGCTACATCTCACTGCAGGCCAATAGTATGTCTGGAAGGCCAACAAGGAGAGGCAGACAGTCACAAGCCAATAAAAGAGGGCAAGTAGGCTCTGTGTCTAGAGGCAACAGTGCTGGTCGTGGACACGGTGCATCCTCATCAGCACGTGGCCGTGGGACACGCTTGGCCTTTTTTTCGGCAGCTGCCCGTGTTGAGCCACAACATGCGGAAGACTTGGTCGAGTGGATGACCAAGCCGTCCTCATCCTCCTCATCCTCTCTCACCCAGGCTCAGGGTACTTTGGCAAAGCAGCTGCCAATGCGGCTTCTTCCCTCGGCTCAATGGCATCAATGACTCCTTCCCTAGCCCCACCATGTCCTCCTGAGGAGTCCCCCGAACTGTTTGACCACAGTGTTGGGTACATGCTCCAGGAGGATGCCCAGCGTTTTGAAGGCTCGATGATGGTACTCAGCTAGAGGAAGGCAGTAACATGAGCCCAGACATAGGGGGGTACCCAAGAAGGACAGCAATCTGGCAGTCATGTTCCCCCTGCTGCAGCATACTGCCAGGTTTGCTCCAGTGATGAGGAGGGAGGGGATGATGAGGTCACTGACTCCATTATGCCTAATAGGAGAGAGGAGGAGGAGGCACATCCCCAACGAGGCAGGATGCCCTCCAGGGGCCAGCTTAAGGGCAGCTCACTGACTGCATCACACCGCAGAGCTCCGCATGTGCAGGGCGCTGCTGTCCCTGTGTGTTATTCCAAAAGTTCTTTGGTGTGGGCCTTTTTTGAGACGAGTGCATCAGATCGCACCGCTGCTATTTGCAACATATATCTCAAGCATATCTCACGTGGCCAAAACATCTCCAGCTTGGGCACCACATGCTTGACCAGACATATGTTGACCTGCCATGCAGTTCGTTGGCAAGCGTACCTAAAAGACCCACACCAAAGAACAAAGAGGACCTCTCCTTGTTCCTCATCAGCTGGGATTTCCAACCCCACTATACCTTCAGTCCTCTCTGAGACCTGCCCTGAGAGGAATGAGGGTGTAGAATTAGGTGTGTCACAGCCAAGTACTTGTGGGCAGTCTGCATGTACCAGGCAAATTTCCTTGCCCCAGCTGTTGCACCCCAGAAAGAAGTTCGCTCCCAGCCATCCACATGCCCAGCGGTTGAATGCTAGCTTGGCAAAATTGCTAGCACTTCAACTGGTACCTTTTCGGTTGGTAGACTCTGCCCCCTTCCATGAGTTTGTGGAATGTGCGGTTCCTCTGTGGCAGGTTCCCAAACACCACTTTTTCTCACGGAAGGCGATTCCGGCTCTCTAACGGCATGTGTAAAGCAATGTCTTGGCCTCTCTGGACAGGGCGGTCAGCGGTAGGGTGCATATTACCACTGACTCATGGTCCAGCAGGCATGGACAGGGACATTACCTAAGTTTCACGGCGCATTGGGTGACTCTGCTGGCAGCTGGGAAGGATGCAGGACAAGGTGCAGTAGTGTTGGCGGTTGTTCCGCCACCACGCCTCCAAAATGCCACTATTGGTGATTCTGACACAGCTCTCTCCTCCACCCCCAACTCTTCTTCTTCCTCCATGGCCTCTTCCTGTGCTTTGTCCTCAGAACAAGCGGTGCTCCGTAGGCGTTCAAGGGGCTGCACAAGTACGCAGGCCAAAAGATGCCATGCGGTGCTTGAGCTGGTGTGCTTGGGGGACAGGAGCCACACTGGGGCAGAGATTCTTTCAGCTCTGTAGGGTCAGGTTCAGAGGTGGTTGACACCACGCCAGCTTAAGCCAGGAATGGTGGTTTGCGACAATGGCACCAACCTCCTCTCCGACCTCCGACAGGGACAGCTGACCCATGTGCCCTGTTTGGCTCACATCCTTAACTTGGTGGTGCAGCGGTTCGTGGGCAGGTACCCAGGCTTACAGGATATCCTGAGGCAGGCCAGGAAAGTCTGTATGCATTTCTGCTGGTCATATAATGCCAGTGCTGGGCTGGCTGGCCTCCAAAAGGAATTTAACCTGCCCAAGAACTGCCTAATCTGTGACATGCCCACCAGGTGGAACTCAACGCAGCAGAGGGCCATCAATGAGTACCTGTGCGACTATGGCACCAGGACAGGGTCAGGCGAGCTTGTTTTTTTTCCCCACACCAGTGGGTCATGATCAGGGATGCATGCACTGTCCTGTCACCATTTGAGGAGGCCACGAGGATGGTGAGCAGTGACAGTGCATGCATCAGTGACACTGTCCCCCTTGTTCACCTGTTGGAGCACACGCTGCGTGGAATAATGGACAGGGCAATTGAGGCAGAACAGAGGCAGAAAGAGGAGGACTTCCTTAGCTCTTAAGGCCCCCTTTATCCAGACAGTGTTCCTGCGTGCCCGCCGATCACACAGGAAGAGGACGAGGAGGATTGTGTCAGCATGGAGGTGGAGCCTGGCACTCAGCATCAGAATCAGTCTTTAAGGGATCATTTACAGTCCCAAGAAACCCATGGACTTGCACATGGCTGGGAGGAGGTGGCTGCGGATCATGTCGTCCTTAGTGACCCAAAGGACTCTGGACCGAATGCCTCAGCAAACCTACACTGCATGGCCTCCCTGATCCTGCAAAGCCTGCGGAAGGATCCTCGTATTTGTGGTATCAGGGAGAGGGATCACTACTGGCTGGCAGCCCTCCTTGATCCACGTTACAAGGGTAAGGTTTCGGACCTTATCTTGCTGTCACAGAGGGAGCAGAGGCTGAAACATCTTTGGGAGGCCTTGCAGAAAGGTCTGTGCAACGCATTCCCAGAGACTGGGAGGTTACAAACTCCTGTTCCTGGACAACGTGTTGCTGAGGCTTCGGTCAGTCAAAGAAGGAACGGTGGAGAAGGTGGCTGTCTGACCGATGCGTTCAGACAATTTTTTAGTCCGCAGATCCAAGGTATGATCGGTTCCAGCAACCATCGCCAGCGTCTGTTTTACATGGTGCAGGAATACCTAGGGGCAAGATCTGACTTGGACACCTTTCCCACCGAAAATCCTCTGGGTTACTGGGTCTTGAGGATGGATCACTGGCCAGAACGTGCACAGTATGCAATTGAGCTACTGGCCTATCCTGCATCCAGTGTTCTTTCAGAACGCACATTCAGTGCTGCTGGAGGCTTTGTAACCGATCACAGGGTACGCTTGTCCACCGACTCGGTTGATCGGCTGACCTTCATAAAAATGAAGCAGTTTTGGATCACCACCAGATACCAAGCACCTGATGCTGATGTAACCGAATACATTTTTTTGAAATGTCAGATTCCTTCAAGACTCCCGATGCTGAGTGACTATCTTGTTATGCTGAGTGACTATCCTCTTCTTCCTCAATGATCATGCTGATAGCTTGTAAGAATATTTTTATTATTATATATATATATATTATATTTTTATTATTTTATTATTATATTATTGGGTCTTTTCTGTTGTGCTCACCTCCAACATAACAGATCTTTGCGATTTACTAGCTGTCTTTTTTGCAATGTTATTATATGATTAGTCTTGTCCAGTATTCATTCATGATATTTTGTGATATGTATAGTGTATATATGTGCTCATTATTTTAAACCTATGTTTCTTAATAAAAATGTATATACTTTTTACACTACTCTCATACCTCATTGCGCTATTTATCCCTTTCCAAATATCCCACCTAGAGGAAATTTTATTTTTTCAATGTCCCGTAAGAATATTTTTGGTTCTGGGCACTGCCACCAGTGGCTAAGGCCCAATTTTTCAGCCCCTGTCTAACAGGGGCGTGTAATTACAATTTTCGATGCAAAATTTTGCAAGGAGGGTTCGTTGCTGCGCTCAACTAGAGTATTTGCGAAGGGTTGCAGTGTTGTGGCCCCAGCACCGGTGCCTAAGGTCCAATTTTTCAGCCCCTGTTTAACAGGGGCAGGTAATTACAATTTTTAATGCAATACTTTGCAGCAGGGCTCGTTCCTGCACTCCAACTAGAGTATCTGTGAGGGGTTGCAGTGTTGTGGCACCAGCACCAGTGCCTAAGGTCCAATTTTTCAGCCCCTGTTCAACAGGGGCGTGTAATTACAATTTTTGATGCAATACTTTGCAGCAGGGCTCGTTCCTGCGCTCCAACTAGAGTATCTATGAGGGGTTGCAGTGTTGTGGCACCAGCACCAGTGCCTAAGGTTCAATTTTTCAGCCCCTGTTTAACAGGGGCGTGTAATTACAATTTTTGATGCAATACTTTGCAGCAGGGCTCGTTCCTGCGCTCCAATTAGAGTATCTGTGAGGGGTTGCAGTGTTGTGGCACTAGCACCAGTGCCTAAGGCCCAATTTTTCAGTCCCTGTTTAACAAGGGCATGTAATTACAATTTTTGATGCAATACTTTGCAGCAGGGCTCGTTCCTGCTCTCCAACTAGAGTATCTGTGAGGGGTTGCAGTGTTGTGGCACCAGCACCAGTGCCTAAGGCCCAATTTTTCAGCCCCTGTTTTAACAGGGGCGTGTAATTACAATTTTTGATGCAATCGTTTGCAGCAGGGCTCATTCCTGCGCTCCAACTAGAGTATCTGTGAGGGGTTGCAGTGTTGTGGCACCAGCACCAGTGCCTAAGGCCCAATTTTTCAGCCCCTGTTTAAAAAGGGCGTGTAATTACAATTTTTGATGCAATATTTTGCAGGAGGGCTCATTCCTGTGCTCCAAGTAGAGTATCTGTGAGGGGTTGCAGTGTTGTGGCACCAGTGCCTAAGGCCCAATTTTTCTGCCCCTGTTCAACAGGGACATGTAATTACAATTCTTGATCTAATATTTCACAGCAGGGCCCGTTTCTGCGCCCACCAAGAGTAACTGTTAGGACTTACAGTGTTGTGGCACCAGCACCACCAACACCACCACCAAAGGCTCAATTTTTCTGCCCCTGTTCATGTGCATGTAATTACAATTCTTGATCTAATATTTCACAGCAGGGCCCGTTCCAGCGCCCACCAAGAGTAACTGTAAGGACTTACAGTGTTGTGGCACCAGCACCACCACCACCATCACCAAAGGCCCAATTTTTCTGACCCTGTTCAACAGGGGCATGTAATTACAATTCTTGATCTAATATTTCACAGCAGGGCCCGTTCCAGCGCCCACCAAGAGTAACTGTAAGGACTTACAGTGTTCTGGCACCAAGCACCACCACCACCATCACCAAAGGCCCAATTTTTCTGACCCTGTTCAACAGGGGCATGTAATTACAATTCTTGATCTAATATTTCACAGCAGGGCCCTGTGAGGGCTTACAGTGTTGTGGCAACACCAACACCTAAGGCCCCAATTTCTGCAGAGTATATAGGGCAGCCCCCTACTTTCAAACATCCAACTTACAAACGACTCCTACTTGCAAACGGAAGGAGACAACAGGAAGTGAGATGAAACCTACCCCTAGGAAGGGAAATTCTCACCTGTAAGAGTTAATATGGGAAAAGCGTTTCTCCTCTCCACTGATGCTTTATCACCAATCCCTGTTTCACTAAAAACCCCAAATTGTCAAAAAACATTTGTCATTGGGACAGAAAGTGAGGTGAAATCTTCTGAAGAGGTGCACAGACAGCAAAACAAATGTCACAGGGGTGATAACCCTTCCCTATGTTTTCCAAAAAAGCTTAAAATATATTTTTTGGCTGGCGCTACACTTTAAAAATGTACCAGTTCAAAATTACAAACAGATTCTACTTAACAACAAACCTACAGTCCCTGTCTTGTTTGCACCGCCTGTATACTGCTGTTCAGAGTATATAGGGCCTGGGGGCCCCACACCTTTCCTTTTTTTATTTTAGGTGCGGGGTTCCCCTTAATATCCATACAAGACCCAAAGGACCTGGTAATGGACTGGGGGGGGGGTACCCATGCCGTTTGTCTCACTGATTTTCATCCATATTGTCGGGACCCGACATTACATTAAAGCCGCAAGCAGTTTTAAATGACTTTTATTCCTTTAAAAATGTAATTTTGTGCAGGGACTGTTCTAAGCACGGGAAACACATGCCACTTTACAGGCGTACTATAGACACCCCCCAGGTACAATATTTAAAGGAATATTTCACTTTTTTTTCACTTTAAGCATCATTAAAATCACTGCTCCAGAAAAACGGCCGTTTTTCAAACTTTTTTTTGCATTGATACATGTCCCCTGGGGCAGGACCCGGGTCCCCAAACCCTTTTTAGGACAATACCATGCAAATTAGCCTTTAAAATTAGCACTTTTGATTTCGAACGTTCGAGTCCCCTAGACTTCAATGGGGTTCTAACGTTCGTGCGAAGTTTTGGTCCGTTCGCAAGTTCTGGTGCGAACCGAACCGGGAGGTGTTCGGCTCATCCCTAGTGATGATGGACTTCTTAACCATTTCAGCCTCCTCTTCTGGGTCCACTATTCATCATTTTTTGTGGACCACTTCTCTAACTTTGCGGTGGCCAAGCCGAATAAGGGTCAAACCACAGTAAACACTGCTAAGCTGTTCTGGAACCATGTAGTCCAACCAAGCAGTGACCATAACATGATTTCATTTAATGTTAGCTGTAAACAACAAGCATATCCTGGAAAGATAAAATCATTTGACCTTAAGACAACAAATTTTCCAAGGATGAGGGCTGCTGTCCAAGACTTATGCCGCGTACACACGATCGGAAATTCGGCCAGCAAAAGACCGATGAGAGCTTTTGGTGGAAAAATGCGACTGTGTGTATGCTCCATCGGACTTTTGTAGGCCAAATTTCCGCCAGCAAAAGATTGAGAGCATTTTCTCAATTTTCCCAATGGAAAAAGTTTTTATAGGAAATTCCGTTCGTGTGTATGCAATTCCGACGCGCAAAAAAACACGCATGCTCAGAATCAAGTACGAGACGGAGCTGCTCAGTCTGGTAAAACGACCGTTCGTAATGGAGATGGCAAATTCGTCACACTGCAAATTTTTAAATCTTTCAATGCAGCGCATTCTCTTCTTCTTTATAATGCTAGAAGAATGAAGTTGTTTTGCTGCTCATATTCACACAGACTTCTCACAAACGTATTTCTTTATTATTTCTCATGAACTCCTGAATAATCTTTTTGGTTTTTAAAGCCAGATCTCCATAATAATGTTTATAATTAATTTTTATAGTCATTTTTTATTTTTTTTGGAATCAAGATCTCCTGTTGTTTTTTTTTTTTTTTTTATTATTTTATAGTGATCTCCATTTTTTTTGTATGTCACGTTTCCACAACACCATTATTATCTTGTCTTTGTAAATCTCAATGAGGTTGGTTGGTGTCCCTTGTTAATTTGACATTGTATTTTTTAAATGTACCTGCCTATTCAAAAAAAAACTGTCCTTTTTGAAGTAAAACACATAGGCAAGTATTTCTGAAAAAAAAATATCCATTTATTCTGGGTCATAACAAAATAAAGAGGAAGGTAACACTGGAGAAACTGGTGAAATTTGCCAAGCCATTGTCCCCCAGGGCAGACATCAATGATTTTACAGTCAAAATTGGTGGCCTGAGGAGTCCTTATAATAGTGAGCACAATCCTGTCCAGGACTACAAGAGTTCAGGAACAGCAGCAGATGACATATCTGTCCCCAGGCTGTGGTCATACAACAGCCTGCATCTTTTGCCAGACCAGATTGAACCCAGGCCATCACTCTCTGGTCTTCCTTAGATGCTTCCTTCCAGGCTGTGGGTGTGGTGTTGCAGGTGTGGCAGGGGGTGGAGGAGAAGGAGGAGGACCTGGAGGAGGAGGAGGAGGACCATGGTTCAACTCACAAATGTGGCTTTGACTTTTGAGTTGGCCCCTCAAGCCCTTGTTTAGGGCTTGTAACGTCACTTCCTCACATAAGAGGCGTTGGCCCTCCTCCATTTCCAGCATTTTGAAGGCTGTAATGTATGCAAAGTCCTCTTGAACACTGTGGGGGGTTCTGAGGGATGCAGTAGCCTTCAGAAATAGGCCAATTGCTGCCTCCTTCACGTTACTCCTCTTCCTGCCACTTTTTGGTGGAAGGCGGAGGGGAGGGACCTGCGATTCTGGCAGGCTACTGGGCCCGGCCACCTCCTGGCTGCCACATTCCACGACCAGGCTGAGGCTTTCCTGTGTATGAAAAAGGGACTCATGACTGTTGCAAATTTAATGTTAATAAATAGAAAAGACTATCATTCTGACCCCAGCATTTTTCATTCTTGTCCCAATCATTTGTGACCACTACTGTTTATTGATATCTAAACCACTTTGTGAAATCAGAAATTAGTGATCAAAATTAGCATATATTTTACATCATTAATTTGACAATCAGAAATATTTTGAAGAATGCTATACCTGGCTCAAGCTGGGCTCCTCCACATGTTGCTGCCTGGAAGGCCCAGGTTGGACGTCAGAAGCCTCAGCTGGGGGGAAGGAAGTGTGGAAGGAAGATTGGAGACTGCTGACCTGGGTTCAGTCTGGCCTGCCAGAAAAAGCAGTCTGTCATAGTACCACAGCCTGGGTACATAAATGTCATCTGCTGCAGCTCCTGATCTCAGGGAATCCTGGACCTTCTTGAGCTCCCTATTATAAGTGTTCCTCATGCCACCAATTAGGGCCTTCAAATAGGGGATGTCTGCTGTGGGGATCACCGGCTTCACAAATTCCACCAATTGATCCAGCACTGCCTTCCTCTTTGTTTGTTTGTTAAAATAGGGGTGATTTACCTGCCACAGACAGGGCAGCTCCCTGTACATATCAAAGAATATGGGCATAAAGTCATCGTCATTGAATAGATCCATTTTCTCTGCAAGACACAACACAAGACAAACTCTAATGTCAGGCAAAACTCTCATAATGTTGACCCAATATAGGCCTCAATCTATAAGCAGTATAGGCCACTGATGCACCAACTTAAGAATGTACCTTCGTTATAATGATCGGCTCTTCCGCTACACCTTCCTCCGCTCACAGATCTTACGTACAACGCATGCTCGTTACACTTTCTATACACTGCGCATGCATGAAACTCCGCCCACGTCGCCCGCCCCTGACGTTCTTTCTAGAATATTCCCCGCCTCTTTCATCGCAGTGGGAGACGACATGGCGGAGACACAGCAGGTGCTTAATAGCAGTAACGAGGAAATAAAGCCCGGAGCAAGAAACATGCCTATCCGAAATATGTCCTTTGAAGAGATGGTGGAGATGGTTGACATATTGAAGAGGGCCGACTATGATGGGAAGTATGGACCATACCTAAACCCAAATGTGAGAAAGGCCAAGATTATGACTAAAGTTGTGAAGAGTCTGCACTGGAATTTTGAGGTACAACGATCCAAGGAGAAATTAAGGAAACGCTGGTCGGACCTCAAATTAAGGGAGTGGGATCAGTACAGAAGGATCAAGAAAATGCTTCTAAAAAGTAGGTAGTTGTCGTGTGTTCCTATTATGATTATTACTTGCATGCTGCGCCATGTGCTTTTCTTTACTGTTGGACAGTTTAAAATGGCTACTTTCATGTTCGTGGGCACAGTAATCAGTCGTAGTTTCAAAGAAGTTTAGGACATTGTTGTCTAGATGTGTTTCGAATTGTAAACTTGATTCAGTGTAATGTAAGGAGAGGACACTCAGCAGCTGTTTACACATCTGGACTCTGGAGCACTAGTGTGGGACACAAGAACAAACTTTTTAGGGTGACCCACACAGGTGCTCCAGTGGATACTTGGGGTGTCTACATGTGTGAAATTGTCTAAAAAAGGTAAGTATTCCAGCTTTGGTAAGGGAAAAAATCATGTCTTCAGCTTTGAACTCTGCCAAAACAGACAATTGTACCCCACTTCCAAGCAATGTTTAATATTCCTATTTCTGGACTCAAAGATCTGTGCGCTAAGTATACCTTTTGTTTAATTCTCATAGGGAAGCAAAGACTCGGAAAATATGAGGACACCAGGACCCATCTCCTGAAGAAGGGGAACAAAGCTCACAACCTGAGGATGTGGAGGAAGGAGATGTGGTGGAGATTGTCACCACAACAGGTGAGTGTCAGACACCACAGATTCAGGTAATAGATGTATGCCTGCATATTTATAATACATGGTGTGTATTTTTATTTTAGGTGATGTTCAGGTTGTGGTACCAAAATCCAGTGATTTCACCAGTGACAGCGCCCAACGGATGATCCAGGAAATCGTGTTTTGTAAGGAGATTGAACAAAGACTGAATAACATGATTGATGTACTAGGGAGAATTTAAATCCTAAAAAGATTCCTTTTTAAAAAAATTTTTTTTTTTTGACAGAAATTTTATCTAAAGTTTGAATACAGTTTAAAAGCCTAATTTGGAAGATGCACACTGTCAGGGACATGTCGGTGGCCGTCGGGCAAACATGCGTGCGTGCAGGTGCATGAGGGGCTTTTCCAGGGCAGTTCAGTTGAATTCCCCACTGGGGGGCGTTGTTGCTCTCCCGCACGTGCCCATTCGCGCTAGCGCTGTTTGGCGCCAAACACCCTTTAAAAGGTTGTCAGATGCTTCCATCAGGTGCCGTTCGTCTGCAGCTCTGCACCTGAGTTCCTGTATCCTGCCTGTTGTTATTATTTGCTATTGACCCGGTTATGTCTGACCATTCTTCTGTCTCCAACCCAACCCGGCCTGCCTGACCTTGCTTATATCTTGTGACCTGTTGCCGAACACCTGCCTGCTTGACTATTCTGTGATCATCCCTTCTGCCATATACCTGCCTGATCTCCTGCCAAAACGGACTGTCTGACTCTGCTTTGCTTGTGTCCTGTGACGCTGCTTCCAGCCTGCTCTTCCAGCTCCAGGTTTTGCTGCTGCCATATCATCCACCTGCCTGCTTACTGATCTGCTTCAGCCTGTCAGCATCCGCAGCTCAGCCATCCAGGAGGAACGTCTTCTCAGCTCCTGTGTTGGCCACCGCAAGAACCCGCATCAGGCACTCCTACCCACTGTGCTCAAGAGACCACTGTTCCCACTCCAGTGGCTCCTGAACCAGCGCTTAAGAGAGGTCTTCTTCTACCAGTCGGGCTCAACTACCAGGTACCTAACACACACAGTGTGTCAACATGTGCTATCTGCCATCAGGGGATTTCAATGTACGCGTTTTGTGGGTGCAACCCCTTCCTCCCAAAACTCTAGTAGGTGAGAGGAAGTGGTTGCACCCCCAAAACACGTCCATTGATCCCCAATGATGTGAGATAGCACATGTTAACATTAGGTATGGGATCAGAAAGGAAATCCCCATTTTGACTCACAATTTGTGTGCATCTTCTAAATTTGGCTTTTACAGGGGTGACTTCACCCCATCTGAATTTCAAGGTAAAACTTTGAAAAAAAAAACATGTTTTTTTTTACCGCCAAATGTTTTATAATGTGTGAATGTGCACGGAGTAAAAGGTTTTATACTCAACAATGTGTGGCTTCTTCTTTCAATGATCAATACCATTTTTTGTGTTAAGTTGGTGTTTACAGTGACAATGGGTGTTATTTAATAATGGAAAAAACACTTGGCACTACAAGTGCATTAGGAGAACCTAGGAGAGCAAAAATAAACCCAAGCAGTAAATGAAAATCAAGATTTGATCTGATAAAAGAGAAAATCTATTCAAAATGTGCTGGCATAGCAATGGCCACCCTGCCCATAAAATTTTCTACATATTTTTCTCGCACTTCACGGGCGCTTTGGGGGTGCAAGCCAGGGCGGCCAGCTTCCAGGGCCTTCATTGGAGTTTCTGAAAGTCCGGCCTCAGGCCCAACTGAGGCAACATAATTAGGATTATTACACCAAGCCCCCGCACAGCACGAACTTTACGACAGGTACGTACCTGCAACATGGCTTCAGAACGGTCAGCTGGTCAGAACGAACTAAACAGAACGCACTGAAGAACAGCAAGGCCTGTGAAGAGCGAGCTGAAAATCAGCAACGATCAGACAAGAACGCACTGAAAAACAGATACAAACTGACATCACGCACTGAAAAGCAGATACAAACCCACAAACACAAACTGAACAGCAGTAAAACGATCTGAAAAAGCAGGAGTCTGAAAAGCGCAAATTGTCTGTCACCAAACTTCTACTAACACGAGATAAACACAAGATTAGCAGAAGGAGCCCAAAAGGTGGCGCGCTGGCTATTGAACTTCCCTTTTTTAGTCCCGTCGTACGTGTTGTACGTCACCGCGTTCTGGACGGTTGGACTTCGGTGTGACCATGTGTATGCAAGACAGCTTGAGCGGAATTCTGTTGGAAAAACCATCATAGCTTTTTCCGACGAGAATTCTGATCGTGTGTACACCGCATTGGATTGGGAGGGAATATTTAATCGATGAGCACAGAACAGAAATAAGAAATATTCAAAAATACAGTATGAGAAAATACTGAAAAATATATTCCCATGGGCAATAAATGTAAAAGGCTTAAAAATGTGGCCAAAATGAAAAAAGCTATAAATATTAAGAAAAGAGATTTTAAAAAATATTAAAATGAAGGAACACTATCATCATTTAAATGTTACAAAGAATATAACACAATATGTAAAAAGAAAATCAAGGCTGCACAAATTCAAAATGAAGGAAGCTATAAATAATTAGAAATGAGCTTTTAAAAAATAAAAAAAATAAGGAACCATATCGTTGTTTAAATGTTACAAATAATATAACAGGATATGTAAAGAGGAAATCAAGGCTGCAAAAATTCAAAACGAAGGACAGATAGTAGGACAAACCCACAAACATTCTTCAAATATATTAATAGTAAAAAGTTCAGGTCTGGGCATGTAGGGCTTTACAAAATAATCTAGAGTGGGTGACTGGGGACAAAGAAAAGGCAAATGTATTAAATACCTTCTTCAGCTCTGTGTATACAAAGGAGCAAGGGGGAGCTCATGTCCATAATGGGGATGGTATTGATACAGCCCAAAATGATCCACAATGGCTCAAAATTGATATGATCCAGAAATATTTAGACAGAATAAAGGTGGATAAAGCACCTGGACCAGATGGCATATACCCACGGATCCTAAAATATTTGAGCTCTGTCATTTCAAAGCCAATGTTTCTAATTTTTAGGGACTCTATAAATGACTGAAATAGTACCACTGGATTTCTGTAATGCCAATGTGGTGCCTATTTAAAAAAAGGGATCAAAGTCTTTACCAAGTAACTATAGACCTGTTAGTTTAACTTCTATAGGGAAGATACTGGAGAGTTTAATAAAATACCACATAGATGAGTTATTGCTGGAGCAACAGACAGCATGGATTCATGAAAGACAGTATTCGTCAGACAAATCTAATTTCTTTTTATGAGGATGTAAGTAAAATCTTAGACAAAGGAGTGGCTGTGAAAGTGGTATACTTGGATTTTGCAAAAGCATTTGACACAGTTCTCCACGCATGGCTAATGTGTAAGGTAAAGTCTACAGGCTTGGAAAAATCAGCTTGTATTAAATAGAAAACTGGCTAAAAGACAGTATTCAGAAAGTAGTGGTTAATGATTCTTACTCTGAATGGTCTAAGGTTGTTAGTGGTGTACCCCAAGGTTCATAGTTGGAAAGTGTCTCTGCGTCGGAGCAACCGATGAAGGGGAGGAGCCAGTTGCACCGCCGGGACACCCCAGAAAAGGAAGATGGGGGCCGCTCTGTGCAAAACCCTTGCACAGAGCAGGTAAGTATGACATGTTTGTTAATTTAAAAAAATAATGAACCTCTACAATCACTTTAATAATGGCATGCAATGCCAAGCTGGGGTTTCCAAAGTAAGCAAAGTCCTTTCTTGTATTACGAGAGGTATAGACTCTAGAGAGAGATATTTAATTTTAATCCTCTACAAATCATTAGTAAGACCTCTGAAATATGCAGTTGAAATTTGAGCACCAATTCATAAAAAAAGTTATTGGGGAACTGGAGGAAGTGCAGAGAGGGGTAACCATACTGATAAGAGGCCTGGAGGAGCTCAGCTATGAGGAAAGATTAGATTAACATGTATATATATATATATATATATATATATATATATATATATATATATATATATATGGTCAATACAGTGAACTTGCTGTTGAGTTATTCACTTTAAGGTCATAACAGAGGACAAGGGAACACTCTTTACATCTGGAGGAAAGGAGATTTAATCTCCAAATACAGAAAGTTTTTTTCACAGTAATGCCCCGTACACACGGTCGGATTTTCCGATGGAAAATGTCCGATCGGAGCGTGTTGTCGGAAATTCCGACCGTGTGTTGGCTCCATCGGACATTTTCCGTCGGATTTTCCGACACACAAAGTTGGAGAGCAGGAGATAAAATTTTCCGACAACAAAATCCGTTGTCGGAAATTCCGATCATGTGTACACAAATCCGACGGACAAAGTGCCACTCATGCTCAGAATAAATAAAGAGATGAAAGCTATTGGCCACTGCCCCGTTTATAGTCCCGACGTACATGTTTTACGTCACCGCGTTTAGAACGATCGGATTTTCCGACAACTTTGTGTGACCGTGTGTATGCAAGACAAGTTTGAGCCAACATCCGTCGGAAAAAATTATAGGATTTTGTTGTCGGAATGTCCGAACAAGGTCCGACCGTGTGTAAGGGGCATAAGAGCTGTGAAAATGTGGAATAGACTCTCTCAAGAAATGGTTCTGTCCAGCTCAAGTAGATTGCTTTAAAAAGGCCTGGATTCTTTCCAAAATGTACATAACAACTAAATACTAATATTTATAGGTAAAGTTGATCCAGGGAATATCTGATTGCATCTTGGGGGATTAGGAGGGAATTTTTCCCCTGTTGGAGCAATTCAGATCATGCTTTGATGGGGTTTTTTGCCTTCCTTTAGATCAACTGTGGATATAGAATTGTGTATATATGATTGTCTATATATTTATTTTCCCCTTTTTTGGTTGAACTAGATTGATTTGTGTGTTTTTTTAACCAGACTATCTATGTAACCATTTGAGTGTCCTCAGCTCATCCTATCGGACCAAGGTTCCAACTTCGAGTCGCAGGTTTTCCCCCTGAGCTGTGTCACCTAAGTGGGATCTGTAAGTGAGGTACAACCTGTAATACTCCCAGGGCAATAAGATCTATGAGCACTTCAACCGCACGTTGCTGAATATGCTCTGTCAGATGCTGTCCAGTGTCTACAGTGTGCACAGACATCCTTTGATTGGTTCTATGTGAGAGTTCTGGTCCGGTGTGGCTGTGTCTACAGAGTTTGTTGTATTTACTCATCACATTAACACACGTTACTGCATCAACTAATCTTTCCTCATAGCTGAGTTTTTTAATGCCCACTATTAATTTATTTGCCCTTCTCTGCACTCATTCCAATCCCACAATAAACTGAACTGTACATTCAAGATGAGGCCTAGACATGTGTAGAATGGAAAAATGTATTTCATATAGAATCGTTATGTTACTAATTTCGATTTGTTGATTCGTTTCGGAATTAGTTTAGTTTAATTTTGTTTAATTTTATTTTGTTTATTCATTTTCTAACAAATTCCAAATTTTTGAATTTGGATCAGTTGAAAAATCAACCTCCCCCTTTCCTGGCCTGCCGGGCTGCATGCTCAGATTAGGATCTGGTATAGATTTTGGGGGGGACCCCACGCCATTGTTTTTAAAATTTTAGCGTGGGGTCCCCTTTAAATCCATACCAGACACAAAAGGTCTGAATTTTCTATTGCAGGGAAGCCCGCTGACAGCTGATGAGTCATCGGTTGTTAAGGACGCGGCGGCTGGCTTCCCGGCCCGCTCCTTAACAACTAGCTGTTCTTTACACAGAATTCAAATTGGTCGTTCACTTTTTGACCGATCCGAATTTGAATTGTTACAAAAAATGGGAATCCGTTAGAAAACTAAATGAAATTAAATGAATTTCAAGGAAATTCGTTACTATTTCATTCAGAGATTTGTATACATCCTCATCTCGGAAATAACCAAAAATTCCTTCAAATTTACATTCAGACTGAAACGAATTGCACATGTCTAATGAGGCCTTGCTATTGTCGTTCATTGTCTCTTTTTATACAGCAAAGCATCCTACTCACTCCAGAAGCTGTGTTAACGTAAGCAACAGGAGGAATATGACATCAGCTGCTGTCACATTGGTAGTGAGTGTTTCACCACAATACTGCACAGAGAATTTATTGGCTGAAGAACTAATCTATCCTCCCATTCTGTCAGAGACCATGAATCAGACTGAGATAGAAGTACAGTTAAATCACACTTGTTTAATAATAATAATAAAAAGGTAAACAGAGTAAACATAGTCAAAACATAGCCTGAGTTCAGGAACCGGAACGGATAGTCAGACAAGCCAGGGAGCCAGAGATGAGCGTAGTAGAACAGCAAGCAGAATCTGGAGCCAGAAGGAGTGTCAACCAAGCAAGTCTTTACCAGGAACACAGGAGAGCGTGTCTAGAGATGTGACCACGGCAAAGGCAGAGATCATCTGGACTGGACAGCTTAAGTAGGCAGGGCTGATGAGCAGGATATCATCAACAGGTGAGTCACTGTGGAGAGAAAGGAGCTGGCAATTAGCCAAAAGCTGAGTGGCCAGCTTTGAGAAGGAAGGGCTGAGCCCAGCCCTGACACATTTCCCATTATCCCAGTTTTATAGAATCCAGGGACTCCAGCACATATCAGTACAGGGGCACACTGACAACATCCAGGGCCCCCGGACCAAATTAAGCAAGGGCCCCCTGTCAGGCCCTGCCCATGACCCGCCCCTGGCCCTACTCCTTCATTTTGCATAAAGTACAACTTCTGCCTTTTAAAAAAAAAAAAACACTGTTTAACAGAGTCTAATGGGACTTGGAGGGAGGTCTCTCTAACAGAGGCCCTTTCAGTGTCCATTGTAGAATCTGTTAGAGTCCCACTTTCAGGTCCAATTATAGGCTCTGATGAAGAAGGGTAACCTTCGAAATGCGTTAGCCAGCAGTAGTCCGTACGCCTCCTTCCTGGGACCTGGAAAACTGCTACCACTGGACTATTTGCCTCTGTGCCATATACAATGCAATTTTTTCTTCGACCTTTGTGAGTAGTTTTTATCTTGTTTTTAATTAATAAATCTGTCAAGGATAATGCACTAGGCTGGTGCGCTCTTTTTCTTTCTTTCCAATTATAGACTGAAAAGGAGTATAATAAGACCTGGAGGGGGGCCTCTTTCTAACAGAGTGTACAGTGAACACCTTTATTCACTCTGGTCCTCACGGGACCCCCTCCTTGTGCCATGACTCTCACCCCTGCCCATAGGTGTGCGCAGCCTATTGTATTAGGGTGTGCACCCCAAAGCTCCAACACATATGCCTTTGTGACATATTAACCGGCCTCTTCCCCACTTGTCATCCTAAAACAATGGGGGGAGCAGGTGAGCACACAGGGGGACCTGGGCAGCAGAAAGAAAAGGAACTGGGACAAGAGGGGTGGCATACATTGGTACCAATCCCCTGTATTTTCCTCCCGTGGCAGCTGAATATCGTTGAGAGGAAGAGGATGAGAAGCCTACTTTCAGCTGCTGCAGCAGAAAATACAGATCAGTCCATTAATTTCCACTCCAGCCGCCTATCCTGTCCAGGTTCTGGTGGTTGGCAAGTAAGGATCGCGGCTTACCTGTCACCTCCCCAC
Source organism: Aquarana catesbeiana (assembly GCF_042186555.1). NCBI lineage: Eukaryota > Metazoa > Chordata > Amphibia > Anura > Ranidae > Aquarana > Aquarana catesbeiana. Next base: position 103,538,191 of record NC_133331.1, on the reverse strand, counting down.
AATTGATGGGTTACAAACTCCAGGATTAGGGTGTGCCCAGGCACACCTGGCACACCCCTTGAGCACGCCTATGCCCCTGCCCCAACCTCTCACAAATAAAGAAATAAAATTGGCACTGTGTAGGGCTCCTCTTACCTTAACTATTGGTACTGTAGCTGTGGCTGTCTCCCGCGTCCTCTGTGGGTGGCTGGCTGGCTCCTGAGTCCTCTGTGGCTGGCTCCTGTGGGTGGCTGGCTGGCACCTGTTGGTGGCTGGCCCACACCCTGCTGTGGATGGTCTCCGTGGCCGGTTGGCTCCTGTGGGTGGCTGGCTGGCTCCCTGCTGTGGGTGGGTCACCGTGACTGGCTGGCTCCTGTGGGTGGCTGGCTGACACCCAGTTATAGCTGGCTGGTTTCCTGGTGTGGGTGGGTCACTGTGGGTGGCTGGCTGGCACCCTGGTCCTGCTTTGGGTGGGTCACCATGGGTAGCTGGCACCCTGGCCCTGCTGTGGGTGGGTCCCCGTGGGTAGCTGGCTTCTGTGGGTGGCTGCCTGGCTTCCTACTGTGGGCCAGTGGGTGGGTGGCTGGCTGGCATGGTGCACCCTGCTGTGGGTAGCTGGCCTGGCTTCCTGCTGTGGGTGGGTGGCTGGCAGGCACTGTGCATCCTGCTGCAGGTGGCTGGCCTGGCTCCCTGCAGTGGGTGGGTGGCTGGCTGACACCCTGTTGTGGCTGGCTGGTTTCCTGGTGTGGGTAGGTCAACGTGGGTGGCTGGCTGGCACCCTGGCCCTGCTGTGGGTGGGTCACCATGGGTGGCTAGCACCCTGGGCCTGCTGTGGGTTGGTCACTGTGGGTAGCTGGCTTCTGTGGGTGGCTTCCTGGCTCCCTGCTGTGGGCTAGTGGGTGGGTGGCTGGCATGGTGCACCCTGCTGTGGGTAGCTGGCTTGGCTCCCTGCTGTGGGTGGGTGGCTGGCTGGCTGGCAGGCACTGTGCATCCTACTGCAGGTGGCTGGCCTGGCTCCCTGCAGTGGGTCAGTAGGTGGGTGTCTGGCATGGTGCACTCTGCTGCAGGTGGCTGGCCTGGCTCCCTGCTGTGGGTCAGTGGGTGGGTGGCTGGCATGATGTACCCTGCTGTGGCTGACAGATAGGGGTTGGCTGACAGAGAGGGGGGCAGACAGAGAGGGGTGGGCTGACAGAGGGAGGGGACAGAGAGGGGGCTGACAGAGAGGGGTGGACTGAAAGGGAGGGGGGCTGACAGAGAGGGGGCTGACAGAGGGGGAGGGGGCTAACAGAGAGGGGTGGGCTGACAGAGGTGGAAGGGGGCTAACAGAGGGGGGTGGACTGACAGAGGAGGGGAGCCTGACAGAGAGGGGTGGACTGACAGAGGGGTTGGTGGACAGAGAGAGGAGGGGGGGCTGACAAAGAGGGGTGGGCTGACATAGGGGGGCTGACAGAGGGGGAGGCGGACAGAGAGAGGAGGAGGGCTGACAGAGAGGGGTGGGTTGACAGATGGGGGGCTGAAAGAGGGGGAGGCGGACAGAGAGAGGTGGGGCTGACAGAGGAGGGGGGCTGATAGAGAGGGTTGGGCTGACAGAGAGGGGTGGGTTGACAGATGGGGGTCTGACAGAGGAGGGGGCTGACAGAGAGGGGTGGGCTGACAGAGAGGGGGCTGACAGAGGGAGGTGGGTTGACAGAGGGGGGTGAGCTAACAGAGGAGGGGGGCTGACAGAGGAGGGGGGCTGACAGAGAGGGGTGGGCTGACAGAGAGGGAGGGGCTGAAAGAGGAGGGTGGGTTGACAGAGGGGGGTGGGCTGACAGAGGGGGTGGTTTGACAGAGGGGGGGGCTGACAAAGAGGGGTGGACTGACAGAGAGGGGGGCTGACAGGGGGGCTGACAGAGGGGGGTGGGCTGGCAGAGGAGGGGGGCTGACAGAGACGGGTGAGCTGACAGAGAGGGGGTGGGCTAACAGAGGAGGGGGGCTGACGGAGGAGGGGGGCTGACAGAGAGGGGTGGGCTGACAGAGAGGGAGGGGCTGACAGAGGGGGGTGGGCTGACAGAGGGGGGTCGGTTGACAGAGGGGGGTGGGCTGACAGAGAGGGAGGGGCTGACAGAGGGGGGTGGGCTGACAGAGGGGGGTCGGTTGACAGAGGGGGGTGGGCTGACAGAGGGGGGTCGGTTGACAGAGGGGGGTGGGCTGACAGAGGGTTGTGGGTTGACAGAGGGGGGGTGGGCTGACAGAGGAGGGGGGCTGACAGAGAGGGGTGGGCTGACAGAGAGGGGGGCTGACAGAGGGGGGTGGGTTGACAGTGGGGGGTGGTCTGACAGAGGGGGGCTAACAGAGAAGGGGAGCTGACAGAGAGGGGGGCTAACAGAGGGGGTGCGGCTGGCAGAGGGGAGCTGAAAAAGAGGGGGGTTAACAGAGGAGGCGGGGCTGACAGAGGGAGGGCTGATAGAGAGGGGGGCTAACAGAGGGGGCGCGGCTGACAGAGGGGGTAGATGAAAGAGACCTCAGAAAACACACAGCGTGCCAGACAGAGAGGCGGGACTCCGGCAGCAAGTGGTCGTGATCACCAACAGTCCAGCCCCGCCTGGCCGCATCCACATGTGATCAGCTCAGAAGAGCCAATTGCAGCGCGCTTGTGTGGACTACAAGTCCCAGAATGCCACAGCGTGCGGCCACACATGACCCTATCCGGCCAATCACATAATGTTTGCGTGGACTACAAGTCCCAGAATGCCACCACATGCACCCAATCACCATGGCCGTCCCTCTGGCCGACTTCTTCAAAGAAAAAAAATATCGGCAGCTGGCTGACTGAGCCGCTCATGGTGCCCCCCTGACTACAGGCCCTCGATTGGTGCCCGAGTGACCGAATAGTCAGTCCGCCCCTGTATCAGTGTATAAAACAGTTCCTGTTCCAAAAATTTTAAATTCTATGTAACATTATTATTCTTGTATTGTATGTGCCATTATGCAGGTATATTCTTTGTTTTGTATGTGCAGATGTTTATAATCACTATCATTGCCTCAATAAATATCAGTAATTCAATGCTTCATAGTAGATGTCTTTGTATGTGAATAATGGTGTGGATTACAAATCCTGTTTCCTATCTTCAGATTAGTTTTTTCTCTTTTCATTTCATTGGAAGATTTACAACAGTCTATATTTCCCTAGTAGTTAAACAATGCTTCATGGAAAAGAAAGCAGATTTGTAAAGGTTAGCAATCAACATATCAGAGATGGTTATATATACATGCCTTGCCCCAAACTAGAGCAGCAATATATCAGTAAAGGTCTGTGTCTCAAAGGTCTGCAAGCATCATGAAGGTGGGCATAGTGGCTTTCCTTTTCGGACTGGCATTCATACACATGCCAGTGGCTGGTAAGACTTCCATATATGTTCAATGCTAACTAAAAATGTATGTTATTGGTACATTTATTTTAACAGGCATATAGGACAAAGACCAATGATAGGACACAGAGTGCAGTAACCTGTAATAACTGATCATATTTTATCCTTAGATCAGTGTTTCTTACTATAGGTTGGTATCCAAAAGTAGGTCATGCACATGGTAGTTAACCAAGTTTGTCCTTGTTCTAAATAGTATACTACCCCAATCTGAAATTTAGTCTATAAACAATGTGTTTAATGTATCACATTGAATTCGATGGGATGAAAACTTGTTAAATATACTAACCCACAACACCACTACCTCTCTCAAAACCTCTGAAACAATGAAACTAATACAGTATGACTGACAGAAAATACTTGCTTGGGGAACTTGAGTTTCTACAAGGAAAATGGAATTATCCAGGCAAGGTAAGAGTGAGGTGAAAATGTAGAAAAAGAAAATATCAAAAATAATGTATCTCTCTAGGCTTTGCTTAAGCATAAATAATTAGTGAAGAATATCCACAGTATGACATATAGCCATTTTTGTTTGGCTTTGATAAAATATTAGTAACATTTACCTTCCTGGGTCTCAGTACTTTTAATTATATGCTCATGTGTTTTAGAGTAAATAAACCCTTACTTTTTCTTCTTCCAGACAGCTTAGAAGCAGATAGTGAAAAACCAGATGATGATTCACTTCAAAAGAGGTTCCAAGAAGAATTACATGATGGCATAATGTTTAAAGATGATAACTCAACTGTTTTTGATGTCAATATTACCCGAGATAACGAAATGCTGTTAGGACACATTGCAATATTTATGAAGAGTTGTACAGCCAAAGAGTGCAGTTCAGATCAATGTTACAAGTTTGGAGACCGCATCATCTGCATGTCATTTTCTTTATGTAAGTATCAACTATTAATTAATGTGCCATCATCTTTTCTATCATAATTGTAATTCTCAGGTTTGTTTACTGTGAAATATACGAGATGCCACTTTATGACATCCATACATATTTTTATTCTAATTAAATTAACATAATACAGTATAGGTAACGGCTTAATATCTATCAAGGCAATATATTTGGATAAATAGAAAGCCCATTCTACTTCTTGTCCCTACTGACATTTTGGCGCTAATCAAACATTGTGCCATCTGTGGAGAGCTGTGTTACTACAGTGTATTAATACACATTGAGGCTATATGGGTACAGTTTTATAACAATGGTAAAGGCCGCTAACTTATGTAAACATTGTCAGGTTGGAACAGAGGTTTTTGAATTCAAAACCCTTCATTTAAGACTTGGTTCACACCTATGCAGTTTGCTTTTGATCCATTTCTGCAGTGCTTTTCGCAGTGTATTTTGCGTTCTTGACGCTTTTTTTGGCCAATTGTTGGGTGGAATAAAAAAATGAAAAAATGCAAATCGCTGCAAAATGGACTGCAGCAGCTTCTCCATCAAAGTCTATTGAACCAAAAACGCACTGCTTTACTTTAAAAAAGTCCCTGACCCTTTCCAAAAATGCAGCGGCTGAAAAAAACATAGATGTGAATGTGTCCCATAGGAAACCATAGTAAATGGACTGTGGTGCGTTTCTGCATTAAAAAACTGAGACTGAGGGCCAGTTCACACTGTATTTAGTCCAGTGCGTTATTTTCTGCATTAAAAACGCATGGGTAGTAGGTTTTATGGTTTCTAAAGTATGTGTATTGGTTGCCAATACTCTCAGAATTTATTTGCATATCTGTATCTTTTAGGCTTTTTTAGTAGATAGAGATGTTATTAATGGCATTTGGAATGATGATTTGTATAAGATTTATTGTTTTCCTCGTGTCACCAAACCTATATAATAAAAATTATTATAAATTGCAGTGCTTTATCCTGCACACACAGAAACACACACACACACTAATGTTTATGTGAGGTAAGCCATGACTGTACTAATGTATAGTTATATAGTATCTCACAAAAGTGAGTACACTCCTCACATTTTTTGTAAATATTTTATTATATCTTATTATATCTTTTCATGTGACAACATTGAAGAAATGACACTTTGCTACAATGTAAAGTAGTGTGTGTACAGCTTGTATAACAGTGTAAATTTCCTGTCCCCTCAAAATAATTCAACACACAGCCAATAATGTCTAAACCGATGGCAACAAAAGTGAGTACACCCCTAAGTGAAAATGTCCAAATTGGGCCCCAAATGACACCCTAAAAGGCATTACATTAAAGCTGGTGCAGCTATAAGACCATATAAACAGAAAATCAGATTAGAGTGCACACATACTAAAATGACATTTAAATCCTGCAAGGCTATTTAAAACACCTGAACATATTCTGCAAATAAGCAAAAATATGGGTATTTGGTCACAATATATGGCCATATAGTTAGGATTGCCACCTCTTCCCTTTAAAACCAAACACATATTATTTAAATAGGTTCTGTGGCTGATTAAGATGGTAATTAAGCTCACTTGGTGGCTTATCAGCATCAAATTAACCTCAGAACCTGTGTAATTCATATGTGTTCAGGTTTAAAGCGATGAGGTGGCAACCCTAGGCCTATCGCTTACTTTCTAACAGCTGGGAGGTGTTTGTAGATACGAAGTTTGTTGCTTGTGTCAGCTGGGGTGGAGAGCGGGCATGTTGTAGCACAGTGTGACAGCAGTAGCTGTAAGAGCAGACAAGAAGCCGCAGCCCACTGGTCATCAGCCACTGATTTGGAGCATGCATGCAGTGTGGGGAGCACTGCACCAAGGATGCATGCCTGGAGTTGCCACCTCATCCCTTTAAACCCGAACACCTTTGAATTACACAGGTTCTGAGGCTAATTTAATGCAGATAAGGCACCAAGTGAGTTTAATTACCACCTTAATCAGCCACAGAACCAGTGTAATTAATATGTGTTTGGGTTTAAAGGGATGAGGTGGCAACCCTATGCATGCCCCTCCTGCGCCCGCTTGTCTCTGCTAGAGTTGCCATCTCATCCCTTTAAACCTGAACACATATTAATTACATAGGTTCTGTGGATGACTAAGGTGGTAATTAAACTCACTTACTACCATATCTGCATTAAATTAGCCTTAGAACCTGTGTAATTCATATTTGTTCGGGTTTAAAGGGATGAGGTGCCAACCCTACATATAGTGCTTAAGCCCACTACTAGTGTGACCAAATCCCCATATTTTTTACTTATTTGCAGAATATGTTCAGGTGTTTTAAATAGCCTTGCAGGATTTAAATGTCATTTTGGTATGTGTGCGCTATAATCTGATTTTTTGTTTATATAGTCTTTTAGCTGCACCAGCTTTAATTTAATGCATTTTAGGGTGTGCCCCTCATGTCTGATTTTGTATGTATATTGTATGGGTCCTGACCAGATCCCTTGAGCTGGAGCACCCCATCCCCCCCTGCCATTACATCTTATTAGTGTCCACTTGTGTTATAGGAGGAGTCCTTTTAGTTCTCCAATATAGAGGAGTGTATTTCCCCCATGGTTGAGAAGCAGGATCTTCCATTCTATTAGTGTAGGACCCACTGAAAATGAGGTACTTTGACGCAGTAGTGGGCTTAAGCATTATATGGCCATATAGTATGACCAAATCCCCATATTTTTTGCATATTTGCAGAATATGTTCAGGTGTTTTAAATAGCCTTGCATGATTTAAATGTAATTTTAGTATGTGTGCGCTGTAATCTGATTTTCTGCTCTACTGGTGTATCTTTGTTATTTTTCCACTTTATTTGTATCTGGTGTAAAACTATTCCCATAAGATGTTGGACTGGACACCATGTGTGGTCTTGTCTGGTGCATGGAGGCAAGTGTTAAAAGAATCTTTGACAAAGCAAGATCAATAGTGAACGTCTTCAAGTCTTCCATTCCATTGCAACACTGAAGATATTGGAGAATTATAGCCTTACTCTTTTAAATGACTGCCCCACACGCTGGTCAAGTAATACTACTAGTACATTCAACATAATCGAAAGACTCCTCAAACTAAAAACATTGGTGTGCCAAATCGCACAGCTTGCTTCCTGGTTAAATGGAAAAAGTTCACATCATTGCATGACCTACTGCATCCTTTGCGGAGCGTAACATACTAAAACCCTCCAGAGTGACACACTATATCCATGTCCCTGCCCTCTTTTGCCGCGTACACACGACCGGACTTTACGGCATACTTGGTCCGGCGGACTGGAGTCCATCGGACAATTCGATCATGTGTGGGCTACAGCGGACTTTGTTTCCCCAAAAGTTCGACGGACCTAGAAATGAAACATGTTTCAAATCTTTCCGACGGACGCGAGTCCGGTCGAAAAGTCCGCTCGTCTGTATGCTAGTCCGACGGACAAAAACCGATGCTAGGGCAGCTATTGGCTACTGGCTATGAACATCCTTGAGTTAGTTCGGTCGTACGTCATCACGTATGAATCCGTCGGACTTTGGTTGATCGTGTGTAGGCAAGTCCGTTCATTCGGAAAGTCCGTCATAAAGTCCGTCGAAAAGTCCGCCGGAAAAAGTCTGCCGTAAAGTCCGCTCGTGTGTACGTGGCATTTGATCTACTCTCTATGCCACCTTGAGGACTTTAAACAGAACACTAGCTACCAAGACCGTGCCACAATTGCACAGATAATGGAAGAGAATGTGAACCAGCATTTTGCTTCATTCATTCTTAGATCCAAGTAACTGATGAAATGTTCTCGCCCGTGCTTGCAGCAGCTGCTTGTTTTTTTGTCAATTCTGCGGTCTGTGAAAACCCTTGTTGATGCGGCAGATAAGAATTTTTAGGAACTGCTTAAGAAGGCAGAGGAGTATGCCCATGCCGTAAGAAAATCTGCATTGCCCCACTTACAAGTGGGGCAATTCTTTCAAAATTCTGCAGAAGACCCAGGCAGAGCATCTCCCCAAACAGGCAGCATAGAGAAGCAGATCAGTCTGACTGGTAATCGGTGCACAAAATCCATTTTGCTATGGCCTTCTTCCTGGCTTCCGTGGCCTGTTGTTCCTTAGAGTCAATTTTGTATTTTGAAACACGTAAAAGAGCAGTGCAAATAGTTTACTGTTGTGGGGCACTGGCTTGACTTGGCCCATCATTGGAGATTTTATGTATCTGTGGGGTTGAATTAGGGGGTAAAAATCATGTTATTCTGATTTTACTTTCTCTTTCACCCCACACAGTCAGCTCTATGTTGTCTCTCTATAATATACTACATGTCTGGCCCTTCCCAAGGCCGGCTTTAGGCGCCCTGTGCCATACGAAAATTGACAGTGCTCTTCTCAGTGACCACATGCCCCTATATATATTTTGGTGCAATACTTCAATTCTGGGAAAGCAACAGCTGAGAGATATTATGACATCACTCGCATTAAGATTCATTGACTAAGTACACAACATGACAAACAAACAAACAGCTATTACTTCAGAATAACAAAAGGTATGCAATCTGACTGCAAGAAAGTTTGTTAAAAAAATACCTGCAATGTACATAGATAAGATTGTTTTCAACAAAAGTGGAATTAAGTGTACTTATACGGTACTGATCTTTGTATGAATTTTGAGATGAGTTGTCTGGAATGAAGGCCTGTAATGCTGCAGTGTGCTCTGGACGGTGGTCTGAGGTGGCCTGTAATGGTGCAAAGGCCTCAGGCCTGCTCTAATTGTAATGTACTACACACTCACAGTCTGCTCTGCTCTCTGCTCTGGACGTTGGTGCCTGGCTAGCGGTCATCTCGTGAGTCAGGACTCAGGAGTGGAACAGTTTATTCGGGACTTAGGAGGCCTGGCTGTCTGTAATGCACAGTGCTGCTCTGGTCTCTGGCAGTCGTGGTGCACATAGTCGCTTGCTTATTTGCTGGGAGTGGAAGCAGACGGAGCTCTGTGGAAACCGGAAGTTAGTTCACAAGGGTAAACGTCCCTCCTTGCCATTTTCGTCTCCGTTTTCATTCGTTAACGAAAATGGATTTGATTTTCATCATAGTTTTCATCAGTGGATGAAAATGTGCTGAACTTTTTGTTTAGTTTTCGTCACTGTAAAAATGCCGCTGACGAAAACTTTGACGAAAATGTTTTCATTGATGAAATTAACACTGCACTCCACACAAGATCACCCTGGAACAAACGACTCCTATGGACATCATTACCTCGGAGCCCTTTGAGCTAGAGATGATGGACTTGCTAACCATTTCAGCCTCCTCTTCTGGGTCCCCTATTCAACAGTTTTTGTGGACCACTTCTCTAAGTTTGCGGTGGCTAAGTCGAGCAAGGATCAAACCACAGTAAACGCTGCTAAGCTGTTCTGGAACCATGTAGTCCAACCAAGCAGTGACCATAACATGATTTCATTTAATGTTAGCTGTAAACAACAAGCTCCTCCTGGAAAGTTAAAAACACTTAACCTTAAGACAGAAAATTTTCCAAGGATGAGGGCTGCTGTCCAAGACTTAGATTGGGAGGGAATATTTAATCGATGAACACAGAACAGAAATAAGAAATATTCAAAAATACAGTGAACACACTGAAAAATATATTCCCATGGGCAATCAATGTAAAAGGCTTAAAATAAAACCTATGTGGCCAAAATGAAAAAAGCTATAAATAATAAGAAAAGAGATTTAAAAGAATATAAAAATGAAGGAGCACTATCATCATTTAAATGTTACAAAGAATATAACACAATATGTAAAAAGAAAATCAAGGCTGCAAAAATTCAAAATGATGGAAGCTATAAATAATTAGAAAAGAGCATTTAAAAAATAAAAAAAAAATTAAGGCACACTATCATTGTTTAACCACTTCCTGCCCAGCCTAAAGCAAAATGACGGCCGGGCGGTGGTTCAGTTATCCTGACTGGGCGTCATATGACATCCTTCAGGATAACAGCCACCACGAGCCCGTAGGGGCGCGCATCACGGCGATCAGTGTAGTGGTGTGTCAGTCTGACACACCGCTACACCGATCTCGGTAAAGAGCCTCCGGCGGAGGCTCTTTACCACGTGATCAGCCGTGTCCAATCACGGCTTATCACGATGTAAATAGGAAGAGCCGTTGATCGGCTTTTCCTCACTCATGTCTGACAGACGCGAGTAGAGAAGAGCCGATCGGCGGCTTTCCTGACAGGGGGGGTCAGCGCTGATTGTTTATCACCGCAGCCCCCCCTCAGATGACCACACTGGACCACCAGGGACGCCACTAGGACCACCAGGGAAGTGGGCAACTTGTGGATGGCCAGGTATGTACCCCATGGCTATCCACATGTGCAAATTATGCCCGATCTGTGCCAATCAGTGCCCACAAATGGGCACTGATTGGCACCAGTATGTATTAACAGGCATTAGTGATGCCCAGCAATGCCACCCATCAGTATCAACAGTGCCACCCATCAGTGACATCAGCGCAACCCATAAGTGCCACCTGTCAGTGCCCATCCATGCCACCTATCAGTGCCACCCATAAGTACCCATCAGTTCCACCCACAAGTGCCCATCAGTGCTGCCTAGAGGTGCCCATCAGTGCCGCCTATGAGTGCCCATCAGTGCCGCATACCAGTGCCACCTATCAGTGCCCATCAGTGTCACCTATCAGTGCCCATCAGTGCCCGTCAGTGCCACCTCATCAGTGCCACCTCATTGGTGCCACCTCATCGGTGCCCATCAGTGCCGCTTTATCAGTCCCTGTCAGTGCAGAAACGAAGAAAAACTTGTTTTTTTTCAAAATTATCGGTCTTTTTTTATTTGTTGCGCAAAAAATAAAAATCCCAGAGGTGATCAAATACCACCAAAAGAAAGCTCTATTTGTGGGAACAAAATGATAAAAAAATTGTTTGGGTACAGTGTAGCATGACTGCGCAATTGTCATTCAAATTGCGACAGCGCCGAAAGCTGAAAATTAGCTTGGGCAGGAAGGTGTCTAAGTGCCTGGTATTGAAGTGGTTAAATGTTACAAATAATATAACAGAATATGTAAAGAGGAAATCAAGGCTGCAAAAATTCAAAACGAAGGATTGATAGTAGGACAAACCCACAAACATTCTTTTAATTAACAAATATATTAATAGTAAAAAAGGTCAGGTCTGAGCATGTAGGGCTTTACAAAATAATCTAGAGTGGGTGACTGGGGACAAAGAGAAGGCAAATGTATTAAATACCTTCTTCAGCTCTGTGTATACAAAGGAGCAAGGGGGAGCTCATGTCCATAATGGGGATGATATTGATACAGCCCAAAATGATCCACAATGGCTCAAAATTGATATGGTCCAGAAATATTTAGACAGAATAAAGGTGGATAAAGAACCTGGACCAGATGGCATATACCCACGGATCCTAAAATAATTGAGCTCTGTCATTTCAAAGCCATTGTTTCTAATTTTTAGGGCCTATTTAATGACTGAAATAGTACCACTGGATTTGTGTAATGCCAATGTGGTGCCTATTTTTAAAAAGGGATTAAAGTCTTTACCAAGTAACTATAGACCTGTTAGTTTAACTTCTATAGGGGAGATACTGGAGAGTTTAATAAAATACCACATAGATGAATTCTTGCTGGAAAAAAATATTTTAAGCAACAGACAGCATGGATTCATGAAAGACAGAATTTGTCAGACAAATCTAATTTCTTTTTATGAGGAAGTAAGTAAAATCTTAGACAAAGGAGTGGCTGTGAAAGTGGTATACTTGGATTTTGAAAAAGCCCCACGCATGGCTAATGTGTAAGGTAAAGTCTACAGGCTTGCAAAAATCAGCTTGTATTGAATAGAAAACTGGGTAAAAGACAGTATTCAGAGAGTAGTGGTTAATGATTCTTATTCTAAATGGTCTAGGGTCGTTAGTGGTGTACCCCAAGGTTCTGTGTTGGCACCCTTCCTTTTTAATACATTTATAAATGATATAGGGTCTGGGATTAAAGGTAACATTTATAAATGGGCCATACAGTGAACTTGGTGTTGAGTTATTCACTTTAAGGTCATAATGGAGAACAAGGGAACACTCTTTATGTCTGGAGTAAAGGAGATTTAATCTCCAAATACGGAAAGGTTTTTTCACAGTAAAAGCTGTGAAAATGTGGAACAGACTCCCTCAAGAAATGGTTCTGTCCAGCTCAAGTAGTTTGCTTTAAAAAAGGCCTGTATTCTTTCCAAAATGTACATAACATAACTATATACTAATATTTATAGGTAAAGTTGATCCAGGGAATATCTGATTGCATCTTGGGGGATCAGGAAGGAATTTTTCCCCTGCTGGAGCAAATTAGATCATGCTTTGCTGGGGCTTTTTGCCTTCCTTTGGATCAACTGTGGGTATAGAATTGTGTATATAGGATTATCTATGTATTTATTTATTTATTTTTCCCTTTTCTGGTTGAACTAGATTGATTTGTGTGTTTTTTCAACCAGACTATCTATGTAACCAATTGAGTGTCCTCAGCTCATCCTATCGGACCAAGGTCCCAACTGCGAGTCGCAGGTTTTCCCCCCTGAGCTGTGTCACCTAAGTGGGATCTGTAAGTCGGGTACAACCTGTATCACTCCCAGGGCAATAAGATGTGTGAGCACTTCAACTGCACGTCGCCGTAGTAGAACAGCAAGCAGAATCTGGAGCCAGAAGGAATGTCAGCCAAGCAAGTCTTTAACAGGAACACAGGAGAGCGTTTCTAGAGATGTGGCCAAGGCGAAGGCAGAGATCATCTGAGCTGGACGACTTAAGTAAATTGGGTAAAATGTGCAGCGCTTATGTGATCATATAAACCATAACAAATAATATGAGTACAAAAAACGTGAATAATAAATGATGTGCTCCAAAATACTCCAAGCAGTCCTCTATTATGACATGTGATGTCTATAAACAGAGGAACTTGGACGTGTGATGTCCAAAAAAGAAAAGTCAGTGACAAGCTTCAATGATGTGTGAAGATAATCCTCAACCACATGTGGATATAATATAGTGACAGTCTTTAACTTCAAATATGTATGATGTACAGTGGGGTAAAAAATTATTTAGTCAGCCACCAATTGTGCAAGTTCTCCCACTTAAAAAGATGAGAGAGGCCTGTAATTGTCATCATAGGTATACCTCAACTATGTGAGACAAAATGTGGAAACAAATCCAGACAATCACATTGCCTGATTTTTGAAAGAATTTATTTGCAAATTATGGTGGAAAATAAGTATTTGGTCACCTACAAACAAGCAAGATTTCTGGCTCTCACAGACCTGTATCTTCTTCTTTAAGAGGCTCCTCTGTCCTCCACTAATTACCTGTATTAATGGCACCTGTTTGAACTTGTTATCAGTATAAAAGACACCTGTGCACAACCTCAAACAGTCGCACTCCAAACTCCACTATAGTGAAGACCAAAGAGCTGTCGAAGGATACCAGAAACAGAATTGTAGAATTGCACCAGGCTGGGAAGACTGAATCTGCAATAGGCATGCAACTTGGTGTAAAGAAATCAACTGTGGGAGCAATAATTAGAAAATAGAAGACATACAAGACCACTGATAATCTCCCTCGATCTGGGGCTCCACGCAAGATCTCACCCCGTGGGGTCAAAATGATCACAAGAACAGTGAGCAAAAATCCCAGAACCACACGGGGGGACCTAGTATATGATCTGCAGAGAGCTGGGACCAACGTAACAAAGGCTATCATCAGTAACACACTATGCCGCCAGGGATTCAGATCCTGCAGTGCCAGACATGTCCCCCTGCTTAAGCCAGTACATGTTCGGGCCCATCTGAGGTTTGCTAGAGAGCATTTGGATGATCCAGAAGAGGATTGGGAGAATGTCATACAGTATGTTCAAATGAAACCAAAGCAGAACTGTTTGGTAGAAACACAACTCGTGTTTGGAGGAGAGAGAATGCTGAGTTGCAACCAAAGAACACCATACTTTCTGTGAAGCATGGGGGTGGCAACATCATGCTTTGGGGCTGTTTCTCTGCAAAAGGAACAGGACGACTGATCCGTGTACATGAAAGAATGAATGGGGCCATGTTTCGTGAGATTTTGAGTGCAAACCTCCTCCCCTCAGCAAGGGCATTGAAGATGAAACGTGGCTGGGTCTTTCAGCATGACAATGATCCAAAACACACCACCTGGGCAACAAAGGAGTGGCTTCGTAAGAAGCATTTCAAGGTCCTGAAGTGGCCTAGCCAGTCTCCAGATCTCAACCCCATAGAAAACCTTTGGAGGGAGTTGAAAGTCCGTGTTGCCTGGTGACAGCCCCAAAACATCACTGCTCTAGAAGAGATCTGCATGGAGGAATGGGCTAACATACCAGCAACAGTGTGTGACAACCTTGTGAAGACTTACAGAAAACGTTTGACCTCTGTCATTGCCAACAAAGGATATAGAACAAAGTATTGAGATGAACTTTTGATATTGACCAAATACTTATTTTCCACCATAATTTGCAAATAAATTCTTTCAAAAATCAGACAATGTGATTTTCTGGATTTGTTTCCATATTTTGTCTCTCATAGTTAAGGTATACCTATGATGACAATTACAGGCCTCTCTCATCTTTTTAAGTGGGAGAACTTGCACAATTGGTGGCTGACTAAATACTTTTTTGCCCCACTGTAATAACAGTTAATAGTAGGTCCACCACCAAAGACACCAGAAGCTGCTTACCAGAAGGATTGAACTCAAATAGGTGAACACCTAGTGAGTCAATCAAGCTTTGTGGTATAATATACCAAGGGGATCAGATGCTCTATCCAGATATGACCTCCAGATGGACCTCCGAACAGGTGTAAGGTATGGATGGACTCAGTAGATCTAAGCAGTCAGCCCAATCATTAAAAGAAAGAGGAAGGCATATAGTGTAACTCCATATGGAACTTTTAATACATAAAAAGCAAAGGAAATACACTCACGTGTTTAGCAGTAAAATCAAGCGCTTGTATAAAAGAAGACAGTGGTCTCAGCATATCCTCCCGACACGTTTCGACTTAGAAGTCATCACCCCAGATGATGACTTCTAAGTCGAAACGCATCAGAAGGATATGCTGAGACCACTGTCTTCTTTTATACAAGCACTTTATTTTACTGCTAAACACGTGAGTGTATTTCCTTTGCTTTTTATGTATTGAAATTTCCATACGGAGTTACACTATATGCCTTCCTCTTTCTTCTAATGATGGGCTTACTGCCTATATCTACTGAGTCCATCCATACCTTACACCTGTTCAGAGGTCCATCTGGAGGTCATATCTGGATAGAGCATCTGATCCCCTTGGTATATTATACCACAAAGCTTGATTGACTCACTAGATGTACACCTATTTGAGTTTAATCCCTCTGGTGTCTTTGGTGGTGGATCTACTATCAACTGTTATTACATCATATATATTTGAAGTTAAAGACTGTCACTATATTATATGCACATGTGTTTAAGGATTATCATCACACATGATTGAAGCTTGTCACTGACTTTTTTCTTTTTTGGACATCACGCGTCCAAGTTCCTCTGTTTATAGACATCACATGTCATAATAGAGGACTGCTTGGAGTATTTTGGAGCACATCATTTATTATTCACGTTTTTTGTACTCATATTATTTGTTATGGTTTATATGATCACATAAGCGCTGCACATTTCACCCAATTTGTCATTTTTGCAACTTTATCCACTGCTGTGCTGGCTGCTTTAGTTTTTTTTTTAATTTCTTTTATAGACAGCGCGGTATATATTTGTTTATAATTTACTGGACGACTTAAGTAGGCAGGACTGACGAGCAGGTGATTATCAACAGGTGAGTCACTGTGGAGAGAAAGGAGCTGGCAATTAGCCGACTGCTGAGTGGCCACCTTTGAGAAGGAAGGGCTGAGCCCAGCCCTGACACATTCCCCATTATCCCAGTTTTATAGAATCCAGGGACTCCAGCACATATCGGTGTATAAAACAGTTCCTGTCCCAAAAATGTTAAATTCTATGTAACATTATTATTCTTGCATTGTATGTGCCATTATGCAGGTATATTCTTTCTTTTGTAAAGTGCAGATGTTTATAATCACTATCATTGCCTCAATAAATATCAGTAATTCAATGCTTCATAGTAAATGCCTTTGTATGTGAATAATGGTGTGGGTTACTAATCCTGTTTCCTATCTTCAGATTAGTTTTTTCTCTTTTCATTTCATTGGAAGATTTTCAGCAGTCTATATTTCCCTGGTAGTTAAACAATGCTTCATGGAAAAGAAAGCAGATTTGTAAAGGTTAGCAGTCAACATATCAGAGATGGTCATATGTATTTGTACCTTGCCCCAAATTAGAGCAGCATTATATCATTAAAGGTCTGTCTCTCAAAGGTCTGCAAGCAACATGAAGGTGGGCATAGTGGCTTTCCTTTTCAGCCTGGCATCATACACATGCCAGTGGCTGGTAAGACTTCCATTCATGTTTAAATTCAAGCTAACTAAAAATGTATGTTATGGTACATTTATTTTAACAGGCATATAGGACAAAGACCAATGATAGGACACAGAGTGCAGTAACCTATAATAACTAAACATATTTTATCCTTAGATCAGTGTTTCTTACTATAGGTTGGTATCCAAAAGTAGGTCATGCACATGGTTGTTAACCAAGTTTGTCCTTGTTCTAAATAGTATACTACCCCAATCTGAAATTTAGTCTATAAACGATGTGATTAATGTATCACATACAGCATTGAATTCGATGGGATGAAAACTTGTTAAATATACTAACCCACAACACCACTACCTCTCTCAAAACCTCTGAAACAATGAAACTAATACAGTATAACTGACAGAAAATACTTGCATGGGGAACTTGAGTTCCTACAAGGTAAACGGAATTATCCAGGCAAGATAAGAGTGAGGTGAAAATGTAGAAAAAGAAAATATCAAAAATAATGTATCTCTCTCGGCATTGTTTAAGCCTAAATAATTAGTGAAGAATATCCACAGTATGACATATAGCCATTTTTGTTTGGCTTTGATAAAATATTAGTAACATTTACCTTCCTGGGTCTCAGTTCTTTTAATTATATGCTCATGTGTTTTAGAGTAAATAAACCCTTACTTTTTCTTCTTCCAGACAACTTAAAAGCAGATGATGATTCACTTCAAAAGAGGCTCAGAGAAGAATTACCTGATGGCATCATGTTTAGAGATGATAACACAACTGTTTTTGATGTTGATATTACCCGAGATAACGAAATGCTGTTAGGACACGTTGCAATATTTATGAAGAATTCTACAGCCAAAGAGTGCCATTCAGATCAATGTTACAAGTTTGGAGACCGCATCATCTGCATGTCATTTTCTTTATGTAAGTATCAACTATTAATTAATGTGCCATCATCTTTTCTATCATAAGTATAATTCTCAGGTTTGTTTACTGTGAAATATACGAGATGCCACTTTATGACATGCACACATATTTTTATTCCAAATAAATTAACATAATACAGTATAGGTAACTGCTTAATGGCTATCAAGGCAACATATTTGGATAAATAGAAAGCCCATTCTGCTTCTTGTCCCTACTGACATTTTGGTGCTAATCAAAAGTTGTGCCATCTGTGGAGAGCTGTGTTACTACTGTGTATTAGTACACATTGAGGCTATATGGGTACAGTTTTATAACAATGATAAGAGTAAAGGCCACTAACTTATTTAAACACTGTCAGGTTTGAATAGAGGCTTTTGAATTCAAAACCCTTCATTTAAGGCTTGGTTCACACCTATGCAGTTTGCTTTTGATCCATTTCTGCAGTGCTTTTCGCAGTGCATTTTGCATTTTTTACGCTTTTTTGGCCAATTGTTGGGAGGAAAAAAAATGCAAAAAAACAAAACGCACTGCAGCAGCTTCTCCATCAAAGTCTATTGAACCAAAAACGCACTGCTTTACTTTAAAAAAAAGTCCCTGACCCTTTCCAAAAACGCAGCGGCTGAAAAAACATAGATGTGAATGTGTCCCATAGGAAACCATGGTAAATGGACTGTAGTGCGTTTCTGCAAAAAGCATTAAAAAACTAATGGGTATGAACTGAGACCGAGGGCCAGTTCACACTGCATTTAGTCCAATGCGCTTTTTTCTGCATTAAAAACGCATGAGTAGTAGGTTTTATGGTTTCTAAAGTATGTGTATTGGTTGCCAATACTCTCAGAATTTATTTGCATATCTGTATCTTTTAGGTTTTTTTTAGTAGATAGAGATGTTAATAATGGCATTTGGAATGATGATTTGTATAAGATTTATTGTTTTCCTCGTGTCACCAAACCTATATAATAACATTTATTATAAATTGCAGTGCTTTATCCTGCACACACAGAAACACACACACACACACGCGCACACACACACACACACACACTAATGTATATGTGATGTAAGCCATGACTGTACTGATGTATAGATATATAGTATCTCACAAAAGTGAGTACACTCCTCACATTTTTTGTAAATATTTTATTATATCTTTTCATGTGACAACACTGAAGAAATTACACTTTGCTACAATGTAAAGTAGTGAGTGCACAGCATGTATAACAGTGTAAATTTGCTGTCCCCTCAAAAGAATTCAACACACAGCCAATAATGTCTAAACCGCTGGCAACAAAAGTGAGTACACCCCTAAGTGAAAATGTCCAAATTGGGCCCCAAATGACACCCTAAAATGCATTACATTAAAGCTGGTGCAGCTATAAGACCATATAATCAGATTAGAGTGCACACATACTAAAATGACATTTAAATCCTGCAAGGGTATTTAAAACACTTGAACATATTCTGCAAATAAGCAAAAAATATGGGGATTGGGTCACAATATATGGCCATATAGTTAGGATTGCCACCTCATCCCTTTAAGACCAAACACATATTATTTACACAGGTTCTGTGGCTGATTAAGATGGTAATTAAACTCACTTGGTGCCTTATCAGCATTAAATTAACCTCAGAACCTGTGTAATTCATATGTGTTCAGGTTTAAAGCGATGAGGTGGCAACCCTAGGCCTATCGCTTACTTTCTAACAGCTGGGAGGTGTTTGTGGATACGAAGTTTGTTGCTTGTGTCAGCTGGGGTGGAGAGTGGGCATGTTGTAGCACAGTGTGACAGCAGTAGCTATCAGAGCAGACATGAAGCCGCAGCCCACTGGTCATCAGCCACTGATTTGGAGCATGCATGCAGTGTGGGGAGCACTGCACCAAGGATGCATGCCTGGAGTTGCCACCTCATCCCTTTAAACCCGAACACCTTTGAATTACACAGGTTCTGAGGCTAATTTAATGCAGATAAGGCACCAAGTGAGTTTAATTACCACCAGGGATGAGGTGGCAACCCTATGCATGCCCCTCCTGCGCCCGCTTGTCTCTGCTAGAGTTGCCATCTCATCCCTTTAAACCAGAACACATATTAATTACATAGGTTCTGTGGATGATTAAGGTGGTAATTAAACTCACTTAGTACCATATCTGCATTAAATTAGCCTTAGAACCTGTGTAATTCATATGTGTTCGGGTTTAAGGCTTGATTCACATCTATGCATGTTGCTTTGAGCGTTTTTGTCGTTTTTTTTGTGATGCTTGCCACGTTTTTGAGCAGCGTTTTTACAGCGTTTTTGCGGCGTTTTTGCCGCGTTTTGCTGTTTTTTTTTACAGTTTTTTTAGGCTGTATACAGTCTAAAAAAATAAAATAAAAAAACACCAAAAACGCAAAACGCATCAAAAATGCTGCAAAAACGATGTAAAAACGCTGCACTTGCGTTTTTGATGCTGGTCCATTGAATTCTATTACATGCAAAACGCTGCATTTTGCATGAAAAAAAGTCCCTGACCCTTTCCAAAAACGCAGAGGTAAAAAAGGCATTGATGTGAACATGTTCCATAGGAACCCATGTTAGAAAATTCCCATGCATTTCTGCAAAATGCAAAATGCAAAATGCATCAAAAAACGCGCTAGTGTGAATGGAGCCTTAAGGGATGAGGTGCCAACCCCACATATAGTGCTTAAGCCCACTACTAGTGTGACCAAATCCCCATGTTTTTGGTAATATTCGCAGAATATGTTCAGGTGTTTTAAATAGCCTTGCAGGATTTAAATGTCATTTTAGTATGTGTGCACTGTAATCTGATTTTCTGTTTATATGGTCTTATAGCTGCACCAGCTTTAATTCAATGCATTTTAGGGTGTGCCCCTCAATGTCTGATTTTGTATGTATATTGTATGGGTCCTGACCAGATCCCTTTCGATGGAGCACCCATCCCCCCAGCCATTACCTCTTATTAGTGTCCACCTGTGTTATAGGAAGAGTCCCTTTAGTTCTCCCATATAGAGGAGTGTATTTCCCCCATGGTTGAGAAGCAGAAAAAAGAATTGTCCCCCATGAGGGGTTTTCTAGGCAGCAAAAGATAATAAAAAATATGTATCGAAAAAATGTCGTATTTAAGACTTTTTATTTATAACAAAGTATCAAAAATTTCTGATTTAGACATGAATGATCAGGAAATGAGCTATGATACACAGATAATGAATAAAAACAACGTCACTGACATGTCAATATACAATGATAATACATCATGGTCGAACACCATGAAAAAAATGGTATGTAAGTCTTGTAAATGAAAACTGACGCGTTTCGACCCCCACGGGTCTTCTTCAGAGGATTTGATAAACTGTAAAATGTTAACATGTATTGAAATTCTCCGTGATGGGTGGAAAAAGAAAAACAGTAATAAATATTTATTTTCATATATTTACCAATCAAAATGTATTAAGTCACATTAATGGCCTCTGTGTAGAAAAAAAACCCTTACTCGATCCCAGCGTCTCTAAATGGTCAACACAGTCAGCAAGAGAGCCCGCTGTTCATGCGCGCCTTACGAGGAGTCACGCAGCGGATAATCCCAAAAATTTCCAGGGAGGCTGAGGAGAGGGACAAGCAGCACCTGTAGTGAAGGTATATATAATAATAAATGGACAGCTCATGAGGATAATTAAAGAATGTTCCTATGCATTAATGTATTATATATACACTATATGTGTATTGAGTATCAAGTATTGCGTCTAAATGGTCTAGATGAAAGAGACAGAAGGAGTGGGATGGAGTGATAGGGAAAGGCCTCGTGAGGAAAGACTAGAGGGGAAAGAGGGGGGAAAAACAAGAGGGGGAAGGGATACAAAAAAAAAGGGGGGGGGGGGAAGGGGAAGGAGGAGTGTGGGGTGAGAGTGAAGGAAAGGTGGAAGGAAAAAAGGAGGGGAAAGCACAGACCAATTCAAGTGGCAGTAGGTTAAGTATGGTTATAAATATAAAATTAAATTTAAACCGATTATGACTAATTATGAAGGTAAGTGACTATATATATATGTGAGTGTGAGGAGGGCAGATAAGAATAAGTGCATAAGTGAGACTGTGAGTAGGGATGCAAATAGGTGTGCAAGTGAAAAAACAACAATGAGACAGTAACAAACCACACCAACATTGAATAATGGATAGTATACCTCATGCAATCACAAAACACCTGGGGAAATGTGAATCAGGAAAGGAGTGAAAAATGTGAGAAGATAAAATATGCATGGAGTGAATATGATCCAGTGAGTTTACCTCAATCGGTGTAGAAATAATTCCGACTGAAAGAAGGGGGGCACCAGTAGGTGTACCCCCTTGGTGTGTACACAGTGTAAAGTGTGAAACAATCTGCAATATCAAATAATTATATTGATGAATAAATTGTCCATAATGTAAAATGTAGGCAAACAACCATGGTGGAAAACACACACCATGGGATGTTAAGAAATTGTATGGTTAGTCTTACCAGTTCTCAATTGGCGCTGCAAGCGTATAAGCGTCCGGATGGAGCAATGGGGATATCTTTAATAAAATCCCCATAATACTCAGTCTCCTTATATAGGTGAGCATATTTGTGACAGACTCACCCGAGACAGAGGCTGTTGGAGGGGACTGAATGTGAGCCTCTTGCCTACAGATTATGGGCCCTGGCATTTGGGGTACCCCTGAGGTGTTGTTACTTTGGCTTTGGGTCCTTGTCCCCCAGGACACACAGACTCTGGGGACCCTGTACTTGCCATATTAGCAATAATGACTGAGTCATACTGTTGGGACACATACTGTGAGGAGATGCTAATATCAACTCCACTCACCTGTCTGATGTCTGCTATAACATGCTTAATGTAAATGAGTCTAGTCCGGCTCACCACAGGTTCTAAGAGTATTCCACACATTGATGTTTGTTCTAATTAACCCTGTGTTGATGTTTATGGTAATGTGTATTGAATAGTCAATGACTAGGAGACGAACAGTCTACTCCTACTATAGTTTGTTGATGACTAGGCTAAGGAGGGAGTGAGATCACTGTTTGTATTGGTAATTGTAATTAGCTCCTGCTATTGTGAGACAATGTCCTGTGGTTGTACTTATGATAATGTATAATGTACTGTGTGAAGCTCGGTGACCACAAGTCTGTTCTAAAAGGTCATGTCTCTTAGTCACCTAGGCTGGATAAAGGATTAGATAATTAGCTCATGTTAATTAGGTTAGCTTTTAGTCATCCTGCTGTATATATTTGTGTGAGATCTCAAATAAAGAGTTAGTCCATGTTAGCAGTGAAACAAGTGTCGCCTTGTTTTATGCTTGGGAGCGGTTGGAATATCTGATATCTGTGTCCAGACTGGGAGGAAGTGGTATACTGATGGAAGCACTCAAGCGGAGTGTGGGACGTTCCGTGACAATATTGTAAAACCAATTACCTTGATAATGAACAGCTGCTGCTAATCCATTCCCCAGTTAATCCCCCCCTGATAGGGATAGTGACGCTTGGCGTCACTCCAAACGTGACTCCCCCAGCGTTCCGGAAGGGGGATCTCAGCTCTGCCATCATTCCCGCCGCAATTGCGTAGACGCCGTGACGTCACGCGCACACACGAGAGCACAGCCACGGTGCTCGGAAACAATCCAGCCGCTGGCAGGTAAAAAAGTTGCACCCCAGGTGGTACTACCACCTGGTGGGTGCTTGGGGAGGCACAGGGCCCTGTGTCTCCCCACTTTGCCTGTTCAGACTGAGATTTTGTTTTTATCCTTATGCCTTGCTTAAAGTTTAACAGTCTCTTATACTTGACACAATTGTTTTATACTCCATGCTGGTGCTAATCATATTTATACTCTGTGATACATACCCACATATACATATATATCCCTGTTTTTCTTTTCCCTAGAAATGTATCTAAACTGCTACTTTGAAACTCCTGAAGAAGGAAATATACAGTATAGAAGGAACTGAGCCTTTCTATATTCCGAAACATGTAGAGTATCACGTGTTGCCGTACCTTCACCCCAGCGAAGAAATTCTTGAATTTCCTGGGTTGTTGCATGACAGCACTTTAGCAGTTTGATTATGTTTGATTACTGTCTTTTCTACCTCTTTTTGTTTTGCTTTTATATTATAGAATGTTTTGTACACTTTGTAACCAATAAAAATCGTTGTTATTAATTTTAACAAAATTGTATATCTGATTCTCTGCACCAGCCACTTGGTTTCCCGGTGATACACTGTCCATATTATCCCTCTGGGGCACACCCTCCTTTTTTGGTTTTCTTCCTTACATGGGATGTGACAGTGATCCCCGGGAAAGCTCAAACATTGGCTCCCTTTCTTATTGTTGATTCCACCCTGCCAGGAAGGTACGCTGTGGAAGGGGTTTCAAACTTGCCGAGCCGGCAGACCACGGACAAAAGGTAAAGCTAAACAAGGGGAAAACAAAAAAAGATGCTGATGGTTAGAAATGTGTAACATATAATATATAACATATATAAATGTCAATGCATCGTTTATGTCAACATATGCCATATACACACTGCCGATGGCAAATATACACAATTGTAATTAAGGTTATGAAGAAAGTCGGTTAAGGCTGTGAGCTATTGGAGTGTAATACGGAGTCCATATATTGATAAAGATGATTAGGTATTATTAATGGCATTCCAAATGAATTTATATTGGTCATAAGACAAGTAACGTGGAACCACATGAAATAATGTCATCCCACTTATCCAATTGGAGAGAGGATTGTATAAAAACATCCAGAAATTCCTAAATTAGAGTGTTGGGTAAGAGACCTATCCTGGCTTAATGTCCAAGGGGTCCCCTAACCAACATGTCCAATGTTTGTCAATTACAAACAAAATGGAATAAAGCAAACAGGAGCATATAAATTATCAGAAAAATAAGAGAAGGTTCAGGAATAATAAAGACATTGATATATATTAAATATATATTAAAGATATAAACATCGTTCTACAGTTGGCTCATTTCCATGCGGGCATTGTTCCTACTGCCCATTAATACGAAAAGAAAAGACTTTTCATCTTCCCAATGGAGAAACATTTAAGCCCTCACACTTCGTGAATTGACAGTCTCGAGGTGTGGTATACTTCATGGAGTGTGAGTGTGGCGCCTATTACATATTACATTTTGGAGACGTATATCCAAACACATGTACATCATGCAAATAGGCAAACCATACCTTCCTGTGGGGAGACACGCCATTTCTCTACATGGTTATACAGTACCCAAAGTAACGTTTACAGCCCTCTACAGGATGCATATACCAGACAGAGGGGTTGACTGGAATGAGGTTCTATTACAAAAAAAACAGAAATGGATATTCCAGTTACAGGCCACATCACCTCCTGGCCTTAACAAATCTATTTCGTTTGCTCCTTTTTTACGAGGATTTTCTTTAGGTAAAACACATTGATAATGGCATTCTTACACCCGAATATCCCATAAGTTGTAAAAGACCATCCAGGGATAGACATGTCATTTTATTTAATATATATCAATGTCTTTATTATTCCTGCACCTTCTCTTATTTTTCTGATAATTTATATGCTCCTGTTTGCTTTATTCCATTTTGTTTGTAATTGACAAACATTGGACATGTTGGTTAGGGGACCCCTTGGACATTAAGCCAGGATAGGTCCCTTACCCAACAGTCTAATTTATGAATTTCTGGACGTTTTTATACAATCCTCTCTCCAATTGGATAAGTGGGATGACATTATTTCATGAGGTTCCACATTACTTGTCTTATGACCAATATAAATTCATTTGGAATGCCATTAATAATACCTAATCATCTTTATCAATATATGGACTCCGTATTACACTCCAATAGCTCACAGCCTTAACCAACTTTCTTCATAATCTTAATTACAATTGTGTATATTTGCCATCGGCAGTGTGTATATGGCATATGTTGACATACGATGCATTGACTAATATATATGTTATATATTATATGTTACATATTTCTAACCATCGGCCTCTTTTTTTGTTTTCCTCTTGTTTAGCTTTACCCTTTGTCCGTGGTCTGCCGGCTCGGCGAGTTTGAGACCCCTGCCACAGTGTACCTTCCTGGCAGGGTGGGGGGACACAAGGGTCTTGTGCCTCCCCAAGCACCCACCAGGTGGTATTACCACCTGGGGTGTAACTTTTTTCCCTGCCAGCGGCATCCGGGATAGTTTCTGAGCACCGTGGCCGTGCCTGTGCGAACTCGTGCGTGTGACGTCACGGCGTCTACGCAATTGCAGCGGGAACGACGGCAGAGCCAAGATCCCCCTTCCTGAACGCCGGGGGAGTCACACTTGGAGTGACGCCAAGCGTCACTATCCCTATCAGGGGGGGATTAACTTGGGTATGGATTAGCAGCAGCTGTTCATTATCAAGGTAATTGGTTTTACAATATGCTCACCTATATAAGGAGACTGAGTATTATGGGGATTTTAATAAAGATATCCCCATTGCTCCATTCGGACGCTTATACGCTTGCAGCGCCAATTGAGGACTGGTAAGACTAACCATACAATTTCTTAACATCCCATGGTGTGTGTTTTCCACCATGGTTGTTTGCCTACATTTTACATTATGGACAATTTATTCATCAATATAATTATTTGATATTGCAGATCGTTTCACACTTTACACTGTGTACACACCAAGGGGGTACACCCCCTTCTTTCAATCTGAATTATTTCTACACTGATTAAGGTAAACTCATTGTATCATATTCACTCCATGCATATTTTATCTTCTCACATTTTTCACTCCTTTCCTGATTCATGTTTCCCCGGGTGTTTTGTGATTGCATGAGGTATACTGTCCATTATTCAATGTTGGTGTGGTTTGTCACTGTCTCGTTGTTGTTTTTTCACTTGCACACCTATTTACACCCCTACTCACCATCTCACTTATACACTTATTCTTATCTGCCCTCCTCACACTCACATATATATATAGTCACGTACCCTCACAATTAAATTTTATTTTATATTTATATCCATACTTAACCTACTGCCACTTGAATTGATCTGTGCTTTCCCCTCCTTTTTTCCTTCCATCTTTCCTTCGCGCTCACCCCACATTCCTCCTTCCCCTTTCCCCCCCTTTTTTTTATCCCTTCCCCCTCCTGTTTTTCCCCCCTCTTTCCCATCTAGTCTTTTCTCACTAGGCCTTTCCCTATCACTCCATCCCACTCCTTCTGTCTCTTTCATCCAGACCATTTAGTCGCAATACTTGATACTTAATACACATATAGTGTATATATAATACATTAATGCATAGGAACATTCTTTAATTATCCTCATGAGGTGTCCATTTATTATTATATATAATACCTTCACTACAGGTGCTGCTTGTCCCTCTCCTCAGCCTCCCTGGAAATTTTTGGGATTATCCGCTGCGTGACTCCTCGTAAGCAGCAGGCTCTCCTGCTGACTGTGTTGACCATTTAGAGACGCTGGGATTGAGTAAGGGGTTTTTTTCTACACAGAGGCCATTAATGTGGCTTAATACATTGTGATTGGTAAATATATGAAAATAAATATTTAGTACTGTTTTTCTTTTTCCACTCATCAGTGGCGAATTTCAATACATGTTAACATTTTACAGTTTATCAAATCCTCTGAAAAAGACCTGTGGGGGTCAAAACGCGTCAGTATTTAATTACAAGACTTACATACCATTTTTTTTTATGGTGTTCGACCATGATGTATTATCATTGTATATTGACATGTCAGTGACGTTGTTTTTATTCATTATCTGTGTATCATAGCTCATGTCCTGATCATTCATGTCTAAAGCAGAAATTTTTGATACTTTGCTATAAATAAAAAGTCTTAAATACAACATTCCTTAATGTCTTGCAGGACAATTTTATGGGTCAGATGGTAGACGCACCAACTAGAAATAAAACATTACTGGATCTACTGATTACCAACAATACAGACCTGATCACGGATGTGGAAATGCGGGGCAATTTAGGTAACAGTGATCACAGGTCAATTAGTTTCAGTATAAATCACACAAATAGGAAACATAAAGGGAATACAAAGACACTGAATTTCAAAAGAGCCAACTTCCCTAAACTACAAACCTTGCTAAAAGGCATAAACTGGGATAAAATATTAGAAACAAAGAATACGGAGGAGAGATGGGTTTGCTTTAAGAGCATATTAAATAAGGGCATTAGCCAATGTATCCCATTGGGTAATAAATTTAAAAGAGCGAACAAAAGTCCTGGATGGCTTAACTCCAATGTAAAAATGCATATAAAAGCAAAGGAGAAGGCCTTCAAAAAATACAAGGTTGAGGGATCATCCTCAGCATTCAGACTTTATAAAGAATGCAACAGGATATGTAAAGGTGCAATTAGGACAGCTAAGATAAAACATGAAAGACACATAGCGGAGGAGAGCAAAAAAAATCCCAAGAAATTCTTTAAGTATGTAAACAGTAAAAAAGGGAGGACAGACCATATTGGCCCCATAAAGAATGAGGAAGGACATCTGGTTACAAAGGATGGGGAGATGGCGAAGGTATTGAATTTATTCTTCTCCTCAGTCTTCACGAGTGAATCGGGGGGCTTCAGTAACCAAAACTGCAGTGTTTATCCACATGACACAACACAGGAAGCACCTCCATGGTTAACAGAGGACGGAATTAAAATTAGACTTGAGAAACTTAACATTAATAAATCACCGGGACCAGATGGCTTGCATCCGAGGGTACTTAGGGAACTCAGTCAAGTGATTGCCAGACCGTTGTTCCTAATTTTTACAGATAGTCTACTGACTGGAATGGTACCAGCTGATTGGAGAAAAGCCAATATAGCACCTATATTTAAAAAGGGCCCAAAATACATCCCTGGGAATTACAGACCAGTTAGCCTAACATCGATAGTATGTAAACTCTTGGAGGGGATGATAAGGGACTATATACAGGATTTTAGTAATACGAACGATATCATTAGCAGTAATCAGCATGGATTCATGAAGAATCGTTCTTGCCAAACCAATCTATTAACCTTCTATGAGGAGGTGAGTTGCCATCTAGATAAAGGAAGGCCTGTAGACGTGGTGTATCTGGATTTTGCAAAAGCATTTGACACAGTTCCCCATAAACGTTTATTGTACAAAATAAGGTCTGTTGGCATGGACCATAGGGTGAGTACATGGATTGAAAACTGGCTACAAGGGCGAGTTCAGAGGGTGGTGATAAATGGGGAGTACTCAGAATGGTCAGGGGTGGGTAGTGGGGTTCCCCAAGGTTCTGTGCTGGGACCAATCCTATTTAATTTGTTCATAAACAATCTGGAGGATGGGATAAACAGTTCAATCTCTGTATTTGCAGACAATACTATGCTAAGCAGGGCAATAACTTCTCCGCAGGACGTGGAAACCTTGCAAAAAGACCTGAACAAATTAATGGGGTGGGCGACTACATGGCAAATGAGGTTCAATGTAGAAAAATGTAAAATAATGCATTTGGGTGGCAAAAATATGAATGCAATCTATACACTGGGGGGAGAACCTCTGGGGGAATCTAGGATGGAAAAGGACCTGGGGGTTCTAGTAGATGATAGGCTCAGCAATGGCATGCAATGCCAAGCTGCTGCTAACAAAGCAAACAGAATATTGGCATGCATTAAAAGGGGGATCAACTCCAGAGATAAAACGATAATTCTCCCGCTCTACAAGACTCTGGTCCGACCGCACCTAGAGTATGCGGTCCAGTTCTGGGCACCAGTCCTCAGGAAGGATGTACTGGAAATGGAGCGAGTACAAAGAAGGGCAACAAAGCTAATAAAGGGTCTGGAGGATATTAGTTATGAGGAAAGGTTGCGAGCACTGAACTTATTCTCTCTGGAGAAGAGACGCTTGAGAGGGGATATGATTTCAATTTACAAATACCGGACTGGTGACCCCTCAATAGGGATAAAACTTTTTCACAGAAGAGAGTTTACCAAGACTCGTGGCCACTCATTAAAATTAGAAGAAAAGAGGTTTAACCTTAAACTACGTAGAGGGTTCTTTACTGTAAGAGCGGCAAGGATGTGGAATTCCCTTCCACAGGCGGTGGTCTCAGCGGGGAGCATTGATAGCTTCAAGAAACTATTAGATAAGCACCTGAATGACCACAACATACAGGGATATACAATGCAATACTGACACATAATCACACACATAGGTTGGACTTGATGGACTTGTGTCTTTTTTCAACCTCACCTACTATGTAACTATGTAACTATGTAACATTTTTTCGATACATATTTTTTATTATCTTTTGCTGCCTAGAAAACCCTTCATGGGGAACAATTCTTTTTTCTGATATTTCCACTCGAGGTGTGCAGCCATTTTTGTCTTCCCTCATACGAGTGTCTTTCATTCAATGGTTGAGAAGCAGGATCTTCCATTCTATGACTAGTGTAGGACCCTCTTAAAATGGGGTACTTTGACGCAGTAGTGGGCTTAAGCACTATATGGCCATATAGTATGACCAAATCCCCATATTTTTTGCATATTTGCAGAATATGTTCAGGTGTTTTAAATAGCCTTGCAGGATTTAAATGTGATTTTAGTATGTGTGCGCTGTAATCTGATTTTCTGCTCTACTGGTGTATCTTTGTTATTTTTCCACATTATTTGTATCTGGTGTAAAACTATTCCCATAAGATGTTGGACCAGACACCGTGTGTGGTCTTGTCTGGTGCATGGAGGCAACTGTTAAAAGAATCTTTGATAAAGCAAGATCGATAGTGAACGTCTTCAAGTCTTCCATTCCATTGCAACACTGAAGATATTGGAGAATTATGGCAATGACTGCCCCACATGCTGGTCAAGTAATACTACTAGTACATTCAACATAATCGAAAGACTCCTCAAACTAAAAAAGTTGGTGTGGCAAATCACACAGCTTGCTTCCTGGTTAAATGGAAAAAGTTCACATCATTGCATGACCTACTGCATCCTTTGCGGAGCATAACATACTAAAACCCTCCAGAGTGAAACACTATATCCATGTCCCTGCCCTCTTTGATCTACTTTCTACGCCACCTTGAGGACTTTAAACAGAACACTAGCTACCAAGACCGTGCCACAATTACACAGAAAAAGTAAGAGAATGTGAACCAGCGTTTTGCTTCATTCATTCTTAGATCCAAGTAACTGATGAAATGTTCTCGCCCGTGCTTGCAGCAGCTGCTTGTTTTTTTGTCAATTCTGCGGTCTGTGAAAACCCTTGTTGATGTGGCAGATAAGAATTTTCAGGAACTGCTTAAGAAGGCAGAGGAGTATGCCCATGCCATAAGAAAATCCACATTGCCCCACTTACAAGAGGAGGATCTGTCTGACTCTGAAGATGATTTGTAAGAAGAGGAGAATAACATCAAAGCAGCCAGTCTTTCGGTTTCTTTCAAAATGCCGCAGAAGACCCAGACAGAGCATCTCCCAAAACAGGCAGCATAGAGAAGCAGATCAGTCTGACTGGTAATCGGTGCACACAATCCATTATGCTATGGTCTTCTCCCTGGCCTCCATGGCCTGTTGTTCCTTAGAGTCAATTTTGTATTTTGAAACACTTAAAAGAGCAGTGCAAATAGTTTATTGTGGTGGTGCACTGGCTTGACTTGGCCCATCATTGGAGATTTTATGTATCTGTGGGGTTGAATTAGGGGGGAAAAATCATGTTATTCTGATTTTACTTTCTCTCTCACCCCACACAGTCAACTCTATGTTGTCTCTCTATAATATACTACATGTATGGCCCTTCCCAAGGCCGGCTTTAGGCGCTCCGTGCCATGCAAAAATTATTGATAGTGCCCTTCTCAGTGACCACATCCCCCTATATATATTTTGGTGAGATACTTCAATTATGGGAAAGCAGCAGCTGAGAGATATTATGACATCACTCCCATTAAGATTCATTGACTAAGTACACAACATGACAAACAAACAAACAAACAGTTATTACTTCAGAATAACAAAAGGTATGCAATCTGACTGCAAGAAAGTTTGTTAAAAAAATACCTGCAATGTACATAGATAAAATTGTTCTCAACAAAAGTGGAATTAAGTGTATTTATAATGTACTGATCTTTGTATGAATTTCAGGATGAGTTGTCTGGAATGGAGGCCTGTAATGCTGCAGAGTGCTCTGGATGGTGGTCTGAGGTGGCCTGTAATGCTGCAAAGTGCTCTGAACAGTGGTCTGAGGAGGCCTGAAATGCTGCATTATGCTCTGGATGGTGGTCTAAGGAGGCCTATAATGCTGCATAGTGCTCTGGATGGTGGTGTGAGGAGGCCTGTAATGCTGCATAGTGCTCTGGACGGTGGTCTGAGGAGGCCTGTAATGGTGCATAGTGCTCTGGATGGTGGTCTGAGGAAGCCTGTGCTGTATACTGTATAGTGCTCTGGATGGTGGTCTAAAGAGGCCTGTAATGCTGCAGAGTGCTCTGGATGGTGGTCTAAGGAGGCCTGAAATGCTGCATAGTGCTCTGTACAGTGGTCTGCGGAGGCCTTTAATACTGCATAGTGTTTTGGATGGTGGTCTGAGAGATGGCCTATAATGCACAGTGCCCTGGATGCCAGTGGTCAGAGGAGGTCTGTAATGCTGCACAGTGCTGGATGGTGGTCTAAGGGATGGCCTGTAATGCACACTGCCCTGAATACCACTGCCAGTATTCAGAGGAGGTCTGTAATGCTGCACAGTGCTGGATGGTGGTCGTCTGAGGGATGGCCTGTAATGTACAGTGCCCTGGATGCCACTGGCAGTGGTCAGAAGAGGCCTGTGTAATGCACACACAGTGCTGGATGGTGGTCTGAGGGGAGGCCTCAGGCCTGCTCTAATTGTAATGTACTACACACTCACAGTCTGCTCTGCTCTCTGCTCTGGACGTGGGTGCCTGGCTGGCGGTCATCTCGTGAGTCGGGACTCAGGAGTGGAACAGTCTCGTCGGGACTCAGGAGACCTGGCTGTCTGTAATGCACAGTGCTGCTCTGGTCTCTGGCAGTCGTGGTGAACACAGTCGCTTGCTTATTTGCTGGGAGTGGAAGCAGGTAGAGCTCTGTGAAAACCAGAAGTTAGTTCACGAGAATAAACGTCCCTCCTTGCCATTTTCGTCCCCGTTTTCGTTCGTTAACGACAATGGATTTGATTTTCATCATAGTTTTCATCAGTGGACGAAAATGTGCTGAACTTTTTGTTTAGTTTTCGTCATTGTAAAAATGACGAAAATGTTTTCGTTGATGAAATTAACACTGCACGCCACACAAGATCACCCTGGAACAAATGACACCTATGGCCATATTTACCTTCGAACCCTTTGAGCTAGTGATGATGGACTTCCTAACCATTTCAGCCTCCTCTTCTGGGTTCCCTATTCATCAGTTTTTGTGGACCACTTCTCTAAGTTTGCGGTGGCTAAGCCGAATAAGGATCAAACCACAGTAAACACTGCTAAGCTGTTCTGGAACCATGTAGTCCAACCAAGCAATGACCATAACATGATTTAATTTAATGTTAGCTGTAAACAACAAGCTCCTCCTGGAAAGATAAAAACACTTAACCTTAAGACAGAACATTTTCCAAGGATGAGGGCTGCTTTCCAAGACTTGGGAGGGAATATTTAATCGATGAACACAGAACAGAAATAAGAAATATTCAAAAATACAGTATGTGAACACACTGAAAAATATATTCCCATTGACAATCAATGTAAAAGGCTTAAAATAAAACCTATGTGGCCAAAATGAAAAAAGCTATAAATAATAAGAAAAGAGATTTAAAAAAATATATAAAAATGAAGGAACACTATCATCATTTAAATGTTTCGAAGAATATAACACAATATGCAAAAAGGAAATCAAGGCTGCAAAAATTCAAAATGATGGAGCTATAAATAATTAGAAAAGAGCTTTTAAAAAATAAAAAAAAATAAGGAACACTATCATTGTTTAAATGTTACAAATAATATAACAGAATATGTAAAGAGGAAATCAAGGCTGCAAAAATTCAAAACGAAGGAGAGATAGTAGGACAAACCCCCAAACATTCTTCAAATATATTAATAGTAAAAAGGTCAGGTATGAGCACGTAGGGCTTTACAAAACAATCTAGAGTGGTTGACTGGGGACAAAGGGAAGGCAAATGTATGAAATACCTTCTTCAGCTCTGTGTATACAAAGGAGCAAGGGGGAGCTCATGTCCATAATGGAGATGGTATTGTTACAGCCCAAAATGATCCACAATGGCTCAAAATTGATATGGTCCAGAAATATTTAGACAGAATAAAGGTGGATAAAGCACCTGGACCAGATGGCAAATACCCACGGATCCTAAAATAATTGAGCTCTGTCATTTTAATGCCATTGTTTCTAATTTTTAGGGACTCTTTAATGACTGAAATAGTACCACTGGATTTGTGTAATGCCAATGTGGTGCCTATTTTTAAAAAGGGATCAAAGTATTTACCAAGTAACTATAGACCTGTTTAACTTCTATAGGGAAGATACTGGAGAGTTTAATAAAATACCACGTAGATGAGTTCTTGCTGGAAAAAAATATTTTAAGCAACAGACAGCATGGATTCATGCATTTGACACAGTTCCTCACGCATGGCTAATGTGTAAGGTAAAGTCTACAGGCTTGGAAAAATCAGCTTGTATTGAATAGAAAACTGGCTAAAAGACAGTATTCAGAGAGTAGTGGTTAATGATTCTTATTCTGAATGGTCTAGGATTGTTAGTGGTTTACCCCAAGGTTCAGTGTTGGGACCCTTCCTTTTTAATACATTTATAAATGATATAGGGTCTGGGATTAAAGGTAACATTTCAATCTTTGCAGATAAAACCAAGCTATGCAGTGGAATAACAGGTCTCTCCGTGGGAGCACTCGATGAAGGGGAGGAGCCAGGAGCGCCGCTGGGACACCCCAGAAAAGGAGGATGGGGTCTGCTCTGTGCAAAACCCTTGCACAGAGCAGGTAAGTATGACATGTTTGTTAATTAAAAAAAAAATGAGCCTTTACAATCATTTTAATAATGGCATGCAATGTCAAGCTGCGATTTCCAAAGTAAACAAAGTCCTTTCTTGTATTACGAGAGGTATAGACTCTAGAGAGAGATATTTAATTTTACCCCTCTACAAATCATTAGTAAGACCTCTGAAATATGCAGTTGAATTTTGAGTACCAATTTATAAAAAAAGGTATTGGGGAACTGGAGAAAGTGCAGAGAGGGGCAACCAAACTGATAAGAGGCCTGGAGGAGCTCATTTATGAGGAAAGATTAGATTAACATGTATCAATATATAAGTGAGCCATACAGTGAACTTGGTGTTGAGTTATTCACTTTAGGGTCATAACAGAGGACAAGGCAACACTCTTTACGTATGGAGGAAAGGAGATTTAATCTCCAAATACGGAAATGTTTTTTCACAATAAAAGCTGTGAAAATGTGGAATAGACTCCCTCAAGAAATGGGTCTGTCCAGCTCAAGTAGATTGCTTTAAAAAAGGCCTGGATTCTTTCCAAAATGTGCATAACATAACTAAATATTAATATTTATAGGTAAAGTTGATCCAGGAAATATATGATTACATCTTGGGGGATCAGGAAGGAATGTTTCCCCTGCTGGAGCAAATTAGATCATGCTTTGCTGGGGTTTTTTGCCTTCCTTTGGGACAACTGTGGGTATAGAATTGTGTACTGTATATGGAATTGTCTATATATTTATTTATTTCCCCCTTTTTTGGTTGAACTAGATTGATTTGTGTGTTTTTCAACCAGACTATCTATGTAACCATTTGAGTGACCTCAGCTCATCCTATCGGACCAAGGTCCCAACTTCGAGTCGCAGGTTTTCCCCCTGAACTGTGTCACCTAAGTGGTATCTGTAAGTCAGGTACAACCTGTATCACTCCCAGGGCAATAAGATGTGTGAGCACTTCAACCGCACGTTGCTGAATATGCTCTGTCAGATGCTGTCCAGTGTCTACAGTGTGCACAGACATCCTTTGATTGGTTCTATGTGAGAGTTCTGGTCCGGTGTGGCTGTGTCTACAGAGTTTGTTGTATTCTCTCATCACATTAACACACGTTACTGCATCAACTAATCTTTCCTTATAGCTGAGTTTTTCAATGCCCACTATTAATTTATTTGCCCTTCTCTGCACTCATTCCAGTCCCACAATATAATATTTTTTGTGAACTGGTGCACAAAACTGAACTGTACATTCAAGATGAGGCCTAGACATGTGTAGAATGGAAAAATGTATTTCGTATAGATTCGTTATGTTACTAATTTAGATTTGTTGACTCGTTTCAGAATTCGTTTAATTTAGTTTAGTTTAATTTTGTTTTGTTTATTCATTTTCTAACAAATTCCAAATTTTCGAATTTGGATCAGTTGAAAAAAATTGGAATCCGTTAGAAAACAAAATGAAATTACACTAATTTCAAGGAAAGTAGTTAATATTTCATTCAGAGATTTGAATACATCCTCATCTCGGAAATAACCAAAAATTAGTTCAAATTTACATTCAGACTGAAACGAATTACACATGTCTTGCTGTTTGTTTGCTGTTTGTTTGTTTGCTGTTTGTTTGCTTGCTGTTTGCTTGCTGTTTGTTTGTTTGCTGTTTGTTTGCTTGCTGTTTGTTTGCTTGCTGTTTGTTTGTTTGCTGTTTGTTTGCTGTTTGTTTGCTGGGTTGCATTTTTGGGGCTTTTCCTTTTAGTTTTTCATTTGCCTTTTGCTGTCACTTTTTAAATAGCTTTTTTTTTTTTTTCTCTGGTTCCATCAGTCTATCAATTAAGGGGGGTGGTTAATTGCTCACGGGTGCCTATTTAACTGGGTGTAGGACTCAGTCTGAGCGTGCTCAGTCTGAGGCTGTGGAACTCGGTGTAAGTGGAGCTGGTATAAGTGGGAGTTAAAAACCAGAGTTTAAAACAGGAGGTTATAACAGGGGTCATAGTACCTGTGTAGTGTGAGTATCTGAGTGTTGTCTGAGTAGTGTGTGTGGATCGTTAGTACTTGTGTATTGTGTACTGTATACTTGAGTATTGCGAGTGCACGTAGGTCTGCGACGGTTCTGCGATTGCAAGTAGGTCTGTGAGTACCTGTGTATTGTCTTGTTGTGTACCTGTGTATTGTCTTGAGTATTAGTGCCAGGAAGCTAGCTGTTAGGTCATTTGGACAGGGTAAAATCCCCAAATTCTCACTATATTTAATAGGTACGATGCCCGGCGGGTGTGGAGAGGCAACTCTTTGTACATCTTGCCGCATGTATGCGTTCCTTGATCATCCGATCGAGGGCGAATACTGCTGTGCAAAATGTAAGCACATTGTTTCCCTGGAAGCCCAGGTTCTGAATCTGGGGAAGCAACTGTCAGCACTGAGAAGTCCCTCCATACTAAAGGTGAGCCAGGAACGTAAACGGCAGGTGCCGGCAGGGGCCAGCACAGAGGCGGGTGGAGACAAAGAGGTGCAGGCACTAGCAAAGAGTAGATGAGTGACAGTCAGGAGGGGTAGAGGGGGAAATGCCAGAGAGGCCGATCCAGGACTGGAGCATCCCAATAAGTACGCTTCATTGAGTGATATTGGTGAAACCAGTCAGGGACCAGCACTGCTGGAGATGAGGGACTCTCCTAGCTGCCAGGGGAAGAACTCCTCCAGTGAGAGTGGGGGGGCAGCAAAGGGAAAGGAAAGACAGATTCTGGTGGTAGGGGACTCAATTCTTAGAAGGACAGAGAGGGCAATCTGTAACCAAGACCTGAAGCACCGAACAGTATGTTGTCTACCGGGCGCTCGGGTTCGGCACATCACGGATCTTGTGGACAGATTACTGGGAGGGGCTGGGGAAGACCCGGCTGTCATGGTGCACGTTGGCACCAATGACAAAGTTAGAGGCAGATGGAGTGTCCTAAAGAACGATTTTAGGGACTTAGGTGCTAAATTGAGGAAAAGGACCTCCAAGGTAGTGTTCTTAGGAATACTACCGGTACATCGAGCCACACCAGAAAGGCAGAGGGAGATTAGGGAAGTAAACAAGTGGCTGAAGAGCTGGTGTAGTAAGGAGGGGTTTGGGTTCCTGGAGGACTGGGCCGACTTCTCAGTCGGTAACCGGTACTATAGAAGGGACGGACTGCACCTAAATGAGGAGGGTGCAGATCTGCTGGGAATTAAGATGGCCAAAAAGTTAGAGGGGTTTTTAAACTAGGCGATGGGGGGGAGGGTCCAGAGACAGTGATAGCCAGCACGGAAGATATTCCAGAGGGTAGTATTGGGGGCATTAGTGGTAGGTTAACCAAAGCACAAAAACACAAGGTGAGTATAGTAGCAAGTCCTAGTTGCAATCTTGAAACACCCAATACGAGGACAATATGCGACCGGTCTAAACTATGTGGCATGTTCACCAATGCCAGGAGCATGGCGGACAAGATGGGTGAACTAGAGATACTGTTGTACAAGGAGGATTTGGATTTTGTGGGAATTTCAGAGACCTGGTTCAACAGCTCTCATGATTGGCTGGCAAACATTCAAGGGTATACCCTATACCGCAAGGATAGAGAGGGTAAAAAAGGGGGAGGGGTATGCCTATATATCAAGAATAATGTACAAGTGAATGTGAGAGATGACATCACTGAGGGAGCTAGTGAGGAGGTGGAATCCTTATGGGTAGAGCTCCAAAGGGATGAAGCTAAGGGGAAAATAATACTGGGAGTATGCTATAGGCCCCCTAACCTGAGGGAGGAAGTGGAGACGGATCTCCTATCACAAATTGGATTAGCAGCAAGGATGGGAAGTGTTATCATAATGGGGGATTTTAATTATCCAGACATAGACTGGGCGGAGGGAACCGCGCATTCATTTAAGGCTCGCCAGTTCCTTAATGTCTTGCAGGACAATTTTATGGGTCAGATGGTAGACGCACCAACTAGAAATAAAACATTACTGGATCTACTGATTACCATCAGTACAGACCTGATCACAGATGTGGAAATAGGGGGCAATTTAGGTAACAGCGATCACAGGTCAATTAGTTTCAGTATAAATCACACAAATAGGAAACATGAAGGGAACACAAAGACACTGAATTTCAAAAGAGCCAACTTCCCTAAACTACAAACCTTGCTAAAAGGCATAAATTGGGATAAAATATTAGGAACAAAGAATACGGAGGAGAGATGGGTTTGCTTTAAGAGCATATTAAATAAGGGCATTAGCCAATGTATCCCATTGGGTAATAAATTTAAAAGAGCGAACAAAAATCCTGGATGGCTTAACTCCAATGTAAAAATGCATATAAAAGCAAAGGAGAAGGCCTTCAAAAAATACAAGGTTGAGGGATCATCCTCAGCATTCAGACTTTATAAAGAATGCAATAAGAAATGTAAGGGTGCAATTAGGACGGCTAAGATAGAACATGAAAGACACATAGCGGAGGAGAGCAAAAAAAAATCCCAAGAAATTCTTTAAGTATGTAAACAGTAAAAAAGGGAGGACAGACCATATTGGCCCCATAAAGTATGAGGAAGGACATCTGGTTACAAAGGATGGGGAGATGGCAAAGGTATTGAATTTATTCTTCTCCT
This sequence comes from Aquarana catesbeiana, assembly GCF_042186555.1. Taxonomy (NCBI): domain Eukaryota; kingdom Metazoa; phylum Chordata; class Amphibia; order Anura; family Ranidae; genus Aquarana; species Aquarana catesbeiana. Next base: position 103,498,903 of record NC_133331.1, on the reverse strand, counting down.
CAGTATTCACGAGTGAATCGGGGGGCTTCAGTAACCAAAACTGCAGTGTTTATCCTCATGACACAACACAGGAAGCACCTACATGGTTAACAGAGGACGGAATTAAAATTAGACTTGAGAAACTTAACATTAATAAATCACCGGGACCAGATGGCTTGCATCCGAGGGTACTTAGGGAACTCAGTCAGGTGATTGCCAGACCGTTGTTCCTAATTTTTACAGTCTATTGACTGGAATGGTACCAGCTGATTGGAGAAAAGCCAATGTAGCACCAATATTTAAAAAGGGCCCAAAAAACATCCCTGGGAATTACAGACCAGTTAGCCTAACATCAATAGTATGTAAACTCTTGGAGGGGATGATAAGGGACTATATACAAGATTTTAGTAATAAGAATTATATCATTAGCAGTAATCAGCATGGATTCATGAAGAATCGTTCTTGCCAAACCAATCTATTAACCTTCTATGAGGAGGTGAGTTGCCATCTAGATAAAGGAAGGCCCGTAGATGTGGTGTATCTGGATTTTGCAAAAGCATTTGACACAGTTCCCCATAAACGTTTACTGTACAAAATAAGGTCCGTTGGCATGGACCATAGGGTGAGTACATGGATTGAAAACTGGCTACAAGGGCGTGTTCAGAGGGTGGTGATAAATGGGGAGTACTCAGAATGGTCAGGGGTGGGTAGTGGGGTTCCCCAGGGTTCTGTGCTGGGACCAATCCTATTTAATTTGTTTATAAACAACCTGGAGGATGGGATAAACAGTTTAATCTCTGTATTTGCAGACGATACTAAGCTAAGCAGGGCAATAACTTCTCCACAGGATGTGGAAACCTTGCAAAAAGACCTGAACAAATTAATGGGGTGGGCGACTACATGGCAAATGAGGTTCAATGTAGAAAAATGTAAAATAATGCATTTGGGTGGCAAAAATATGAATGCAATCTATACACTGGGGGGAGAACCTCTGGGGGAATCTAGGATGGAAAAGGACCTGGGGATCCTAGTAGATGATAGGCTCAGCAATGTCATGCAATGCCAAGCTGCTGCTAATAAAGCAAACAGAATATTAGCATGCATTAAAAGGGGGATCAACTCCAGAGATAAAACGATAATTCTCCCGCTCTACAAGACTCTGGTCCGGCCGCACCTGGAGTATGCTGTCCAGTTCTGGGCACCAGTGCTCAGGAGGGATGTACTGGAAATGGAGCGAGTACAAAGAAGGGCAACAAAGCTAATAAAGGGTCTGGAGGATCTTAGTTATGAGGAAAGGTTGCGAGCACTGAACTTATTCTCTCTGGAGAAGAGACGCTTGAGAGGGGATATGATTTCAATTTACAAATACTGTACTGGTGACCCCACAATAGGGATAAAACTTTTTTGCAGAAGAGAGTTTAATAAGACTCGTGGCCACTCATTACTATTAGAAGAAAAGAGGTTTAACCTTAAACTACGTAGAGGGTTCTTTACTGTAAGAGCGGCAAGGATGTGGAATTCCCTTCCACAGGTGGTGGTCTCAGCGGGGAGCATTGATAGCTTCAAGAAACTATTAGATAATCACCTGAATGACCGCAACATACAGGGATATGTAATGAAATACTGACACATAATCACACACATAGGTTGGACTTGATGGACTTTTGTCTTTTTCCAACCTCACCTACTATGTAACTATGTAACTATGTCTAATGAGGCCTTGCTATTGTCCTTTATAGTCTCTTTTTATACAGCAAAGCATCCTACTCACTCCAGAAGCTGTGTTAACATAAGCAACAGGAGGAATATGACCTTAGCTGCTGTCACATTGGTAATGAGTGTTTCACCACAATACTGCACAGAGAATTTATTAGCTGAAGAACTAATCTATCCTCAGAAACCATGAATCAGACTGAGATAGAAGTACAGTTAAATCACACTTGTTTAATAATAATAATAATAATAATAAAAAGGTATACAGAGTAAACATAGTCAAAACTTAGCCAGAGTTCGGGAACCGGAACGGATCTTCAGACAAGCCAGGGAACCAGAGATGAGCGTAGTAGAAAAGCAAGCAGAATCTGGAGTCAGAAGGAATGTCAGCCAAGCAAGTCTTTAACAGGAACACAGGAGAGCGTCTCTAGAGATGTGACCACGGCGAAGGCAGAGATCATCTGGGCTGGACGGCTTAAGTAGGCAGGACTGACGAGCAGGATATCATCAACAGGTGAGTCACTGTGGAGAGATAGAAGCTGGCAATTAGAGCTGAGCGGCCAGCTTTGAGAAGGAAGGGCTGAGCCCAGCCCTGACACATTCCCCATTATCCCAGTTTTATAGAATCCAGGGACTCCAGCACATTTCAGTGTATAAAACAGTTCCTGTTTCAAAAATGTTAAATTCTTTGTAACATTATTATTCTTGCATTGTATGTGCCATTATGCAGGTATAATCTTTGTTTTGTAAAGTGCAGATGTTTATAATCACTATCATTGCCTCAATAAATATCAGTAATTTAATGCTTCATAGTAGATGTCTTTGTATGTGAATAATGGTGTGGGTTACTAATCCTGTTTCCTATCTTCAGATTAGTTTTTTCTCTTTTCATTTCATTGGAAGATTTACAGCAGTCTATATTTCCCTAGTAGTTAAACAATGCTTCATGGAAAAGAAAGCAAGTTTGTAAAGGTTAGCAGTCAACATATCAGAGATGGTCATATATATTAATGCCTTGCCCCAAATTAGAGCAGCATTATATCATTAAAGGTCTGTGTCTCAAAGGTCTGCAAGCAACATGAAGGTGGGCATAGTGGCTTTCCTTTTCGGCCTGGCATTCATACACATGCCAGTGGCTGGTAAGACTTCCATTCATGTTTAAATTCAAGCTAACTAAAAATGTATGTTATTGGTACATTTATTTTAACAGACATTTAGGACAAAGACCAATGATAGGACACGGAGTGCAGTCATCTGTAATAACTGATCATATTTTATCCTTAGATCAGTGTTTCTTACTATAGGCTGGTATCCAAAAGTAGGTCATGCACATGGTTGTTACCCAAGTTTGTCCTTGTTCTAAATAGTATACTACCCCAATCTGAAATTTTGTCTATAAACAATGTGATTAATGTATCACATACAGCATTGAATTCGATGGGATGAAAACTTTGGTAAATATACTAACCCACAACACCACTACCTCTCTCAAAACCTATGGAACAATGAAACTAATACAGTATAACTGACAGAAAATACTTGCATGGGGAACTTGAGTTCCTACAAGGAAATGGAATTTTCCAGGCAAGGTAAGAGTGAGTTGAAAATGTAGAAAAAGAAAATATCAAAATTAATGTATCTCTCTAGGCTTTGCTTAAGCCTAAAGAATTAGTGAAGAATAGCCACAGTATGACATATAGCCATTTTTGTTTGGCTTTGATAAAATATTAGTAATATTTATCATCCTGGATCCCAGTACTTTTAATTATATGCTCATGTGTTTTAGAGTAAATAAACCCTTACCTTTTCTTCTTCCAGACAGCTTAAAAGCTGATAGTGAAGAACAAGATGATGATTCACTTCAAAAGAGGTCCAGAGAAGAATTACCTGATGGCATCATGTTTAGAGATAACACAACTGTTTTTGATGTCAATATTACCCGAGATAACGAAATGCTGTTAGGACACGTTGCAATATTTATGAAGCATTGTACAGCCAAAGAGTGCAATTCAGATCAATGTTACAAGTTTGGAGACCGCATCATCTGCATGTCATTTTCTATATGTAAGTATCAACTATTAATTAATGTGCCATCATCTTTTTATCATAATTGTAATTCTCAGGTTTGTTTAGTGTGAAATATACGAGATGCCACTTTATGACATCCATACATATTTTTATTCTAAATAAATTAACATAATACAGTATAGGTAACTGCTTAATAGCTATCAAGGCAACATATTTGCATAAGTAGAAAGCCCCTTCTGCGTCTTGCCCCTACTGACATTTTGGCGCTAATCAAATGTTGTGCCATCTGTGGAGAGCTGTGTTACTACAGTGTATTAATACACATTGAGGCTATATGGGTACAGTTTTATAACAATGGTAAAGGCCGCTAACTTATGTAAACATTGTCAGGTTTGAACAGAGGCTTTTGAATTCAAAACCCTTCATTTAAGGCTTGGTTCACACCTATGCAGTTTGCTTTTGATCCATTTCTGCAGTGTTTTTCGTAGTGCATTTTGCGTTTTTGACGCTTTTTTTGGCCAATTGTTGGGTGGAATAAAAAAATGCCCTGCAGCAGCTTCTCCATCAAAGTTTATTGAACCAAAAATGCACTGCTTTACTTTAAAAAAAGTCCCTGACCCTTTCCAAAAATGCAGCGGCTGAAAAAAACATAGATGTGAATGTGTCCCATAGGAAACCATGGTAAATGGACTGTAGTGCATTTCTGCAAAAAGCATTAAAAAAAACTCATAGGTGTGAACTGAGACTGAGGGCCAGTTCACACCGCATTCAGTGCAGTGCTTTTTTTCTGCATTAAAAACGCATGGGTAGTAGGTTTTATGGTTTCCAAAGTATGTGTATTGGTTGCCAATACTCTCAGAATTTATTTGCATATCTGTATTTTTTAGGTTTTTTTTAATAGATAGAGATGTTAATAATGTGGCATGTGGAATGATGATTTGTATAAGATTTATTGTTTTCCTTGTGTCACCAAACCCATATAATAAAAATGAATATAAATTGCAGTGCTTTATCCTGCACACACAGAAACACACACACACACACACACTAATGTTGTGAGGTAAGCTATGACTGTACTGATGTATAGATATACAGTATCTCACAAAAGTGAGTACACTCCTCACATTTTTTGTAAATATCTTATATCTTTTCATGTGACAACACTGAAGAAACGACACTTTGCTACAATGTAAAGTATTGAGAGTACAGCTTGTATAAGGCTCCTCTCACACGATCGGACCGTTCAGGTCCGCCTGTCAGCTTTGACGGCGGACCTGAAAGGGTGCTCCATGTTAGCCTATGGAGCGACTGATGTCAGCGGAGACATGTCCGCTGACATCCGACCCGGTCCGATCCGCAAAAAGCAGACGGATGGCCCTACGTCCAGATCCGTCGCTGGCGGATCGGATCGGGTGAGATCTGATGAAAACGGACATGCTGTCCGTTTTCATCCGATCCCTCCATAGGCAGCAGCGGCGCCTGACAAGACCCTCCCCGCTCAGTGAGCAGAGAGGGACCTGTCATCCGCCGGCTCAGTGGAGATCAACAGAGATCTCCCGCTGAGCCGGCGGACCGAGGCAGGCTCCGTGGAAGCAGAGTCCGCCTCGTGTGAATGAGGGCTAACAGTGTAAACTTGCTGTCCCCTCAAAATAACTCAACACACTGCCATTAATGTCTAAACCGCTGGCAACAAAAGTGAGTACACCCCTAAGTGAAAATGACCAAATTGGGCCCAAAGTGTCAATATTTTGTGTGACCACCATTATCTTCTAGCACTGCCTTAACCCTCTTGGGTACGGAGTTCACCAGTGCTTCACAGGTTGCCACTGGAGTCCTCCTCCATTGCTACATGACGACATTATGGAGCTGGTGGATGTTAGAGACCTTGCGCTCCTCCACCTTCCATTTGAGGATGCCTCACAGATGCTCAATAGGGTTTAGGTCTGGGGACATGCTTGGCCAGTCCTTCACCTTTACCCTCAGCTTCTTGGCAAGGCAGTGGTCATCTTGGAAGTGTGTTTGGGGTCGTTATCTTGTTGGAATACTGCCCTGCAGCCCAGTCTCTGAAGGGAGGGGATCATGCTCTGCTTCAGTATGTCACAGTACATATTGGCATTCATGGTTCCCTCAATGAACTGTAGCTCCCCAGTGCCAGCAGCACTCAAGCAGCCCCTGACCCTCCACCACAATGCTTGATTGTAGGCAAGACACACTTGTCTTTGTACTCCCCACCTGGTTGTGGTCACACAAGCTTGACACCATCTGAACCAAATACGTTTATCTTGGTCTCATCAGACCACAGGACATGGTTCCAGTAATCCATGTCCTTAGTGTTCTTGTCTTCAGCAAACTGTTTGCGGCTTTCTTGTGCATCATCTTTAGAAGAGGTTTCCTTCTGGGGCAACAGCCATGCAGGCCAATTTGATGCAGTGTGTGGCGTTTGGTCTGAGCACTGACAGGCTGACCCCCCACCCCTTCAACCTCTGCCTACGTCTATTTCCCAAAGACAACCTCTTGATATGACGCTGAGCATGTGTACTCAACTTCTTTGGTCGACCATGGTGTGGCCTGTTCTGAGTGGAACCTGTCCTGTTAAACCGCTGTATGTTCTTGGCCACCATGCTGGAGCTCTGTTTCAGGGTCCTGGCAATCTTCTTATAGCCTAGGCCATCTTTATGTAGAGCAACAATTCTTTTTTTCAGATCCTCAGAGGGTTATTTGCCATGAGGTGCCATGTTGAACTTCCAGTGACTAGTATGAGAGAGTGAGAGCTATAAAACCAAATTTAACACACATTCACACCTGAGACCTTGTAACACTAATGAGTCACATGATATTGGGGAGGGAAAATGGCTAATTGGACCCAATTTGGACATTTTCACTTAGGGTTGTACTCACTTTTGTTGCCTGCGGTTTAGACATTAATGGCTGAGTGTTGAGTTATTTTGAGGGGACAGCAAATTTACACTGTTATACAAGCTGTACACTCACTACTTTACAATGTAGCAAAGTGTAATTTCTTCAGTGTTGTCACATGAAAATATATACAGTAATATAATATTTACAAAAATGTGAGGGGTGTACTCACTTTTGTGAGATACTGTACCTCCCATCCATTCCGGATTTTGTGGGATTGTCAAGTAAATCCTGGTGTCCGGCAGGTCAGAGCTGGAGTCTGCTCAGTAGTGTATACTCAATAAGTGCAATGTGTGCTCTGACAAACCGCACCCAGTGAGGATTGTTGTCAGCTGTCCTGCCTCTAGCTCCTTCCTAATCATCTCACCGCTGCACTCACTGGTTGCTAGGATCAATGGCATCCCAGCAACCAATGTTGGGCTTTGAAGCTCTGCCCTCTCTCTTGTCTGCATCGCTGCTCCGCCTCCCAGCTCTGCCCCTCGACTCCGGCTCCTGCTTCCTTGCTCCAAGCAGCTCCTGCCAGGTAAAGAAATTCCATGGTGGGGGATTACTGCTGCTGTACCATGGCCGGATCTAGGGGGGTGTAGGGAGGGCTGCACTCCCCCCAGATTTCAGTTGTGCCCCCAAAGCTTCCAATTCACCAAACCCCTCCACAACTGCCGCTGTGCCTGGCTGTCTCCCATCCATGCACTGTATATACACAGGCAGAAAGATCTCCTCGGCTCTTCCCCAAACAGCACAGAGCTGAAGTCTGATTCTCTCTCACACAACTATATGCACTGCACTGTGTGTAGCTGGTGACTACAGCCTCACTGCCGTTCTGACCATAGAATTCCACAGGTCAGAAGTGCAACATAATCACCAGCTAAACCCTGTGCAGATTGTAGCTGAGAGAGAATTGAATTTCAGTTCTGTGTTGTGTGGAGAAGACCCGAGGAGGAGAACTTGCTGCCTGTGCTCAGGCTGTGTATGTACAGTGCAGGGATGGGCGCTATGCTGAGTGCACTGTGCACTCTATCCTGCCAGCAGTCACCCCTGTCCTCTATTCTGCCAGCAGTCACTCCTGTCCTCTATCCTGCCAGCAATCACCACTGTCCTGTCTCCTTCCAGCAGTCACCACTGTCCTCTCTCCTTCCAGCAGTCACCCTTGTCCTCTCTCCTTCCAGCAGTCACCCTTGTCCTCTCTCCTTCCAGCAGTCACCCTTGTCCTCTCTCCTTCCAGCAGTCACCCTTGTCCTCTCTCCTTCCAGCAGCCACCACTGTCCTCTCTCCTGCCAGCAGTCACCACTGTCCTCTCTCCTTCCAGCAGTCACCACCGTCCTCTCTCCTTCCAGCAGTCACCCCTGTCCTCTATCTTGCCATCAGTCACCCCTGTCTTCTATCCTGCCAACCGTCACCCCTGTCCTCTATTCTGCCAGCTGTCCTCTATCCTGCCAGCAGTCACCCCTGTCCTCTCTCTTTCCTGCAGTCACCCCTGTCTTCTCTCCTTCCAGCAGTCACCTCTGTCCTTTCTCCTTCCAGCAGTCACCCCTGTCCTCTATTCTGCCAGCAGTCACCCCATCTGCTCTCCTTCCAGCAGTCACCCTTTTCCTCTATCCTGCCAGCAGTCACCTCTTTCCCCTATCCTGCCAGCAGTCACCCCTGTCCTTTATGCTGCCAGCAGTCACCCCTGTCCTTTCTCCTTCCAGTGGTGACCCCTGTCTTCCCTCCTTCCAGCGGTGACCCCTGTCCTCTCTCCTTCCAGCGGTGACCCCTGTCCTCCCTCCTTCCAGCGGTGACCCCTCTCTTCTATCCTTTTAGCATTGACCCCTGTAATCTCTCTTTCCAGTGGTGACCCCTGTCCTCTCTCCTTCCAGTGGTGACTCCTGTCCTCTCTCCTTCCAGTGGTGACCCCTGTCCTCCCTCCTTCCAGTAGTGACCCTTGTCCTCTCTCCTTCCAGTGGTGACTCCTGTCCTCTCTCCTTCCAGTGGTGACCCCTGTCCTCCCTCCTTCCAGTAGTGACCCTTGTCCTCTCTCCTTCCAGTGGTGACTCCTGTCCTCTCTCCTTCCTGCGGTGACCCCTGTCCTCTCTCCTTCCAGTTGTGACTCCTGTCCTCTCTCCTTTCAGTGGTGACCCCTGTCCTCTCGCCTTCCAGTAGTGACCCTGTCCTCTATCCTGCCAGCATTGACTCCTGGCTTATACCCAGCCAGAGATGATCCCTGTCCTCTTTTTTTTTTCAGTGGTGACCCCTGCCCTCTCTACTGCCAGTGATGACTCATTTTCTCTCTCCTGCCAGTGGTGACCCCTGTCCTCTTTCCTGCCAGCGATGACCCCTGCCATCTCTCCTCCCAGCATTGACCCCTGTGATCTGCCCTGTCAACAGTGACTCCTGTCTTCTATCCTTCCAGCGGTGACCCCTGTCTCTGCTCCTTCCAGCAGTGACCCCTGTCCTCTCTCCTTCCAGCGGTGACCTCTTTCCGCTTTCCTGCCAGTGGTGACCCCTGCCCTCTTTCCTGCCAGCATTGACCCCTGTCCTCTTTCCTGCCAGTGGTGACCCATGCCATCTCTCCTCCCAGCATTGACCCCTGTGATCTGCCCTGTCAACAGTGACTCCTGTCTTCTATCCTTCCAGCGGTGACCCCTGTCTCCTCTCCTTCCAGCAGTGACCCCTGTCCTCTCTCCTTCCAGCGGTGACCTCTTTCCTGCCAGCGATGACCCCTGCCATCTCTCCTCCCAGCATTGACCCCTGTGATCTGCCCTGTCAACAGTGACTCCTGTCTTCTATCCTTCCAGCTGTGACTCCTGTCCTCTCTCCTGCCAGCGGTGACCCCTGTCCTCTCTTCTGCCAGTGGTGACCCCTGTCCTCTCTCCTGCCAGTGGTGAGCCCTGTCCTCTCTCCTTCCAGTGGTTACTCCTGTCCTCTCTCCTACCAGTGGTGACCCCTGTCCTCGCTCCTTCCAGTCATGATTCCTTTCCGCTCTCCTGCGAGTGGTGACCCCTGTCCTCTCTCCTGCCAGTGGTGACTTGTGTCCTCTCTCCTGCCAGTGATGACTCCTGTCTTCTATCCTTCCAGCGGTGACCCCTGTCTCCTCTCCTTCCAGCAGTGACCCCTGTCCTCTCTTCTTCCAGCGGTGACCTCTTTCCGCTTTCCTGCCAGTGGTGACCCCTGCCCTCTTTCCTGCCAGCGTTGATCCCTGTTCTCAGTCCTGCCAGCGGTGACTCCTGTCTTCTATCCTTCCAGCGGTGACTCCTGTCCTCTCTCCTTCCAGCGGTTACTCCTGTCCTGTCTCCTACCAGTGGTGACCCCTGTCCTCGCTCCTTCCAGCCGTGATTCATGTCCGCTCTCCTGCGAGTGGTGACCCCTGTCCTCTCTCCTTCCAGTGGTGGCTCCTGTCCTCTCTCCTTCCTGCGGTGACCCCTGTCCTCTCTTCTTCCAGTGGTGACTCCTGTCCTCTCTCCTTTCAGTGGTGACCCCTGTCCTCTCGCCCTCCAGTGGTGACCCTGTCCTCTATCCCACCAGCAGTGACCCCATCCTTTATCCTGCCAGCATTGACTCCTGGCTTATACCCTGCCAGAGATGACCCCGTCCTCTTTTTTTCTTTCAGTGGTGACCCCTGCCCTCTCTACTGCCAGTGATGACTCGTTTTCTCTCTCCTGCCAGTGGTGACCCCTGTCCTCTTTCCTGCCAGCGATGACCCCTGCCATCTCTCCTGCCAGCATTGACCCCTGTGATCTGCCCTGTCAACAGTGACTCCTGTCTTCTATCCTTCCAGCGGTGACCCCAGTCTCCTCTCCTTCCAGCAGTGACCCCTGTCCTCTTTCCTTCCAGCGGTGACCTCTTTCTGCTTTCCTGCCAGAGGTGACCCCTGCCCTCTTTCCTGCCAGCATTGACCCCTGTTCTCAGTCCTGCCAGTGGTGACTCCTGTCTTCTATGCTTCCAGCGGTGACTCCTGTCCTCTCTCCTGCCAGCAGTGACCCCTGTCCTCTCTTCTGCCAGTGGTGACCCTGTCCTCTCTCCTGCCAGTGGTGGCCCCTGTCCTCTCTCCTTCCAGCGGTTACTCCTGTCCTCTCTCCTACCAGTGGTGACACCTGTCCTCGCTCCTTCCAGCCGTGATTCCTGCCAGCTCTCCTCCTCCTCTCTCCTGCCAGTTGTGACTCGTGTCCTCCCTCCTGCCAGTGATGACTCCTGTCTTCTATCCTTCCAGTGGTGACCCCTGTCTCCTCTCCTTCCAGCAGTGACCCCTGTCTTCTCTTCTTCCAGCGGTGACCTCTTTCCGCTTTCCTGCCAGTGGTGACCCCTGCCCTCTTTCCTGCCAGCGTTGACCCCTGTTCTCAGTCCTGCCAGCGGTGACTCCTGTCTTCTATCCTTCCAGCGGTGACTCCTGTCCTCTCTCCTTCCAGCGGTTACTCCTGTCCTCTCTCCTACGAGTGGTGACCCCTGTCCTCGCTCCTTCCAGCCCTGATTCCTGTCCTCTCTCCTGCCAGTGGTGGCTCGTGTCCTCTCTCCTGCCAGTGATGACTCCTGTCCTCTCTCCTGCCAGAGGTGACTCCTGTCCTCTCTCCTGCCAGAGGTGACTCCTGTCCTCTCTCCTGCCAGAGGTGACCCCTGTCCTCTATCTCGCCAGCCATGACCCCTGTCCTCTGCCCTGCCAGAAGTGACCCCATCCTTTATCCTGCCAGCATTGACTCCTGGCTTATACCCTGCCAGAGATGACCCCGTCCTCTTTTTTTCTTTCAGTGGTGACCCCTGCCCTCTCTACTGCCAGTGATGACTCGTTTTCTCTCTCCTGCCAGTGGTGACCCCTGTCCTCTTTCCTGCCAGCGATGACCCCTGCCATCTCTCCTGCCAGCATTGACCCCTGTGATCTGCCCTGTCAACAGTGACTCCTGTCTTCTATCCTTCCAGCGGTGACCCCAGTCTCCTCTCCTTCCAGCAGTGACCCCTGTCCTCTTTCCTTCCAGCGGTGACCTCTTTCTGCTTTCCTGCCAGAGGTGACCCCTGCCCTCTTTCCTGCCAGCATTGACCCCTGTTCTCAGTCCTGCCAGTGGTGACTCCTGTCTTCTATGCTTCCAGCGGTGACTCCTGTCCTCTCTCCTGCCAGCAGTGACCCCTGTCCTCTCTTCTGCCAGTGGTGACCCTGTCCTCTCTCCTGCCAGTGGTGGCCCCTGTCCTCTCTCCTTCCAGCGGTTACTCCTGTCCTCTCTCCTACCAGTGGTGACACCTGTCCTCGCTCCTTCCAGCCGTGATTCCTGCCAGCTCTCCTCCTCCTCTCTCCTGCCAGTTGTGACTCGTGTCCTCCCTCCTGCCAGTGATGACTCCTGTCTTCTATCCTTCCAGTGGTGACCCCTGTCTCCTCTCCTTCCAGCAGTGACCCCTGTCTTCTCTTCTTCCAGCGGTGACCTCTTTCCGCTTTCCTGCCAGTGGTGACCCCTGCCCTCTTTCCTGCCAGCGTTGACCCCTGTTCTCAGTCCTGCCAGCGGTGACTCCTGTCTTCTATCCTTCCAGCGGTGACTCCTGTCCTCTCTCCTTCCAGCGGTTACTCCTGTCCTCTCTCCTACGAGTGGTGACCCCTGTCCTCGCTCCTTCCAGCCCTGATTCCTGTCCTCTCTCCTGCCAGTGGTGGCTCGTGTCCTCTCTCCTGCCAGTGATGACTCCTGTCCTCTCTCCTGCCAGAGGTGACTCCTGTCCTCTCTCCTGCCAGAGGTGACTCCTGTCCTCTCTCCTGCCAGAGGTGACCCCTGTCCTCTATCTCGCCAGCCATGACCCCTGTCCTCTGCCCTGCCAGAAGTGACCCTGCCCCTTAAGCCCCTTCCACTGTTAATAGTTTGACCACACCCCTTGCCACGGAGTGCTGCAGGTCCTTGCTCCCTTGGGTGTCCCTCATTGTCAAGTTCAAAAGCTGGGAGGTATGTATACTTAATCAAAATAATGTACTTTCTTTGTGACAGTGGCTAAACTATTTCTCCATGGTATCCCTATATGTCTTTTATAACCACCGTACTCAGTACATTCTTAGAGCAGACTATTACAGCCTGCACACAGCACATAAAACCTCCACCAAGCTGTTAGTTCTACATAATTGGATGACGCATGTGTGTGCATACTAAATGCCAGTGTAAGACATCCAGGAAGATGTAGTTGTAATGGTAAACCATTGCCCGCTTAGGCTCTGAAGAAAGGGGTGCTCCCCCGAAACGCGTAAGCCATCAGCCATTTGCGCTGGTCTGATCCTCTCGGCAACAGGTCCTGGGGTGTCGATCCACAGAAACAGCGCTTTTGCGCCCTTTTGAAAGCTATCTTTATTAGCTCATTTGTGAGTATAAATTTTTACTGTTTTTATGCTGCATTAAAGTTTATCAGTGGTAATGCACTAGGTTGGTGCGCCCTCTTCCTTTTCTGTTTTTTTTTAGCTTGAATACCCATTGTTCAAATGAGGGCTGCAAGACGCTAGGCATTACTTCTATAGGTGGCTGCACCACATATCCAGTTCATGGACACCTGAGCGCAGGAGAGGTCTTTTTTTCTTGTGATACCCTGTATTTAGGCATTCATCTCTCAATGAAGTGAAGAGGGTTACCTGTCCAACATTTCCCCACCCCCCATAATGTTAGAAATGGCCCTTGAGAAGGGGGGAGGGGGAATATGATAGGTGTACCTTACACTTTGGTGTTGTTAAATTCCCCTTAATAAATGCTATCTGGAGGTTGCCCCAGAATGTTTGTGCCTAATCTGCTTGCCATTTTTCTGAGCAAAAATCTTAATATTTATTTTTTTTCCTCAACAGTTTCCTTCCACGTCACAGGAATGGCAGACTGTGGCCTCCCACTTTGCCCAGCGGTGGGACTTTCCTAACTGTGGAGGGGCAATTGATGGGAAACACGTCCACATCATCCCACCACCCAACTCAGGGTCGTACTATTTCAACTGGGCGGCACAGTGGTGTAGTGGGTAGCACGCTCGCCTAGCAGTAAGAAGGGTCGCTGGTTCGAATCCCAACCATGACACTACCTGCCTGGAGTTTGCATATTCTCCCTGTGCCTGCGTGGGTTTCCTCCGGGTACTCCGGTTTCCTCCCACACTCCAAAGACATGCTGGTAGGTTAATTGGATCCTGTCTAAATTGTCCCTAGTATGTATATGAATGTGAGTTAGGGACCTTAGATTGTAAGCTCCTTGAGGGTAGGGACTGATGTGAATGTACAGTGTATATGTAAAGCGCTGCGTAAATTGACGGCGCTATATAAGTACCTGAAATAAATAAATATAAACTATAAGGGGTTCAATAGTATTGTGATGTTGGCGGTGGTGTTGGCTAATTACGACTTCTTGTATGTGGACGTGGGGAAGAATGGCCGGATGTCCGATGGTGGAGTCATCGCCCAGACGGAGTTCTACAGGCGTCTACAGAGTGGCAGCTTGGACTTGCCAGCTCCAGAGGACAATGTGGAAGGACTCCCATTTGTGTTCGTTGCTGATGAAGCATTTGCGCTGGGGGACCATCTTATGCGGCCATTCCCGATGAGGACCCTCACCCCGGAACAGAGGGTTTTTAATTACCGGCTGACCAGAGCCCGAAGAGTGGTGGAGAACACATTTGGAATCCTGGCCAGCCGGTTCCGCCTATTTCTGACACCTATCCATATGGCGGAGTATAAACTTAATCATATAATCCTGGCGTGCTGTATTCTCCATAACTTTTTACGGAAACATTCGGCCAACTATGCTGGCTCAGTTGGGCCTGAGGCCGGAGTGATCCCTGAAACAACACTGACGGCGCTTGAAAGCGGCCGTCCTGGCTTGCCCTCCCTGAGTGCCCGTGATGTCCGGTTACGATACCTGGAGTTCTTTGCGGGTAGGGGGGGCCATCAGTATGCCTGCAAATTTGTGAAGCCTTTTTCAAATAAAAAAGCAAAAAAAAGAAATTCTTTGTGGACATTTACTGCTTGTGTTTGTTTTAGCTGAGCCTGACAGCAATGTGGGGAGTCCTGTAAATTGCGTGATTGTGTAACCTTATACAAAGCACTGTTGGCTGTTATATACTAAAGTGCTCTTGAAACTGCAATGAAAATGCTCTTGTAGTGCAAAGAGATTTGCCCTTATGAAATAACCACCATTTTCTACGAAAACAGCAATTACATCACCACAAAAGTGTTGTAGCGTTGAGACAATAATCCACACATTCGTGATTAACAAACTTTTTAATACCTGCACAATCACATGTGCATTTAGAAACGGTTTTTAAAACAAACCAACATGTTTGTTGTATAACAATTTTTGGGGTGGCATTATCAAAAATAGAAATGTCCGTTTACGATAAAACAGGCCTTTGTAAAACCAACAAGAAAGACAAAAAACTTGAACTTACTGTTAGGTACCTGGTAGTTGAGCCCGACTGGTAGAAGAAGACCTCTCTTAAGCACTGGTTCAGAAGCCACTGGAGTGGGGACAGTGGTCTACTGAGCACAGTGGGTAGGAGTGCCTGATGCGGTTTCTTGCGACAACCAGCGCAGGAGCTGATGAGACTTCCTTCAGGGAGGCTGTATAGCGGATGCAGGCAAGCAGAAGCGGATCCGTTAGCAGGCAGGAGAAGGATATTGCAGCAGCAGAACCTGGAGCTGGAAGAGCAGGTGGTGAGCAGCGTCACAGGACACAAGCAAAGCAGAGTCAAACAGTCCGTATCGGCAGGAGATCAGGCAGGTATATGGCAGAAGGGATGATCACAGAATAGTCAGGCAGGCAGGTATTCGGCAACAGGTAACAGGATAACAGCAAGGTCAGGCAGGCCGGGTCGGGTAGGAGATAGTAGAATAGTCAGACGGAGCTGGGTCAATAATAGTAGTAACAACAAGCAGGATACAGGAACTCAGGTGCAGAGCTGCAGACGAACAGCACCTAATGGGAGTAACTGACACCTATTTAAAGGGACTTTGGCGCCAAACAGCGCTAGCGCGAACGGGCGCGCGCGCACGTGCACGCGCGAACGGGCGCGCATGGAAGCGCGCCAGCGCCCCCCCAGTGGGGAATTCGGCTGAATTGCTCTGGAAAAGCCTCTCATGCACCTGCGTGCACGTATGTTAGCCCGATCACCAACACGTCCCTGACACTTACAAAGTTCACATATGGTAAAACCTGAAGGCAATATCAGACATGAGTATTTAGGAACTGTGCTTGATATTGGGGGATATTTGGGGGAGCAAGCCCTTCCTCACCGCTACTTTATTATTGAGGAAGGGGTTGCACCCCCAAAACGCGTCCATTGATCTCCCGTGATGGCAGATAGCACATGTTGGCACACTGTGTGCATCTTCCAAATTTGGCTTTTCGAAACATTTCAAAAATATTTTAAACATTGTACCAAACAAAAGTGATTTTGTGGGGTATTAAATTCGCCCCAAAACATCAATGATGTTATCATTTTTTTTAATCACATCATTGATTTTTGTCTTGATGTTCTCTGTTTAGTACAAGCTTCACAGATGGAGACCCCCCCTATAGTATACACTGGAGCACCTGTGTGCCCCCCCTAATAAAAATGGTGTTCTTGTGTCCCACACTAGTGCTCCAGCGTCCAGATGTGAAAACAGCTGCTCAGTGTCCTCTCCTTACACAGAATCTAGTTTGCATTTCATTCTAGTAACAAACCCATCTACACAACCAAATATTTTGCATCCAAGTAGGCCCTAAAAAATGTAGGAAAATGCATATGGCCTAAACAATGGTGTTTTAGAGGGCGAAAAAAAAAATGTTTGATACGAACGAATAATGGGCCCATGAACATTAAAATTGACATTTTAAACTGTACAATTCAGAAAAGCATATGGAGCAGCACGAAGGTAATAAAGACAAAAAGAATAGGAACACAGCACAACTACTTACTTTTTTGCAGCACTCTCCGGATCTTTCGGTACTGCTCGGGCTCTCTTAATTTTAGGTCCGACCACCGCTTCCTGAGCTGATCTTTCGATCGTCGTACCCCGAAATTCCTGTGCAGACTTTTGACCACTTTCGCGATGATCTTGGCCTTTCTGATATTGGGGTTGGGGTAAGGCCCATACTTCCCGTCATAGTCGACCTTCTTCAGGATGTCCACCATCTCCAACATCTCCCCAAAGGACATATTTGTGGCCTTAAATCATCTCCTTCTGGATCGGGACGTGTCCAGATCCGGGCTTTCCTCCTCCTCCTCCTCGTTGCTATAATTAGCACGCACCTGCTCTGACTCCGCCATGTGCTCTTCACCCACTGCGCCGAACGAAAAGGGCGGGGAATAGACTAGAAAGAACGTCAAGGGCGGGCAGAGTTACACGCATGCGCAGTGTGTATAAAGCGTAACACGCATGCGTAGTACGTACGATCTGTGAGAGGACGAAGGAGCATTGGACGCGCTGATCGTAAGAACGAAGGTAAGAGACAAACTTGTGCCTATACTGCTTCTAGATTGAGGCCTATATTGTAACAAGATTAGGAGAGTTTTGTCTGACATTAGGCTTTGTCTTGTGTTGTGTCTTGCAGTGAACATGGATATCTTATTAAAAGATAATGACTTCATGTCACTATTCATTGATATGTTAAGGGAGCTGCCATGTCTGTGGAAGATAAACCACCCACATTACAAGAACCAAACAAAGAGGAAGGCAGCACTGGATAAATTGTGGGAAATTGTGAAGCAGGTGATCCCCACGGCAGACATCACGTTTTTGAAGATCTTAATTGGTGGCCTGAGGAGCACATATGTAAGGGAGCGCCAGAAAGTCCAGGATTCGCAGAGATCCGGAGCAGCAGATGACATCTATGTCCCCAATATGTGGTACTATGACAGGCTGCATTTTCTGGCAGGCCAGACTGAACCCAGGCCATCCCTCTCCAGACTTCCTTCCACGCTTCCTTCCCCTCCAGCTGAGACTTCTGACGCCCAACCTGGGCCTTCTGGGCAACAACATGTGGAGGAGCCCAGATTGAGCCAGGTATAGCATTCTTTTAAATATTTCTGATTGTCCAATTAATGATGTTAACTAGATGTTAGTTTGGAGTACTAATTTAGGATTGTGATTGATGATGCAAAAACTAAAACCATGTCCCTTTTTCATACACAGGGAAGTCTCAGCCAGGAGGTGGCCGGGCCGAGCAGGCTGCCTGATCTGCAGGTCCCTCCCCAACACCTGGAAAGAGAAAGTGGCAGGAGCAGGAGTGCCCTACAGGAGGCTGCCATAGGCCTCTTTTGGAGGGCTACAGAGGTCCTGGGAGCACCACACACCGTGGAGGAGGACATTGCTGCCATCATTGCCTCTAAAATGCAGAGGATGGAGGAGGGACAAGAACTCATGTGTGAGTCGCTCATATTGGAGGCTCTTAATAAAGGTATGAGGGGCCAAATTACATCTCAGACACACCTTTGCGAACTCACAGATGGTCCTCCTCCTCCTCCTGCAGGTCCTCCTCCTCCTTCTCCTCCTCCTCCTCCAGGTCCTCCCAGTCCTCCTCCTCCTCCAGGTCCTACTCTTCCTCCTGCCACATCTCCAACAGCACAGCCACAGCCCGGAAGGAAGCGTGGAAGGAAGACCAGAAAGTGAGGACCCTGGATCCAGTGTGGTCGGCCAAAAGATGCAGCCTCTTGTGGTACCACAGCCTGGGGACACAGATGTCATCTGCTGCTTTCCGGATCTCTGGGACTTCTGGACCAGACTGGCCTCCCTTACATATGGACTCCTCAGGCCACCAATTTTGATGTTCAAGAATTGATGTCTGCCCTGGGGGTCCCAGGCTTCGCTAATTTCTCATGTTTATGCAGTGTTGCCTCCCTCTTTGTTTGGTTCTGAGCCCTTAATAAAGGAATTTTGTTTTGAATTATACTTGCCTATGTGTGTTTGACTTCAAAAAGGACAGTTGGTTTGTGAGGATTCAGGTACATTTCAAAAATACAATGTGAAATTAACAAGGGACACCAACAACAAACAATCTCCTTGAGATTAAATAATAAAAGATATCAATGGTGTTGTGGTAACTTGACACACACAACACACACAAAAATAGTATGTAGTAAAAATAAAAATAACATTAAACAAAGATCAGCCTTGGAAAAAATACAAACATAAAATCTAAACCAAAAATGGCTTTAAATAAAAAAAAAAAAAAAAAAAATTCTGTCAGATGTGACAAATAACAATATATTCCAGGAATCCCAAGAAAAAAACACAAAAATAAGTTTGTGAGAAGTGTGTGTGAATATGAGCAGCAAAACTACTTAATTCTTGTCACATTATAAAGAAGAAGAGAGTGCGCTGTATTAAACCATTTTTAACATTGCAGCATGACGAAAGTGCTGTATCCATTGTGAACGCTAAGTTTACCAGACCGAGCTGTTCCGTGTCGGAATTTCTTCTGAGCATGCGTGGCACTTTGTGCGTCTGAACAGGCCACACACGGTCGGAATTGACGCGATTGGATTTTGTTGTCGGAAAATTTTATCTCCTGCTCTCAAACTTTGTGTGACGGCCTCCCGTGACCGTCCCCACCACAGTGTCCGCAGGACACTGCGACACACAGATTGAGGTAAAGAGCCAATCAGCAGCTCTTTACTATGCGATCAGCTGTGTCCAATCACAGCTAATTACAGATGTAAATAGAAGCCGGTGATTGGCAATCCTTTCCTCAAGCTGACAGCACGAGGATCGGGAAGAGAGCCGATAACTGGCTTCTCTAAAAGGGACAGATACACTGATAATCAGGGCCCTAATTAACAGTGTCCTGATTATCAGTGCAGTCCCAATAGTGCCCACCAGTGCTGCCAACGTGTGCCCACCAGCGCTGCCAATTATTGCTCATTAGTGCTGCAAAACAGTGCCCATCAATGCTGCCAATCAGTGCCCATCAGTGCCTCCATATTAGTGTCACCTATCAGGGCTGCCTACCAATGCCCATCCGTGCCACCTATCAGTGCCCATCAGTGCCACCTATTAGTGCCCATCAGTGCCGCCTCATCAGTGCCCACCAATGTCTCATCAGTGCCGATCAGTGCTGCTTATCAGTGCCCATCAATTCCCATCAGTGCTGCCTCATCAGTGCCCATCAGTGCAGCCTACCAGTGCCCACCGGTGCCTTCTCATCAGTGTCCACTAGTGCCTCATCAGTGCCGCCTATCAGTGCCCATCAATTCCCATCAGTGCCACCGCATCAGTGCCACCTATCAGTGCCCATCAATTCCCATCAGTGGTGCCTCATCAGTGCCACCTCATTAGTGCCCATCAGTGCAGCCTCATCAGCGCACATCAGTGAAGGAGAGAAATGACCTGTTTCCAAAATTTTATAACAAACTATGAAAAAGTTTTTGTTTTTTTTGAACATTTTCAGTCTCTGTTTATTTAGCAAAAATATATAAAAAACCTGGTGGTGATTAAATACTACCAGAAGAAAGCTCTATTTGTGTGAAAAAAATGATAAAAATTTTGTTTGGGTACAGTGTCACATAAACGAGCAATTGTCATTCAAAGTGTGACAATGCTGAAAGCTGAAAATTGGCCTAGTCAGGAAGGGGGTAAAAGTGCCCAGTAGGCAAGTGGTTAAATAACAGTTATTCCTATTTAGTTCCTTATGAATCCTTAGTTAATGCTAGTTAGTTCTTAAATCCCAACTAAAGTAAGATATAGTTTGTCTAATCTAAGTACAGGGGGGATTAAAACATTGGCTGTAATAGTCTTTCTATTATATAAATATTTAAACCAACATAACTCTTGAGCCCTAGGCTGCAGGCTGTAGGCTGCAGAGAGGACCATTGTGTTTTGAGTGTAAGCAGTGGAGTCTCTGCAGTGATCTGTTGAGTCACAGTAATGCCCCGTACACACGGTCGGATTTTCCGTCGGAAAATGTGTGATAGGACCTTGTTGTGGGAAATTCCGACCGTGTGTAGGCTCCATCACACATTTTCCATCGGATTTTCCGACACACAAAGTTTGAGAGCAGGCTATAAAATTCGTTGTCGGAATTTCCGATCGTGTGTACACAAATCCGACGCACAAAGTGCCACGCATGCTCAGAATAAATTAAGAGACAAAAGCTATTGGCTACTGCCCCGTTTATAGTCCCGACGTACGTGTTTTACGTCACCGCGTTCAGAATGATCGGATTTTCTGACAACTTTGTGTGACCGTGTGTATGCAAGGCAAGTTTGAGCCAAGATCCATCGGAAAAAATCCATGGATTTTGTTGTCGGAATGTCCGATCAATGTCCGACCGTGTGTACGGGGCATTAGAGTAGTGCATAAGCAGAGAGTGTGAACTTTGCAGTGAGAGTGCTGCTTGCACATAAAGAACAGTGGTCCTCTCTGCATCCTGCTATCTGTGGCAATACTGAGTGGTTTAAAGCATCAATTAAGACATTCCCCCTTTGCATAAGCTAAGCCCACTTTACACTGCAGTGCTCTTCATGGTTGACAACACTATGATTTTCTATGGATCAAATTATTACAACCCTAAGGCTGCTGGACAAAGCCATTTTTAAGTAGGGCATGCAGTCACAATCCCTACTGCCTCAGGCATTTTGACTCTTCCCCCGATGCCCTCAATGAGCCTTATGCCGCGTACACACGGTCGGACTTTTCACCTACAAAAGTCCGACAGCCTGTCCGACATACTTCCGACGTACCTTCGGCGGACTTGCGGCAGACTTTCTTACGAACGGACTTACACACACACGACCACACAAAAGTACGACAGCCTAGTACGCGGTGACGTACACCAAGTCCGACGAGACTATAAAACGGAAGTTCAATAGCCCGTACGACACCCTTTGGGCTCCTTCTGCTAATCTCGTGTTTATCTCGTGTTAGTAGAAGTTTGGTGAGAGACGATTCGCGCTTGTGAGACTCGTATTTTTCAGTTCGTTTTAACTGTTGTTCAGTCTGTGCTTGTGAGGTTTGTATCTGCTTTTCAGTGCGTTTGGTCAGTTGGCATTGAGAAATCTTTGTTTTATTGGCCGCTCGTTCCTGATTTTCAGGTCGTTCTTCACAGGCCTTGCTGTTCTTCAGTGCGTTCTGTTTAGTGCCTTCTGACCAGCCGACCGTTTTGAAGCCATGTTACCTGTACGTACTCATCGTAGAGCTCATGCATTGTATGTGCTTGGTGCTGTAGTTTATTCTTCAGCCCAAGACCAGTCCATGAACAGGGCGAGGAGGAGTTCATGGACCAAGAATTGGTTGCTTCAGCGTGACCAGTTCTGTCACATGCCTTTGCTCCGTGAGATCCGTGAGAATAATCCTGAGGATTTCAGGAACTTTCTCCGGATGACGGACCCCGTTTTTGACCGTTTGTTGGCTTTGCTGACCCCCTATATCAGCAGGCAGGATACCTGCATGAGGCAAGCCATCACTCCGGAGCAGAGGCTGGTCGCTACCTTGCGGTATTTGGCCACAGGGAGAAGCCTGCAGGACCTTAAGTTCTCGACAGGCATCTCCCCCCAGGCTCTGGGGATCATTATCCCAGAGACCTGTTCTGCCATCATACAGGTCCTGCAGAAGGACTATATTAAGGTAAGATATTTTTCTTTTATAAGCATCACATGTTCTTTTATGTAATCTTTGATAATGTGATGTATTTCTTGCTTCAAACACTACTTACCATCATTGCAATATAGTGTGAATGTCCCCTTTTTATCCTCACACATGCTGGAATTTTTTCCTGTTATTTTTTGTCATGCATGTATATTTTCCTTCAATAACCTTCCCAGCATGAAGTGATGGGAACATATCCACCTAGTCTACTCATTTTGAATGTATTTTGTTTGAGTGTATTTAGTGTGCTTATAATTAGCAATTATCTAGATTTCACAACTCCCCCACCCCCCCCCACCTAAACTCACTCCAAATAGTGTGCTGCTAATGAGCAATTATCTAGATTTCACAACCCCCCCACCCCCCCCACCTAAACTCACTCCAAATAGTGTGCTGCTAATGAGCAATTATCTAGATTTCACAACTCCCCCACCCCCCCACCTAAACTCACTCCAAATAGTGTGCTGCTAATGAGCAATTATCTAGATTTCACAACTCCCCCACCCCCCCCCACCTAAACTCACTCCAAATAGTGTGCTGCTAATGAGCAATTATCTAGATTTCACAACCCCCCCACCCCCCCACCTAAACTCACTCCAAATAGTGTGCTGCTAATGAGCAATTATCTAGATTTCACAACTCCCCCACCCCCCCCACCTAAACTCACTCCAAATAGTGTGCTGCTAATGAGCAATTATCTAGATTTCACAACTCCCCCACCCCCCCCCACCTAAACTCACTCCAAATAGTGTGCTGCTAATGAGCAATTATCTAGATTTCACAACTCCCCCACCCCCCCACCTAAACTCACTCCAAATAGTGTGCTGCTAATGAGCAATTATCTAGATTTCACAACCCCCCCACCCCCACCCTCGTTAAAATTTGCTTGAATGTTCTGTGGTGTTGATTTGTCTAAAGCAAATATATGTTGCAGTTTGCAAAATGCATGTGCACTCTACAAGTGCATTTGTTCCAGTGCTTTAGTAAATGAGCAGAAGCTCTGCTGATTTCCATCATCAAATCATATGCAAGCCTCAAAGTGTTTTCATTAATTGCCCTTGCCTGTGATTGTGTACTCCTTGCAACATGAATGCCTTTTTACATTACCTCATTTACTGTAAGCTGGTTAGCAACTGCACCTGCAGAGTGCGACAACTGCAGTCTTGTAGCCTTTTTAGTCCCTAAATTCCTGCGTGTCCTAAAAGTAATTTTTTTTAGGGATTTCACAACCCCCTAAAATGTAATCAATGTTCCATCAGAGGGGGTGAGCAATCTGATAAGTGTGCCTTTCCATATTAGTTATTCCAGAAGAATTAAATTATTGAATGTTATACTGATGCTGGGGAATAATGTTTTTAATTGTCTAATTTTCTTGCAATGTTAGCTTCCAAATTAATTGATTTTGGTTTTCTTGTTTGATTCCCCAGTTTCCTTCAACGCCACAGGAATGGCAGACTGTGGCATCCCATTTTGCCAGCCGTTGGGACTTTCCCAATTGTGGAGGGGCTATAGATGGGAAACATGTCCACATTGTGCCACCACCCCATTCGGGGTCATATTATTTTAATTATAAGGGGTTCCACAGTATTGTTTTAATGGCGGTGGTGTCGGCACACTATGATTTTTTATATGTGGACGTGGGGAAGAATGGCCGGATGTCGGATGGAGGAGTATTTGCCCAGACGGAGTTCTGCCAGCGTCTCCAGAGTGGTGGCCTGGGATTGCCACCTGATGAGGATAACGTGGAAGGA
The DNA here is from genome assembly GCF_042186555.1 of Aquarana catesbeiana. Classification (NCBI taxonomy): domain Eukaryota; kingdom Metazoa; phylum Chordata; class Amphibia; order Anura; family Ranidae; genus Aquarana; species Aquarana catesbeiana. Next base: position 103,474,993 of record NC_133331.1, on the reverse strand, counting down.
CTCCCCTTTGTCTTCATTGCCGATGAAGCCTTCGCTCTCAGCAAGCACCTCATGAGGCCATTCCCCCAAAGAACCCTCACCCCGGAGAGGAGGGTTTTTAATTACCGGCTGGCCAGAGCTAGAAGAGTGGTTGAGAATGCGTTTGGAATTCTGGCCAGCCGGTTCCGCCTGTTTCAAACAGCCATTAATTTGGCGGAATACAAACTTAATTTTATCATTTTATCGTGCTGCATTCTGCACAACTTTTTAAACAAGCATTCTACCAATTATATAGGCACAGTTGGGCCTGAGGCCGGACAAATAGAAGCCAACCTTACAGGCCTGGATACTGTCCGTACTGGCTTGGCCCCCCAAAGTGCCCGTCAAGTTAGACAGCAATATGTTAATTATTTTATGGGTAGGGGGGCCATTGCAATGGGCCAGGATATATAATTTTTTACAATAAAAAAAATATTGCGGAAATCTGGCATTATATTTATTGCTTGCCTTTCTTTTGGGCTGTCTCCTAGGTTATGGTCGAGCAGTTGTAGTGCCAACTGTATTTTAATTTTAAAAATGTCTAAATAAGCTCCATTGCCACTGTAAACAACTTTTTTACAATTATAACCAAACTGATACTGAGCCTTGAAATAACAAACCACACATTTTTTAAAATCCTATAAGGAGATGTTTTTATTAATGGTTGTTATGCATTCAGTTCTGCATTTAGTATAAAATGTTCATAGACAAAAATATAATGATATCTTAATAATGTAGCAAAATATAATTATATTTAAATATTTCTACCTAATCCACAAAAAAATATTTTTGGCTTTTTGATTTTCGCAAACAGGCTTTTTTTTTTTTTTTTTTGGAAAATCAAGTTTTGTTTTTTTTTTTTTTTTAAAAGCAAGTTTTTTTTATTTTTTATTTTTTTTTTATCAAGTTTTTTTATTTTTTTTTTGGTTTTTGCAAATCAAGTTTTTTAATTTTTTTTTGGTTTTTTAAAATCAAGTTTTTTTATTTTTTTTTGGTTTTTTAAAATCACTTTTTTTTTTTTTTTTTTTGTGTTTTTTAGAAAATCAAGTTTTATTTTTTTGTGGATTTTTGAGGTATTTACGAGAAACAGCCCTCCTTTTTTACATTAGGTTAAACAGCCATTTATGTTCTGCCAAAAAAAGAAAGAGAAGGCCCAGAATGGGGTCAGCAAAACAGGAAATGAAGGACATGATTGATGTTTTGGGGTTTAAAAAAGGGCATTTAGATTCGACCCAAAACATCAATCATGTCCTTCATTTCCTGCTGCATACGATCCAGCCGATTACGCATTTCATCAATGTCTTTATTCCAGGCCATTATTTGACCAATTAGCCGTTGGGCACTTTCAGAGGTGAAATAGTCACTTCTTGTTGTTGTACCTAAAGTGGAATGAAACCAAAAAATGTCTTTAGAAATATGCACACATACATAGTTTACCTTACCATAAATAAAGCTGTTGTCTCAGACACTGACCTGGTGGGGTGCCCATGTAGCCTAATTCCTCCACATCCTCGGGGGTGGCACTGTTGCTTGAATGAAGCACAACCAGATCCCCTAAAATAGAGTAGACAAATTACATTAAACAAAAGGCAGCCATGCATAGATTAACGTAAGCTGGTGTGTCAGACACTCACCTGGTGGGGTGCCCATGTCGCCCACCTCTCCTTCCTCCACATCCTCAATGGGACTTGGGCTGATTTCCTAATCATGTTTTGCTTGGGGTGGACTGTCTTCTTGTTGTTGGCTGAGTGATTTTTCCCCTATGTGAAACAAAAAATTATTAATCTAATTAGCACACAGATATTTTAGTACATAGTAATTTTCCAACATTTGTAGTGAAGTGGTTTGTGTAGAGTTCCTATTTTACCTCAATATTTAAAATTATAAAGACATATCGGATAGATAGATATCAATATCTCAAAATATTAGTTAATAATCTTTTGATCTCTCTCTATATCTGGAACAAAATCTCTAAATATCTAACTAAATGTAAAGCAAAAAAATTAAGATAACTTCAAATATTCAAAAAGAATGTTTTACATTTCTATATCTATCTATCTACCTATCTCTATATTTCTCTCTCTATATATATTTCTCTCTCTCTCTCTCTCTCTCTCTCTCTATATCTATATCTCTATATCTATGTCTATATCTATATCTATATCTATATATATCTATATCTATATATATATATATCTCTATATATCTATATATATATATCTCTATATATCTATATATATATATATCTCTATATATATCTATATATATATATCTCTATATATCTATATATATATATCTCTATATATATATATATCTATCTATATATCTATCTATATATCTATCTATATATCTATATATATATCTATATAGATATCTATATATCTATATAGATATATATATAGATATATATATATATCTATATATAGATCTATATATATATATATATATATATATATATATAGATCTATCTATAGATATGTAACGAGGTTTATTAAAAGATCGTTTAAAACGATGAACAAAAAATCGTATAGGAAGGAAAAGCACATGGAGCAGTATACAAGGTAATAAACACAAGAGAAAAACACGACAAGTACTTACTTTTTTTAAGAACTTTCCGGATACGTCGGTATTGATCCGGCTCCCTGAGTTTCAGGTCAGACCATCTTTTTCTCAATTGATCTTTGGAGCGCTGGACCCCAAAAGATGCCTGCAAAGTCTCCACGACCTTCGCCATTATTTTGGCCTTGCGCAAATTTGGCCGTGCGTACGGCCCATAATTGCCATCATAGTCGTCTTTGTGAAGAATGGCCACCATCTCTTTAAAACTCATATTAGAGGCCTTAAATCTAGGCCTCATAGATTTCGTTGACGTTCCAGCCTCCGGGCTGTCTCCACTACCTGAGGTCGTCAACATTTCAGGTGTCTCCGCCATTCTTTAACTCCACTACGCGCCGTAACAAAAAATGGGCGGAGAACATGAGTTAAAATCGAACGTCAGGGGCGGGCGACGCAGGCGGAGTTTCACACATGCGTAGTGTATAAAGAGGGGCCTTGCGCACGTGTCGTACGTACGTTCTGTGCGTCGAATTAGGGGGCGGAGAACATGAGTTAATTTCGAACGTCAGGGGCGGGCGACGCAGGCGGAGTTTCACACATGCGTAGTGTATAAAGAGCCTTGCGCACGTGTCGTACGTACGTTCTGTGCGTCGAATTAGGGGGCGGAGAACATGAGTTAATTTCGAACGTCAGGGGCGGGCGACGCAGGCGGAGTTTCACACATGCGTAGTGTATAAAGAGGGCCCTTGCGCACGTGTCGTACGTACGTTCTGTGGTAGGTGATAGTGGACCAGGACGTTACAAAACGAAGGTAATTTTAGATATATATTTTTTGGGTTTTATGGTCATGACTTTGTAGCAAGCGGCCTATATGGCTTGATAGATTGATGAGGCCTACATAGGGAGAAGATGATGAGGGGTTAGCAGAAACCTATAATAAAAGTGTTTTTTGTCTTGTGACTTCATCTTTTCCAGATATAATGAATCCCCTATTTAAGGATCCAGAGTTCCTTACAGCTTTTATTTCGAAATATCGAGAGATGAGGAATTTGTGGGAGGTGAAACACCCTCAGTATTATGCAAAGCATGTGAGGAAGTCAACGCTGGAGAGACTTCTGGCCTTTGTCCAGGCGACCATCCCGGAAGCAACAATGGAGACATTGCTCAAGAAAATTGGGGTCTTGAGGAACATGTATAAGAGGGAGCATAAGAAGATCCAGGAATCAAGGAGATCAGGAGCATCAGCAGATGATGTTTATGTACCCAGGCTGTGGTACTACAATCAACTCCGTTTTCTGGATGACCAGAATGAAGCCAGGCCATCACTTTCAACCCTTCCCTCCACCCTTCCCTCCACCCTTCCCTCCACCCCAGCAGAGGCTGATGAGGAGCAAGCTGGGTCTTCCATCCTGGATGAACCAGATATGACCATCTGGAGTCAGGTAAATTATTTTAACAAATATTTACTGTACTAATATTAATGATGTTAACTGGATGTTATAATTGTCTAAAATAATTTGGCACTCAAAATTGTGTATACATATCAATTGACAGTAGTGGCTAAATATGTTTGGCACCTGCTTGAAATAATTAGGGTGTCTGATTAGACTCTTTTATTAAAGAGATGTATTCACATTGAATTTGCTATTCATGAGAAGCAAACTGTGTGTCATTGATGAACCCAAAAAAATATACTCAAACTATTGTCCTTTTTTTATACACAGGATGAGTCCATCCAGGAGGAATGTGGGGAAAGTGGCAGGCAGGAGGAGACCGGGCCCATGGACAGCCTGGAGGAGGCCGGATTCACCATCATCCTGGAGGAGGCTGGGCCCAGTGTCAGGCAGGAGGTGGCTGCTCCCAGTGAGGTGGCTGCTCCCAGTGAGGTGGCTGGGCCAAGTGAGGTGGCTGGGCCAAGTGAGGTGGCTGGGCCCAGTAGGAGCCTGACCGAATCCCAAGTGCCTCCCCTCCACCTTCCCAAAAAAAGGGCCAGGAAGGGGATGGTCACACAGGACGCATCCCTGCGCCTCATGCAAGAGGCCACCCGTTTTTTAAGGAGCCCCCCCGAAGCGGAAGAATCCTATGGCTGCTACTTAGCCAGCAGGCTTCTTCAGATGGATTGGGAGCAGCGCCTCATTTGTGAGCGCCTATTTGGGGAAACAATCCATAAGGGGCTGCAGGGCACGCTAACACAAAACACCCAACTACATGAGGCAGCCCCCCCTCCTCCTCCTCCTCCTCCTCCTCCTCCTGCCACAACTGAAACACCAGAGCCACAGCCTCAAAAGAAGGCTACAGGGAAGGCTGCAGGGCAGCGTGGAGGAAAGGCTGCAGGGAAGAGAAGAAAGTGATGACCTGGGTTCAGTCTGGTCTGACAGAAGACGCAGGCTGTTGTAGGACCACAGTCTGGGGACATCTAGATCATCTGCTGGTGCTGTTGATCTCTGGGATTCTTGGACCAGATTGTGCTCCCTCTTATATGGACTCCGCAAGATCCCAATTTTCTGGTACACCTACTTTTTCCAGCGTTGACTTCCTCTTTATTTTATTTTGACCATGAATAAATGGATCTTTTTTGAGTTTAGCAAAAGACTTTATGTGTTTTCTTTGAAATCATTGATTTTACACACAATGTTAAATTAACAAGGGACAACAATCTCATTGAGTTTGGAAAAAACACACCAAAAATACATTACTAATGTTAATAATGTTCAAGTGGTAAGTCTTGAAAATAAAAAAATTTACATAACCAAAAACGGTGCTTTGGGTTAACTTTATCTAAAAACTAAAAAATAATCACTATAAAAAAAAAACAGAATAATGGGTTCTTTGTGGTAACTTTACAAACCTAAAAAAAAAAAAAAAAAAAAGGGGAAAAAGTATTATTAGTATGGAAACATTGTTTTTAAAATGCATACTATATCATTCATGAGATCAAAGAGAAAAAGAATCCAGAAATCAGTTTGGGAGAACTCTGATTATGAACAGCAAAACACCTTCGTTCTTTAGAGCCTTCGTAAAGAAGAAATAAAATGCGCTGCATTCAACGATCACAGATTTTGCAGCGTGATGAATGTGCTACCTACAATACGAACACTAGTTTTACTAGACCAAGTGCTTCCGTTTAGTTTTTGCTTATGAGCATGCGTCGTTTTTTTGTCCGTCGGACTAGCATACAGACGAGCGGACTTCGGGGTCCGTCGTAGTTACGACGTAAAGATTTGAAGCATGCTTCAAATCTAAAGTCCGTCGGATTTGAGGCTAAAAAAGTCCGTTGAAAGTCCGGAGAAGCCCACACACGATCGGATTACCAGCCAGCTTTAGTCCGTCAGCGTCCGTTGGACTTTTGTAGACGAAAAGTCCGACCGTGTGTACGCGGCATTAGCATTCTGAAGCTTACTTTGACCCCAAAATATTTTTAAATATGTTAGTCTATCCACTGTACATCTACAGTTACTTAATGAATAATTGGTGTCTTCTTCCACTCCTTTCACACTGCTAACATGCTTAGTAGACGTTAAGTGTAATATTTTATATTCAATCCTTTGTTTTCTTTATGCAGATGATAAAGATGAGTTCTTTAATAAAATAAAAAAATCCAAACAATTACTCGATTAAGAAAATTCCAACCTAAAACCTGGTTTTATGGATGATAATGAGGATCATAATGATGCACAGGAGAACGTTGAGGATATAAAAAATTGAAGCAAAAGACATTCAAGATAAGAAGTGGCTTTATTTGCTTTTAAGTAAACTTGTTACTGTAGTAAACTGAGAGCTCCAAATGCATCTATGATATATATAATGCTACAATTCTTTGTTACAAAATTTGGTCAAAATTTCTATTAGCAGCAGTAGATTATAAAATAATGTATGCAACTGTTGCCAACTGTTAATTACAGAGCTTGTGTTAGAGATCAAAAAAATGTGCACCTTGCTCCCAATTATTCTGCAGGTCACCAATGAGTTTCATCAAACCTGGATTTCATGGTATCATGGGCAAAAAAGCTTCACAAATTTATAACAATGTTCATATAAAATCTATGTTATCTTAAATGGAAAAAATAAATCTTATTGCACCTGTTGACTTATGCGTTTAAGGAATGATTATGTAAGCTAAATTCTCAACAGTTAAAGGCAATCTGTGCTAAGAGAAACATGAAGCCTACCATTGTAGAGTCCTGTCTGTAAATGCTAATTACCTGGCCATTTCTGCCATCAGTACTTTCTGAGTCACTGACCTAGAACAGGTACACAGCAATTAAAAGCTAAAGTAAAGTAAAGTAAGAATTACTGATTTATATATTTGCTTTAGGCCAGCGACACCAAAGTTTGAAGATATTTGATCATCATGATAGCCAAGGATCTAGCACTTTCAGTAAAAATAATCATCAATGGTAGACTTTATGGCTTTTTACCTATTTTGTTACATTACAGCCTTTAGTTCAATGTTTTTTTAATCTGAATTATATGTGATGGATCAGAACACAATAGTCTAAGTTGGTGAAGTAAAATTAGAAAAATATATACATAAAACTATTTTTCAGAAATTAAAAACTGATATTTGGAATGTGCGTATGTATTCACCCCCTTTGTTATGAATGAAGTAAATAGATTGGGGTAAATGGCACTCCCTATGCTTGGGGTAGATAACTCTCCCTATTTATACAAAAAAGTGTGTGCACCACACATTACAATGGTTATATAAGCAAAGAGTGATAATCCACTAGTGATAACCAAATATATAACTGCATTCAATCAAATCAGTTGGTAATATATAAATATAAAAAATAAAAAAACAAGAAAAAAGTTAATGATAATATACAAAGGTTGTGACCAATCAGACCAGTTAATAATATATAATATAAGTGACCATGAAAAAACTAAAAATAAAGGTGTAAAAAAATAAAAAAAATAAAAATAGTGATGTGTCAGATCATAGATACTAATCAGTTTACATGAAAGAGTACACTAAACATTATCAAAATGGGTGTGTCACAAACAAGTCCAATTGATAAAACGTCCCAAGAAGTGTCCCAAAAAAAGGTGTTGAAAAAAGAAAAACAAAAATGGGTGAAGCTCCAAAATGGCAAAAAATATTCAAAACAATATGGTGGCTCTTGTGCTCGATCAAATCAGGTGACTCTTGTGCTCCCCCTTATGGGTCCCCACTCACCAGCTCCTCATACCCCAACAGGGGTGGTAGGCATGTATGGGTAATCTTGGATTATCTCCTTTAGTAGTTCTGCCAGTAGAACGTACTTGCACCCACTGCACCAAATCGAGGTGTCCAAACCGGTCATCCGTTCAACACATTTTCCACCACCATATTCAGGAAATGATCCAGCAACTCCTCAGGGCTAAGTCCTCATTGGAAGAGATAAAACTCCCATAGTGTAGTAGTTTAATAGAATACTTTTATTTAAAATAAATCTAAAAACAAAAGCTTCCCTAGATTGGGAATAAAGCTAACAAAAAACACTACAGCGTATGGTCAATGTGGTATACAGGAAAAGCCGGCTCACAGCATGCACCTCAGCTGCATTCCAGGCTCCCTATCTCTGTACCGGAAATGACGTAAGTGCGTGGCTCCTGCGTGGATCAGAGTATTGATTAAAAACCAATTGATAAGTGCCCCGGGTGTCCGTGCATCCCAGGCTGAAAGTGAAATAAAGCAAAAGGTCACAAAAGTGAAATACACTTATAAAAGCAAACTGATGACAATATTTAAATTGACTATGCAAGTGTATAATCAAAGGGTTAATTGCAGACTATGCAACGACTGAACAATGCTGGAAAAGGTTCAAGGATTCAAATGAATACATCATAACCACAGATGAAAATTTATATATACACACATCCACATATAGATGTGTATATTTATTGGTGCACTATGTGACAATTCTCGATGTATTTGGGAAAAAAAAAGCTTATTAAAGGAAAGGCTTGAAACTTAAAAAGTCATTCAACCCAGGATATTGAAGGGCACATAAATCAGAGATCCATCTGGCCTCACGTTGCAATAACATCCTATCATAGTCACCCCCTCTTTCATTTGGGGGGACATGTTCAAGGGCAAAGAAATGCATCTTGGTATCATCAAATTGATGGCAGAGGCCCACATGGTGACTAATGGGCGTCTCCAAACTGAACACCTCAAATGTCTGAGGCCTGTGACCTCTAGTCCAGCAAGTAAGGCAAGTAAGGGACAATGTTGTTGAGAAGTACAAGTCAGGGTTAGGTTATAAAAAAATATCCAAATCTTTGATGATCCCTAGGAGCACCATCAAATCTATCATAACCAAATGGAATGGCACACCAAAACTCACGGACCTGGCAAGGAGGGCATTAATCAGAGAGGCAGCACAGAGACCTAAGGTAACCCTGGAGGAGCTGCAGAGTTCCACAGCAGAGACTGGAGTATCTGTACATAGGGCGACAATAAGCCGCACGCTCCATAGAGTTGGGCTTTATGCCAGAGTGGCCAGAAGAAAGCCATTACTTTCAGCAAAAAACAAAATGGCATGTTTTGAGTTTGCAAAAAGGCATGCGGGAGACTCCCAAAATGTATGGAGGAAGGTGCTCTGGTCTAATGAGACTAAAATTGAACTTTTTGGTCATCAAAGAAAACGCTGTGTCTGGCGCAAACCCAGCACATCACCCAAAGAACCCCATCCCCACAGTGAAACATGGTGATGGCTGCATCATGCTGTGGGGATGTTTTTCAGCAGTCAGGACTGGGAAACTGGTCAGGGTTGAGGGAAAGATGGATGGTGCTAAATACAGGGATATTCTTGAGCAAAGCCTGTACCACTCTGTGTGTGATTTGAGGCTAGGACAGAGGTTCACCTTCCTGCAGGACAATGACCCCAAACACACTGCTAAAGCAACACTTGAGTGGTTTGAAGGGGAAACATGTAAATGTGTTGGAATGGCCTAGTCAAAGCCCAGACCTCAATCCAATAGAAAATCTGTGGTCAGACTTAAAGATTGCTGTTCACAAGTGCAAACCATCCAACTTAAAGGAGCTGGAGCAGTTTTGCAAGGAGGAATGGGCAAAAATCCCAGTGGTAAGATGTGGCAAGCTCATAGAGACTTATCCAAAGCGACTTGGAGCTGTGATAGCTGCAAAAGGTGGCTCTACAAAGTTTTGACTTTAGGGGGGTGAATAGTTATGCACATTTACTTTTTCTGTTATTTTGCCTATTTGTTGTTTGCTTCGCAATAAAAAAAATCTTCAAATTTGTGGACATGTTCTGTAAATTAAATGATGCAATTCCTCAAACAATCCATGTTAATTCCAGGTTGTGAGGCAACAAAACACGAAAAATTCCAAGGGGGGTGAATACTTTTGCAAGGCACTGTATGTATCTAAGTTCAGATGTCCTTTACATTTTCTTAGTACAAGGATGTAAAATGTGTAGCCTGTGCAAATATAGCATACTGTAGAAAATTTCCTTAAAATGCACCAATGTGCAGACTATGGACATTAACCATGCACAAATAAAAGTAACAGATGTAAAGAAAAAATAATATTAACAGTTACAACTACATATGATAGGTGTAGCAATGCTTCACAATTGCCTTAGAGATAATAACTCAAAATAAGTGTACCCCTATACACAGATGAATAAGTACATATATAAACTAAAAAATTGTGCAAACTTTAAGGTCAACTCTCATCAACCAAATACCAGTGATAGTGACTCACATACTAATAATACATGAAATGTGACAAAGTCTCTCAAGTCCTTTCAGCTTATCAGTGATTATAAATGAATGTCATCTTCAGTGTGAAAGATTCATCCAAACACCAAACAAATTCCTAGTTTTCCAAGTGTCTATTAGCTTCCAAAAACATGTACCACGTCAGTGCTCACAGAACTCTCACCTCCCAATGGTTGTAATGTTGCATTGGTATGTTAATTCATCAAGGTAACATCAATTCCAAGGTGTTCCAACATCTCCTCCCCACTAGGGGCTCTCCAGATTGGTCTACCAGGTTCCAGGAGTATATGGGATCAGGCTCCTTTAAAACTGCCACCAAGCATACTGCCAGCTCATGTATGAGGAAAATATCAAAGAAAGCCTCCCATAGTGTAATATTGTAATATGTAACTATAACTTGCTTTATTAAAAAGAATAGCACTCACAATATAAAAACTTGTAAAATTGCAGTAACACATCCGCTTCTGGTCCATGTCTGCCTGTGCTCACACCCTACACATTATGTCACCGTCACTTGACTTCATCAGGGGATAGTGATGGGCAGACTGGATGTCCTTATAGAACCATTGTGATCCCAATAGAATATTGGTCATTTTGTTGGAGCTCATACATACAGAATGATTGGCGGCCATTTTGTGTGTGTCCTATAGATATCCATATCTATAACCTGCCATTTACTAGAAGTTTGTGGATACTGAGTCCGAAATTATATTTTAACTCCTTGGCGCCGGCCACACACAAATATGCGGCCTCTCAGCGGTCAGCCCTTGGCGCCAAGCGGCCACATATTTGCGTGCATTGGTGCAAATAGCATTGTGCCGAGAGCGTGCTCCCTGCACAGTTATTGGCAGCTAACAGATCGGGGGCTTTCCGATCATGTGACCTTAAGCCCCACCCTGCCGCCCGTCATTCTAAACCCCTTAAGGGGCTGGAAGGCGCTGGCTCCAAGAGGTTAATAACCGTTGTAATGACCAATACAAAAACATAATTATACAGTCGGACCTATAGCGGGATGGTAATATTTGGATATAAACAATTTTAAAAGTGGCTGAAAACTAAAGCGAGGTGGTAATGCCAAGACATAAAAGTGTTAAAACAAGTCAAAATGGCCAAAATTTCTATAGAGATCCAATATACCATTAAATGATAAAGTGCAAAGTAACCCCCCACATCCCATAATTATATATAAAAAATCCTGCATGTGATAATGTAGACATATACATAATATGCAACAGATGAATCATGAATGTAAGAAAAAAAATGCCGGTGATAAAAATTAAGAAAACATAAAAGGGGGGGTCTCCCCCATCCATACCAGGGCCTTTGGGTCATAGTATGGTTTTTGAGGGGGACTCTCATGCCAAAAAAAAATTTAAAGCAGTGGGGTTCCCCCAAAATCCATACCAGACCCTTATCCGAGCATGCAGCCTGGCAGTTCAGGAAAGGGAGCGGACGAGTGAACACCCTCCCCTCCTGAACCATACCAGGCCACATGCCCTCAACATTGGAGGGTGTTTTGGGGCAGGGGATGCTCTGTCCACCAAAAGCACCTTATCCTTACGTTGATGGGGACAAGGACCTCTTCCCACAACCCTGACTGGTAGTTGTGGGGGTCTGTGGGCGAGGGGCTTATCGGAATCTGGAACCCTGCTTCAACAAGGGGGCCCCCAGATCCCAGCCCCCCCTATGTGAATGAGTATGGGGTACGAAAGGGTTAGAGGATGGGATTTTATATGTGCAAAATTCTTATTACACAAACTGCTGTTAAAAATTACATATATTTTATTTACAAATTTGATTTAAAAACATTGATGCATTGATTTAGACATAAGTTCACGTACAACAAATAAAAGTGACATCCCTTCACACTTATTCTTCTACATTATGGCTTCTTCAGGAAATGCGTGATAAGGATCCTAATGAACAAGAAGAAAAGACAGCACAAAGAATCAAAGAGTCAACATGCTGAAATATACACAGACCATAATTAAACATTATTAAGCTGAATAAAACCCACCAAGTAAGCTTAGGTCCCATAGAATTCTTGCCTCCAACGGTGTGTAGGGGATGCCAAAGCATGAAGTACAAAAATGAAAACAGTAAAAAAGTGGAGATGAAAAAATTGCTATGCGGAGTTTGCCCACTGACACCACAAAAGCCCCCTGCCAAGAATGTCGGGACCAGCACTGGACCACCTGTAGAGGAGGGTAAAGGACCAAAGGGTACTAAAATATAGGCATAGAACATATAATTATCCTAAATACATACAAAAAAGCATTTCAACAGACTATACATGTTAAAAAATGTCACAATATCTGCCTATTTACTTAGTTAAATGGAGAATTTGTATAGTCCTACCAGGGGGAGCCTAATGATCACTAGATTATTGAGAAAGAGTGTGATTTTCTAATCTGCAGAAGTATTAAATACACTTAATTAGCAGGGTATCTACATCCATTCAATCTAATCTGCCAACAAAATCAAATAAACTCTACTAACAGTTCTGACAGTTCTTAAATAACTAAGGGGCGGGGTCACCTGGTGACACCACCTGGTGACCCCTGCCCCCTTGTGGCATCATCAGCCAGGGGCATGCAGGGTTGATGATGTCACAAGGGGGAATTCGTTATTTAGAACTGTCAGAGGATGGAGCTGGCAGATGGTGGAAGACTTAAGCACTAGAGGACCGTTATTTATTTTTTTTTCAGGCCAGTGGTGGCGGCGATGGATCTACACCTGGGGACATTTTTTTAAAATTTTTATATAAAGGACTTGTCAAAAACTGTCTGTCTTTTTTTCCACTACACATTTTTTTTGGTAAATGACTAGGGGTACCCTGTACCCCATACCTATTTACATAGGAGGGGCTGGGATCTGGGGGACCCCTTGTTAAAGGGGGGCTTACAGATTAAGATAAGCCCTCCGCCTGTAGACCCCCACAACCACTGGCCAGGGTTGTGGGGAAGAGGCCCTTGGGGACAAGGTGCTTTGGAGGGGGGAGGGCAGAGCCCCCCTGCCCCTGCCCTACAGCACCCCTAATGTTGAGGGTATGTGGCCTGGTATGGTTTAGAAAGGGGGGGCGCTTGCTTGTCCCCTCCTTTTCCCGTCCCCTCCCTTTCCTGACCTGGCAGACTGCATGTTTGGATAAGGGTCTGGTATGGATTTTGAGGGTACCCCACACAATTTTTTTCACATTTTGGTGTGGGGGTTCCCCTCAAAATCCGTATCAGACCCGAAGTGCCTGGTATGGATTGGGGGGACCCGACGCCATTTTTTTTTCTTAATTTTTATTACCGGAATTTTTTTAAAATTTACATTCAGCTGTCATCGGGGAAGCCCGCTGACAGCTGATGATTCATTGATTGTTATGGAGGCGGCGACCACCCACTCCTTAACAACTAGGTTGTTTACTGGTTGTTAAGGATGCCAGCGGCTGCCAGTTATTTAAATTTCACATGCCAGGACCACTACTTATCTACCGCATGCATTTTTTTTTTTTTTAATTGACTTTCACGCCTGTTTTATGTGGTATTTACCAAGCATTTTTGCTTTAGGCTGCATTCACACCTGAGCGTTTCAAAGTCACGCCTTTTTACCACGTTTTTGCACCTTTTTTTACCGTGATTTTTCCTCGACTTTGTTCAGGTCATCAATGTAAAAAAGGCAGAAAAATGCCTGTTATCTGCCCCAAAGAAGCTCATGTTGTTTTTTCAGCTTAGGGCATTTTTCAGGCATTTTGCTTCAGGTGACAAAACGCTCAGATGTGAAAGGGTGGCATTAAAATGAATAGGATTTTGCTTGTTGAGCGTTTTTCAGGCGTGTTTTCAGGCGTTTTACGAGCGTTTTATGAGCTGAAAGCGCTCAGGTGTGAATGCAACCTTTTGCGTTAAATACTGCATAAAGCAGTAGTGAATTTAGATTTTCAGGATTGCATGCGGTATTTGGGAAAACACCTAAATACCGCATGCAATCTGGTTCTGTGAATGGAGCCCACTGCACTAATCTTGGGAGGTGATCAGGATTTTTTTTTTACACACTCCGAATGATTATAAGCGATAATAACTGTTATAAGCAATTCTTTTTTTATGAATGGTATCCATTCATCTAGTGTGTACTAGTGTGAAGCTACGATTGGCAACAGCTATCACATGGTGCAGAAGCACTGTAATTGGCCCTGTCTGAACGATGTGATCACTGTGACCAATCATAGAGTTTAACACAATAGTACAAAATGATTAATAGATAAAGAAAAAATGCAGCGCTACTGGTCCTGTAAATAATATGTCAAATGTAAACAAGTAATGGTGACACTATCCGTGCCTAGATGTCTCCAATACTCTCAAATGGTGTACTATAAATATACATAACCCAAAAGTTCTATCAAAAAATATACAACAATAATGGTATCACCCTCAAGTGTAAATTAAATATTAGTGTAGCATCCTCTAGTGCAGTGGTCATCAACCCTGTCCTCAGGGCTCACTAACAGGCCAGGCTTTATGTATTACCTTGGGGAGAATCAGACTAGAATAGTGCAATCACTGAGCAGCAAATGATATCACCTATGATGTATTTCAGTTATCTTGCAAACCTGGCCTGTTAGTGGGCCCTGAGAACAGGGTTGATGACCACTGCTCTAGTGTGTGCTAGTAGTAATACAGGTTCGTTAGAGTAGGCTATTAGTGTAGGCAAATTTTGTTTTAGCTCAGGGCTAAGCCTGAGCTGTGAATCTGGGTCAGGGTTCAGTGTGTTAGGCTGGATGACGGACAGTTCATCTGGTGCCTCCCCTGTTTTCTAGGACAATGGAGAATGTTCTAGATCAGTGATTCTCAAACTGTGTGCTGTGCAAGTTTTGAAAAATATTTAAAATGGCTAGTGTTTTGAAACCTTGAACATATCGAAAAATTAAATGGTTAAATCAATGTTGCATAAGTTAAAAAAGTAACATACATAAAAACGCAATCTCTATCAATCTGTCCTTCATTGGTTCCTTTCATAACGCAAGACTTGTGCGAGATCTCAGGAGAACTCGATCGCTCTAATTATATTATAAAATATATAATAATATATTATATTTATTTATTATTCCAACTTTGATGCTTATAAAGTTTGTTAATTGTTTAGCGATGGAGAAATACTTAATGATGTCTGGAACTCTGAAAGAGACACTGGTAAATGAAAAGCAAGGAAGCAAGCAAAAAGTACAAAGAAGATTACAATCAATTCAGTCTGATTTTCTCTAGAAAGCAGGCACATCCTTCACATTAAATTAAATATTAAATATATATGTAAAAATAAATAAGCTCTTCACCAAAAAAATTGTTAAATAGTTTGGGTGTGCCGCAAGACAAAAAAGTTTGAGAAATACTGTTCTAGATATAGTGGGTGGAGTTGAGGAGTTACTTTTTGGAATATTTCTGAGAGCCTCAGCCAATCCCCAACAAAGGCTCACCTCATAAAAAAGGATGAATCATGCAAGCAGTCGAGTGGAAGATACTGATGGAGCATGTCGGTGGCCATTGAAGGGTGCCCCTAGTCTGGGGGGGGGTAGCCTCGGGTGCTGAAAGGATCCTGCCGCAACATATGAAGGAAGCCCTTCCTGGAGGCACAGGAGCAAGGAGAGAGGACAGCGAGAGCAGGTCAGCACTGCCGGGAGATCTCCTTAGGGTCAGCTGGGTGGGCTGATGAGTGTCAGTTAGGAGGACTGTGGGGAGAAGTTATCCTGGAGGGCTAGTGAAAGGGGCAGCTGCAGTCAGGTGGGTTGGCAGTGCCTGAAGAGGTGGTGCTGGGATCTAGGGATGAGCTGGACGACCCCTGGTTCGCTTCGCATCAGAACCTTGCGAACAGACAAAATATTTGTGTGAACACCATTAAAGTCTATGGGACATGAACATGAAAAATCAAAAGTGCTAATTTTAACCACTTCAGCCCCGGACCATTATGCTGCCTAAGGACCAGAGGACTTTTTCCAATTTGGCACTGCGTCGATTTAACTGCTAATTGCGCGGTCATGCAATGCTATACCCAAACGAAATTTGCGTCCTTTTCTTCCCACAAATAGAGCTTTCTTTTGATGGTATTTGATCACCTCTGCCCTTTTTTATTTTTTGCGCTATAAACGGAAAAAGGCCGAAATTTTTTTTAAAAAATGATATTTTCTACTGTTTGTTATAAAAAAAATCCAATAAACTCAATTTTAGTCATACATTTAGGCCAAAATGTATTCGGCCACATGTCTTTGGTAAAAAAAATGTCAATAAGCATATATTTATTGGTTTGCGCAAAAGTTATAGCGTCTACAAACTAGGGTACATTTTCTGGAATTTACACAGCTTTTAGTTTATGACTGCCTATGTACAAACCCCCCCCCCCCAAATGACCCCATTTTGGAAAGTAGACACCCCAAGGAAATTGCTGAGAGGCATGTTGAACCCATTGAATATTTATTTTTTTTGTCCCAAGTGATTGAATAATGACAAAAAAAAAAATATTTACAAAAAGTTGTCACTAAATGATATATTGCTCACACAGGCCATGGGCCTATGTGGAATTGCAACCCAAAATACATTCAGCTGCTGCTTCTGAGTACGGGGATACCACATGTGTGGGACTTTTTGGGAGCCTAGCCACGTACGGGGCCCCGAAAACCAATCACCACCTTCATGATTTCTAAGGGCGTAAATTTTTGATTTCACTCCTCACTACCTATCACAGTTTTGAAGGCCATAAAATGCCAAGATGGCACAACCCCCCCCCCCCCCCAAATGACCCCATTTTGGAAAGTAGACACCCCAAGCTATTTGCTGAGAGGCATGTTGAGTCCATGGAATATTTTATATTTTGACACAAGTTGCGGGAAAGTAACACATTTTTTTTTTTTTTTGCACAAAGTTGTCACTAAATGATATGTTGCTCAAACATGCCATGGGCATATGTGGAATTACACCCCAAAATACATTCTGCTGCTTCTCCTGAGTACGGGGATACCACATGTTTAGGACTTTTTGGGAGCCTAGCCGCGTACAGGGCCCCGAAAACCAAGCACCGCCTTCAGGATTTCTAAGGGCATAAAATTTTGATTTCACTCCTCACTACCTATCACAGTTTTGAAGGCCATAAAATGCCAAGATGGCACAAAACCCCCCCAAATGACCCCATTTTGGAAAGTAGACACCCCAAGATATTTGCTGAGAGGCAAGTTGAGTCCATGGAATATTTTATTTTTTTACACAAGTTGCGGGAAAGTGACAAATTTTTTTTTTTTGCACAAAGTTGTCACTAAATGATATATTTCTCACACAGGCCATGGGCATATGTGGAATTGCACCCCAAAATACATTTAGCTGCTTCTCCTGAGTATGGGGATACCACATGTGTGGGACTTTTTGGGAGCCTAGCCGCATACGGGGCCCCGAAAACCAAGCACCGCCTTCAGGATTTCTAAGGGCGTAAAGTTGTGATTTCACTCCTCACTACCTATCACAGTTTTGAAGGCCATAAAATGCCCAGATGGCACAAACCCCCCCCCCAAATGACCCCATTTTGGAAAGTAGACACCCCAAGCTATTTGCTGAGAGGCATGTTGAGTCCATGGAATATTTTATATTTTGACACAAGTTGCGGGAAAGTGACAATTTTTTATTTTTTTTTCTGGGCATTCCATGGCCTCCGAAACTGTGATAGGCAGTGAAGAGTGAAATCAAAAATTTACGCCCTTAGAAAGCCTGAAGGCGGTGCTTGGTTTTCGGGGTCCCGTATGCGGCTAGGCTCCCAAAAAGTCTCACACATGTGGTATCCCCGTACTCAGGAGAAGCAACAGAATTTATTTTGGGGTGTAATTTCACATATTCCCATGGCATGTTTGAGCAATATATCATTTAGTGACAACTTTGTGCATAAAAAAAAAAAAAAATTGTCTTTTTCCCGCAACCTGTGTCACAATATAAAATATTCCATGGACTCGACATGCCTCTCAGTAAATAGCTTGGGGTGTCTACTTTCCAAAATGGGGTCATTTGGGGGGGTTTTGAACTGTCCTGGCATTTTATGCACAACATTTAGAAGCTTATGTCACACATCACCCACTCTTCTAACCACTTGAAGACAAAGCCCTTTCTGACACTTTTTGTTTACATGAAAACATTTTTTTTTTTGCAAGAAAATTACTTTGAACCCCCAAACATTATATATTTTTTTAAAGCAAATGCCTTACAGATTAAAATGGTGGGTGTTTCATTTTTTTTTTTTCACACAGTAATTGCGCAGCGATTTTTCAAACAAATTTTTTGGGGAAAAAACACACTTTTTTAAATTTTAATGCACTAAAACACACTATATTGCCCAAATGTTTGATTAGATAAAAAAAATGATCTTAGGCCGAGTACATGGATACCAAACATGACATGCTTTAAAATTGCGCACAAACGTGCAGTGGCAACAAACTAAATACATTTTTAAAAGCCTTTAACAGCCTTTACAGGTTACCACTTTAGATTTACAGAGGAGGTCTACTGCTAAAATTACTGCCCTCGATCTGACCTTCGCGGTGATATCTCACATGCATGGTGCAATTGCTGCTTTCATTTGACGCCAGACCGACGCTTGCGTTCGCCTTTGTGCGAGAGCAGGGGGGCACAGGGGTGCTTTTTTTTTTTTTTTTAATTATTTTTTTGATTTTTTTATCTTATTTTTAAACTGTTCCTTTCATTTTTATGTTTTTTTAATCATTTTTACTGTTATCTCAGGGAATGTAAATATCCCCTATGATAGCAATAGGTAGTGACAGGTACTCTTTTTTTTAAAAATTGGGGTCTATTAGACCCTAGATCTCTCCTCTGCCCTCAAAGCATCTGACCACACCAAGATCGGTGTGATAAAATGCTTCCCCAATTTCCCAATGGCGCTGTTTACATCCGGCGAAATCTAAGTCATGAAATGCTCGTAGCTTCCGGTTTCTTAGGCCATAGAGATGTTTGGAGCCATTCTGGTCTCTGATCAGCTCTATGGTCAGCTGGCTGAATCACCAGCTGCATTTTCAGGTTCCCTGTTGGGACAGGAGAGCCAGAGAAAAACATGGAAGACGGTGGGGAGGGGGGGCATTCTCTCCCACTGCTTGTAAAAGCAGTCTAGAGGCTAATTAGCCGCTAGGATTGCTTTTACATGAAAGCCAACCGCTGGCTGAAAAGAATGATACCAAGATGATACCTAAACCTGCAGGCATCATTCTGGTATAACCACTCAAAGTCCAGCAACATACCAGTACGTTGCTGGTCCTTGTTGGGCATATATTGTAAACTTTTTTTTCATGCAGCCTGTGGGCTGAACGAAAAAAAGATATTGATCAGTGGGTATGCCCACCATTAGAATACCTCCCTTCATCCACCCACTTCTAATGATGGGCATACATGCACCGTTTATATATGCCGAAGCATGGGGGCATCCTCCCGCAAAAGGCAGGAGCAAATCGCTCCTCCACCCACTGCTGCCCCCACGCTTCGGCATATATGCTGAAGTATGTAACTGTGGTGGTGAAATCACCTCCGACAGCGCTGGAGTCACGGCTTTATGTATCGTGGGAGCAAACGCTGTTGCTGTCAAGATAAATAAATCCGTGCTGCAACTGAATGGCGTACCTGCTAAGCAAATGATAGTTAACAAAAAACAAAGTAACATTACAGTATAACAGTAAGACTTACCATACCTGCAAAGCAAACACAAAAAAAAACATAGTAAAAAATAAAACATTTAACGTAACCTGTGCCTACCTAAAATATATATATATGCCGAAGCATGGGGGCATCCTCCCACAAAATGCAGGAGCAAATCGCTCCTCCACCCACTGCTGCCCCCACGCTTCGGCATATATGCTGATGTATGTATCTGTGGTGGTGAAATCACCTCCGACAGCGCTGGAGTCACTGCTTTATGTATCGTGGGAGCAAACGCTGTTGCTGTCAAGATAAATAAATCCGCGCTGCAGCTAAATGGCGTACCTGAAAACAAAAAAATGGTTAAAACACAGTAAACTATAAAAAAATTACATACCTGAAAAGCAAACATGATAAAACATAACAACAATAAAACA